>NC_041388.1:156089995-156100506 GCF_002162155.2 Triticum dicoccoides
GGATGAACAGGACCCCGTGGTGTTGCCTCTGGATGAACAGGACCCCGATCGATCGAGCCGGTTGGGGCTAGATGAACAGGACCCCGTGAAGGGCTAGATGAATAGGACCACCCCGTGGAGGGCAAGATGAACAGTAGATGGTGGAGGGTAGGATGAACAGTAGCCCGTGGAGGGGTGGTTGAACAAGAGCCCGTGGAGAGTGCTGGTTGAACAGTAGCCGGTGGAGTAGCGCGCGGTGGAGGCTGGATGAACAGGAGCCCGTGGATGGACAGTCGCAGGTCGAGGCTAGAGGAGGTCGACGGTGGATGAACAGTAGCTCGTGGAGGCTAGAGGGGGTCGACGGTGGAGATGAATAGTACCCCGTGGAGTCCCATTTTGCGGTACGCCACACCCCTCCCGATGAACAAGACCCCCATTTCGACCGTAGTGCTCCAACACAAGTCCGTTTCATCCGTTTTGTAGTACGCCACACCCCTCCCGATCAACAGGACCCCGTTTCAACCATAGGAGGTCCGTTTCCTCCGTTTTGAAAGACCCCTCCCAATGAACAGGATCCCGTTTCGAATGTGGCCGGTCGAACACAAGGCCATTTCCTCCGTTCTGCGGTACGCTAGGCCTCGTTTCCATCGCCTGTTCTGTCCAAGCCCTCCCGATGAACACGACGCATTCCGTTGCTTCCCCATGAACACGACGCATTCCGTTGCCTCCCCATGAACACGATGACGACGCTGTTTCTCCATTCCGACCCAGCAATGTACATGAGCCCTGGCCGTACGTATGCGCGAGTAGGCGTTCGAGACCCCGCCCGTATGTACACATACGTGGCCGTATTTTCTTTCTTGCACCCTGGCCGCTGTACATACGTGTACATGCTACGTGCATGCCTCTACTACGAAACGTGCGTGCCTCTACATCGACCAGTATGTACGTACACGTTCGCGACCAGAATGACAACGCTACGTACGCTTTGACCAGGTGGGTCCCGACTGTCAGGCACTTCCTTGCCTGCAAAGATGTAGCTGGTGGGTCCCAGCAGTCAGGGGGAAAAATACGGTGGCCCGTTCGGTGGGTCCCATCTGTCAGGTGGAGGAATAATTATTTTGCACGTAATAAGGAGGCACTTTCTTGCTGCGGCCGTGGACCCAGCTGTCAGCCTCTCCACATACAGTCCACGTCCAATGGAAGACGTTCCTTGACCACGTTGACCACGCCGCGCCGTGAGCATCAGGGCGGTGGACGACAACGAGGCCTAGGAAGGGGATGACGCGGAGCCGGGGAAGATGCGGCAGTGGATGCCCACGCGTAGAGGAGTACGAGGGCACTGGTTCGCTGCGGTGTGAGGCTGCCATCGCCGCAGAGTAATAGGGGGTGTGGGTGAGTAGAGGGATGGCCTGGCCAGCGGTGGGAGTAGTAGGGTGCGGTGAGGCCTCCATCGCATCGCAGCCGGCCACGGGAGGCAGGAGCACGAGGCACGACCGGTGCTGGTTTGGGCGGCTGGAGCAAGAAGACCAGAGGTTGAAGAAGCACTACGACCGTTGGATGGACATCGTACGGTCACTAGAGCTAGAATCGTGCATATTGACTAAGTTGACAAAGCCCTCCGTCCCTGTCAACTTAGTAGGCCCACAAGTCAGCCTGCCACTATACTGGGTCCCAACTAACAAGGGGAGTATTCATTTTTTGTGCGTAATAAGGAGGCACTTCCTTGCGTGTGAAGATATAGCTGGTGGGTCCGAGCTGTCAGCGGCGGTAACGTTTTTTCGTGAAATACAGAGGCCGTTTCGGTGGGTCCCTGATGTCAGGTGGAGGAATCATTATTTTGCACATAATAAGGAGGCATTTCCTTGCGTCCGGCCGTGGACCCAGCTATCGGCCTCTCCACGTACAGTCCACTTCAGATGCACGTCGGTTGTTGACCACGTTGACCAGGCCGCACCGAGAGCACCAGGGCGGTGGACGATAGCAAGGCCTAGGAAGGGAACGACACGGAGGCAGGGAAGACTCGGCAGTTGTTTCCCACGCGGAGGGGAGTACGACTGTACGAGGGTTTACTGGTTCGTCTGCCGTCGCCGGAGAATAACAGCAGGTGTGGGTGAGTAGAGGGATGGCTAGGCCAGTGTTGGAGTACGATGGGGCGGTGAGGCCTGCGCGGCAGCACAGCCGGCCGCGGGGAGGAGGGAGCAGGCAGTCCCGCCGGCGCTTGTTTGAGCGGCTGGAGCAGGAAGAGCAAAGATTGAAGAAGCACGACGGCCGTTGGATGGACATTCAATAGTCACTGCTTGTGCGTCAACCTTTTTTAGGAAAGCCTCAAATCTGTGGAAAACAGCATACATCCCATCTGCCATTATTTCTAATAATTTTCAGCCCATTTGCTAATTCTTAAGGTTTTTTTGGAGCCCATATTCTTTTTGTTAGCATTACAGCCCAAATTGTGGCCACGGTTAAAAAATTATACGAAATTTTGCATATTTTGGTGCGGTCCGAACTGTTTTTAATCCAAAATTTCGACTCACATTCAAACTGATTTTAAAAATAAATGTATATCAATATAAAATCCAGCAAATTCTCCACGCATAAAACTAATTGCCGGTTTGATGTGTTTTAAAAATGTACAGCCCATTTCTCATTACTGATGGGCCATTTTCTCGGCCAGCCGAATGAAAGCTCTCCTCGTCTTGAAAGATTTGCAGCACAACAGGCCTGACAAAGTGACTTACTTGGCAAATCACAAAAAACTGGGGCTGTGGCCATGGACCCAGCTGTCAGCCTCTCCACGTACAATACTCTTCTGATGGAAGTCGTTCCTTGACCACGTTGACCATGCCGCGCGGAGAGCACCACGGCGGTGGACGACGGCGAGGCCTAGGAAGGGGACAACGTGGAGCTGAGGAAGACGCGGCAGTGGAAGCCCGCACGGAGAGGAGTACGAGGGTTCACTGGTTCGGCTGCGGTGTGAGGCTGCCGTCACCGCAGGGCCTGGCCAGTGGTGGGAATAGAAGGGGGCGGTGAGGCCTCCGCGACAGCACAACCGGCCACGGGAGGTAGGAGCATGCAGCACGACCGGCGCTGCTTTGGGCGGCTAGAGCAAGAAGACCAGAGGTTGAAGAAGCACTACGGCCGTCGGATGGACATCATACGGTCACTGGAGCTAGAATCGTTCATATTGACTAAGTTGACAAAGCCCTCCGTCCCCGTCAACTTTGTTGGCCCACAAGTCATCCTCCCACTATGGTGGGTCCCAGCAAGCAGGGGGTATTCATTTTTTTGTGCGTAATAAGGAGGCACTTCCTTGCGTGCAAAGATATAGCTGGTGGGTCCGACATGTCAGCGGGGGGAACGTTTTTTCGCGAAATACAGAGGCCCTTCCGGTGGGTCCCAGCTGTCAGGTGGAGGAATCATTATTTTGCGCATATAGTCCACAGCCGATGGATGTCGTTCATTAACCAAGTTGACCAGGCCGTGCCGAGAGCACCATGGCGCTGGACGACGGTGAGGCCTAGGAAGGGAATGACACGGAGCCGGGGAAGACTCGGCAATGGTTGCCCACGTGGTGGGGAATACGAGGGTTTACTGGTCCGGCTGCCGTCGCCGGAAAATAACAGGAGGTGTGGGTGAGTAGAGGAATGGCCTGGCCAGCAAAGAAGTAGGGTGGGGCAGTGCGGCCTGTGCGGCAGCACAGCCGGCCACGGGAGGCGGGAGTAGGCAGTCCCACCAGAGCTGGTTTGGGCGGCTGGAGCAAGAAGATCAGATATTGAAGAAGCAGCACGGCCGTTGATTAACATCCAACGGTCACTGCTGCTAGAATCGTTTGTGTACTAAGTTGACAAAGCCAAAGTACACGTCAACCTAGTAGACCCACAAGTCAGCCTCCAAATCTGTCCCAAACAACATACAACCTGAAATTTCTAGCCAGATTCAAATTAATTTTAAATCTAAATATACCTGAATTTAAATTCAATGAAATTTTACCCGCACAAAAACAATGAAATTTAAAATATCAAAATCCGAAAGAAAACAACATTTTGGAACTAATTGTTTGTTTGCTGTATTTTTTCATTTTATAGCCCATTTATTATTACTTATAGCCCATTTCTTATTACTTATAGCCCATTTTCTGGGCAAAATGCATCCCTCCTCATCTTGAAAGATTTCCGGCCCAGCAGGGCGTAGAAAAGCAAGTAGGCCTACGTTGGTTATTCTGCAAAAAACAAAATAGCTGGCTTGCAATTTTCAGAAAGGAAAAAAACAAGCTGGGCTAGCCATGTGCTAAACATATGAAATAAAAGCCTCGGCTTGATGGGCCACGGGTCCCGCACAACCCAGTTGATACCCTTCTCCGTCCCAAAAAAACAAAATTACTGGGCGTGCTGCTGGGTCCCTACTGTCATCCTCACCATGTACAGTCATCTCCTTATTCCTCTCGGTTGTTGACCATGTTGACAACACCGGAGGGCGGCACGGCGGTGAGCGAACCAAGGTGGAGGACGATGGTGAGGCCTCAGACGGGAATGAACAGGAGCTGGGGCAGATCACAGCCAACCGTGGGAGGCGGGAGCAGGCAGTCCCGCCGGTGCTGGTTTGGCTTTGGCGGCTCGAGGAAGAAGTGATTGAAGAAACGCGATAGACGTTGAATGTCAATCCAACGGTCAAGGTTGGCACAATCATTTTGTTGACTAAGCGGACACCAAGTAGCATACTTTTTTATATATAGGAAGAAAAATGCGAGGAATATGCGTTCGTCTGCCGTCCTCCTCACAGGGAACGTTCGCCACATAAGTGACTAGCACCCTTGGTTTTCAACCGAGAGGTCTTGGTTTCGAGTCCCAGGAGCTCTCAATTTTGTCCTCCTTCCTTCCTCGCAAAAAGGGAAAGAAAATCAAAGACTTGGGAAGGCGTACAGAACAAGCTAGTGTACGAGTAATGAGACGTTGCCGAGTTTTAGAAAAAAGAAAGACGTGCTCCTGTAGCTGGTTCGAATCCAAACCTAGACTATGACTATATATGGTGCTATGCTACTCTGCAAGTAATGAAACTGACATATCCAACGTCCGCTTCTCCTCTTCTCTACTTACTCTGCCTAGCATCAGAAGCTCCGCCTGCAGCAACCATGTTCGCTGGCTGCTCGTCCACCTGCTCTTCAGCAGGCAACAACCAGATATGCACCAAGTTGCAACCCATACCATCACATGTGGGTCTCATCACGCCCTCACCGGCACATGCACCGCAGCCGATTGCTCATCGCAACCAGCTGCCGTTGGTGTGGTGCCACTGCTGCAAATCACGCAGAGTCATCCGTCGCGTCTCAACCACAATCCGCAACCCTGACCGAGTCTTCTACAAATGCCCGAATCATGGGGTAATAATATGCTTAAGTGTTGTTCTACTGCTTTCAGTTGCTGATTTTTTTAATAGTTTGGTTGATGATCTACCAATTTGATTTGTGCAGAAAAGGGAAGATTCGTGTGATTTGTATTTCTGGGAAGTTGCTGATGTGGGGGAATGCAACTACGCTGATTATTTGGTTAGCCGAGGAATCCCAATACCAGCAGGTTGGGGTGTTGGACAAGTAACTGAAGGAACGACAGAAGAGGAAGATGCAGAGCAGAAGGTTAAAGATGCAGTTCCTCTGATCATGGCCAAGCAACAGCTGCTGAACAGCCTTGACAGCAATGAGGAGATGAAAGAGCTTGTGAAGATAATGGGAAAAATCGATGTGCTCTGTAGGATGATTATCTCTTTATTTGCAGTTTATGTAGCACTCGTGATGTATTCAGTGGCTACGACATGAACACTTTGCTGAAACTAGTAATGAATGAAACCTGTGTAGTAGGCTGGGCGTAGGATTGTGAACATCTAATGATTTCTATTAACGGAAATCAGGGGGTATCCCCTTTTTCTCATATAAATAAATAAATAGCAGAGGCCCTGTCGGGTCAGCTTTGTTCTCATTCGAAGACGTCGAGCAAATTGCAGTCCAACAGCAAACTATGTCATCGAATTCAAGTTTCACAGCCAAATATGAGTACAACTAAACAACAATGTCATCATGTTTTAGTTGTCATACAATCACCAAACACAAATCAGCATACATAACAAGTGATGTTCTCACAGCAAAATACTAAACAACATGTTCATCAGGTTTCAGTTGTCATAGCAAACACAATTTCACATAGTAGATAAAAAACTTTTTCTGACAGGAAAATACGACAAAAGACATGTAATCATCATCCGCAGCAGCAGCGTCAACATCTTCGCCATGCGTATCAGTCTGAATCATAATTCCCCACGATGTCATCTTCTTCTTCGTCCTCAACGTCCTCGAACGTTGGCTTCTTCTTGATCAACTCCTGTATGTCCACAGCACGACAGGCAATCTTTTCGCCGGCGTCATTGACGTGATGGTTCTCAAAGATATTAGGAACATCTGTGTTATCTTGTACATCAGGAGCAGTGTAAGCATCATCTTGTTGTGCAACTTCATTAAACGAATTCCTCTGCTCAAACCTTTTCAATACTCTCCAGTCATCGCTACGTGAAAATGTGTCTTCCAAGAAAAATATCTGTGTTGCTTGATTTGCCAAAATAAAAGGCTCGTTGGTCTGGTACGCCGCCTTGACATTGATGGATTTGAAATAATCATCAGCTCTGGGTTTTGCGATCCTGGAAAACAGGTTATACCAACGACAGCACAACAGAACCACACACCGATGATCCTCGAAACTGGAGATATACTGCAACTGAATAATGTCTGTTATGTTAGCATACATTTCAGTTGTCTCTTTGTCATACGTATCCGTGCTCATGATGGCACTGTTTTGTGTCTTCCTGCCTTCGTCTCGTGCAAGGGTGTTGTAGCGCACATCTCCAACAATGCAAGATTCACAATGTCTTACCCGAGTATCAGGACCCATTGCTAGTGAGTAAAGGGCATCATCAACTGCCTGCCCATCCTCCCGCATCTTCTTAACCTATGGTTAGAAAATAGACAAGCTGATCACCTTATGTACTCAATATATTAAAAAAACTGACAGTGCACTTCAAAAGCTTACATGGTTCTTGAACCATTTCGCAAATCCTGCCATAACCAGTTTGTCAATGTTTCTTGGATTTTGCAGCAGTAACTCCTCTTTGTAGATGCTGCACAACATAGTAATCACGTCAAACATCTAAATATATAAGAATGTGCTGCAAGTTTAGTAGATTACGATGTATAGTGATCACTTACGAGTTATTCAACACATACCAAACCATTTTGTCCAAATCTTTAGGTTTGTCCTCTTGTCGACTCTTCCCTGTAACTCGAACAGAATAATCGAAAACATTGAGCCCGGGATTGTCTTCACCCACCTCTTTGCTAAGCTGATCAGCTGTTTCAATGTATTTTGAGCAGAATGTCAACGCTTCTGTAGCAATGTAGGCCTATGCAATGGAACCCTCGGGTCTAGCTCTGTTCCTAACATAGCCCTTGAAAGTGCCTAGCCGCCTTTCAATAGGGTACATCCAGCCATACTGTACTGGACCTCTAAGTAGTGCCTCATCAGGTAGATGAACAGCCAAATGCACCATCAGATCAAAGAAGGCTGGAGGATATATCTTCTCAAGGTCGCATAGGATAGTTGGTATCTTGTCTCTAAGACGCTCCAAAGCATCTATCATGATATTCCTACTGCAGAGTTCCCTGAAGAATTGTCCCAACTCTACAACTGCTCTGTATAAGTCAGGGCGGCCCAATCCTCTAAGGATAATAGGTAAAACCCTTTGAAGTGGGACATGGCAGTCATGAGTTTTCAACCCTTGTACCTTGTTTCCATCTGCACTGACTCTCCTTTCAGGGTTGGAAGCAAATCCATGTGGGAATCTCACACGTGACAAGACCTCGCAGAATTCTTTTCTTTTTACCTTGTACAAGACGTACACAGCTGGTGCCATATCCCGTGGTTTACCTTCATCTTGCACCCGTGAATCCTTTCTGATACCTAGGTGTGTCAAATCAATCCTAGATTTTAAGGTATCTTTCGTCTTGCCTTCAATATTAAGAAGTGTGCCGATAATGTTGTCACATATATTTTTCTCGATGTGCATCACATCAAGATTATGCCTTAGAACCAAATCTTTTCAATACTCCAAGTCCCACAAAGTGGACCTGCGGGTAAACAATAATCTCTCTTCTACCCTGCCATGCTTCCTTTTCCCGCTACAATTACCAGGATGGTTTCCTGGTGTAATATGCCTGACCTTCTCTAATTCCACTTGCAACTCATCGGCGGTGAGCCTCTTTGGCGGATCACGGTTTTCATGCTTTGCATTGAACACATGTCTTCGGTATTTTCTAGGATGCGGCTTGTCCTTGGCAAGGAAACAACGGTGTCCAATGTAACAGATCTTGCTAAGTATTGCGTATGACAGTGGATTCCTGTCACAACGAACACATGCATTGTAACCATGTGTCGTTTGCCCTGACATAGTGCCCAAAGCCGGATAATCATGGATGCACCAAATTAAAACAGCACGCAGAAAGAAATCAGCTGGTGGGCTGCTATATAGGTCTCGAGTGAGAACACCCTTCCATAGCTGTTGAAGTTCCTCCACAAGAGGCTCCATGAACAAATCAAAATCCTTTCTAGGACTTTTTGGACCTGGGATGAGCAAGGCCATCATGTAGTTTGATTCTTCGGTGCAGACATTTGGAGGCATGTTGTAAGGGATAACAAGCACTGGCCACATGCTATATGTGGCGCTCTGGTGGCCAAATGGGTTAAATCCATCTGAAGCTAAGCCAAGTCTAATGTTTCTCGGGTCAGCTGCAAACTCTTTGTGTTTATCATTGAAGCTTTTCCACTCACTACCATGAGATGGATGGCTCATTACATTCTGATCTCTGTACTCCTGGTTCCTAGAATGCCACAGTACATCCTCTCTTGTTTTAGCATCATGAAACAACCTCTGCAATCTTGGTGTAATTGGAAAATGTCTCAGAACATTATGAGGAATTCTCTTCACAACATCGCCATCTTTCCATCTTGATGATTTGCATTTCGGGCATTCACTTAAGTTGGCATAATCCTTCTGGAACAGAACACAATTATTCTTACAAACATGGATCATATCATATCCAATTCCAACTGCACGAAGGAAATTCTTCATTTTACTGTAGGTGTGTGGCAGCTCAGACGCATCTGGGAAAGATTCGCGGAAAGCAGCCAACATCGCATCGAATGATTTGTTGGTCATCCGCTCAGATGTCTTCACCTGAAGAAAGGTGACCATAGCTGAGAATACTGACAGCTTGTTTCCTGGGGTGACGGCAACATTGCATTGTTCCAACATGCGAGCCCACCATTTTTCTTCTGCAGGTGAAAGTTCATGGAATGCACGAGCATTTCGTAGCATTGTTTCAATGTTGGTCAAACTCACTGGCTCCGCCACCACCACCTCCTCCTCCTCTTCCACCTGAGCATCAGGCAGGTCAAGATGGTGATCTGCTGCTTCCACGTAGTCAATAACATTGACGTTCACAGCTTCACCATGATAAACCCACCTAGTATATGTGACCGACATCCCATACAAGTGTAGATGATTTTGCACAGTTGACTGGGGTCTTGTAACTGAATTCATACAACTACTACATGGGCAGATCACATCTGATTTCGGACCACCGTACTCAGCTCTGATAAAGTTCATGAAGTTTTCAACCCCCTCGACATATGCAGCTGAGAATCTTCGAGCATAAGTTATCCAAGTCCTGTCCATCTGTTAGACATACAAATTAGTTCTTCTACTAGATATTACAAGAAAAACATATATGCTTTTTTATGAAGTCCAGAAAAAAATACCTAGGTCGATGTCTAAAGCTATGGCAAGATATTTGGACGAGCAAATCTAAGTAACGAAATATATGTAAAGCTAATTCAACAAACAGATTTGAGTGCCAAATTATGGCAGGCTGTTTCAGCAGTCAATGAGGCTGAGCACACAGCCATCGAACTATCGAAGGCCATCGCAGCAACAAAGATCGAGTATAAAACGGTGTAGAGCTATTTCAGCTAACAGATTGGCTACTAGACCATGGCAATCTACGTCACAATAAATATATGGCAGAATATTTTAGCAACTAATCGGCCTTGGCATGCCATCTTAGCTAAGAAGATTGAGTGCAGAACACGGGAAGGAATCTTCTTAAGCAGAGCATATTGACAGTAAACTACTTTGGCAAACAGTGAGATTAACAGCGTCTATCAGCTAACATTCAGCGCTACACCGACATGAACGGGGCCTCAGTCTAGAATGCGCATATCATGGGAGAAGATGACCGCCATGCGTCTCCACATGAACGTCGCCAGCGGTGGCGGCGCTGACCGTCGTGTGCCTCCACAAGAACGTAGCTAGAGGTGGCGGCGCGGCTAGAGGACGACAGTCTACGAGAGCGTACTGTGGGAGCGAGAGGATCCCTGAACTGTTGTGCCGACGTATCGGCGCGGCGGGGAGGGCGTCTTTGGCGGAGCGAATGGAGT
>NC_041388.1:156100743-156142637 GCF_002162155.2 Triticum dicoccoides
CGCGGTGGGCGGGGGGAGTTTGGCGCATGGTCGGTTTCTCCAAGTGCAGTCCCATGTGCCAGTGAAGAGGCAAGCCGAAGCGCGTTCCGTTTGTGTGAGCCGTGTGCATGACCGAACGTGTGTGGGGTGCAATGCGACTGCGACAGGAGTGCTGTGAGTGTACCACATTTTTTCCTTTTAAACTAGGTGCTTCGCCCCCTCAAAAAAATCTGTTGCTTCGCACGATCCATCAATAGTACTACTAGTAATCCGGTAATCCCGACTAAAACGGTGCGGCCGGGTCTTTTCCCGCGCGATATGCTGGGAGGTTGGCTTAGTTGGGGTTTTTAGGACGAGTAATGCTACACCTACGTAATCCCAGTTACGTAATTAACGCAATGTGAAACGTGTGAGCTGTTGATTATAGATTGGGGGGAGGGAGGGGCCCACCACCATGAAAATCAGGGGAGGAGAGAGAGAGGCAATTTACGTTAACCCTTTCGTAGGTTCCCATAGATGTAGAAAGATGTGTCCGATCCTGCAATATAGGCCGTCCGATCTATATCTAACGGATAGGAAGGAAACTATGACAATTTACCCGCACTCCTCTCCACATTTGCAGATAAGGCTTTCCCTCGTTCATCCTTTTCTCCCACAAGATATTGATCTTCCGTGCAACGCACGGGCATCTTGCTAGTACTCCTACAATATGTATATTATTGTGAAAGTTCGTATACACCGGCCGAGCTTAATGCAAACACGGCAGATTTTCATTACATTTCGAACTTTTATAGGACAAAAAAATAAAAGAAACCCGACCCTATACCTATTCTATGGCGGCGACCGACGTCCTCGATCTGTGATCTCCATGTACGGGGGCGGGGTTCAAGACCCGTGAAGTGAAGGTGCGGTCTCCGGCGAGGCAAAGTAGAACACGGGAGACGGACCGGTCAGTTGGCACACCATGCCCTGCCGCCTCCCATGCCCTACTCATCCTCGAAGGAGTCCCCGACCTCGGCGGTGCCGGACGTTGGACGACGGCAAGTAGGACGCGTGGCTGACGGTGCTCCCGTCGTCGGCTGCCAGCGTGGCCATCGCTTGTGCGGCGACTTGAGCGAGGGCGGCGACCTTGAGCTCCATCCCTGAAGACAAGCTCTCCGCAGAGCGTTCGCGCTTGCGGTCATGGCGGATGTGGTTCCAGGTAGGAGGACGATGCGCTATGGTGTGGAGGTTAGCTGGGTGTTGCCGCTTTAAGTAGCGCATTTCGGTGAGGCCAATTGTCCGGGTGCGTCATTAAGTCGCCGGAGTTGGTTCCGCGGGCACCGAGCCTCTTAATGACGACATACAAACGGACGACATGAATGCGGGCAGCTGGCGCCGGCTGGGAACACATCACGCGACTGTGCGAGGGACGAGGGTTTTGGTGTGCCAGGGTAGTCAGCTGCGGTCGTGGCAACATTGGAGATGCCCTTTGCTCACATGCGATCCCCGCATGTCATTGGAAAAGCAAGACGACCCGACATGGTCTCAGGTCCAGAGGATGCAGTTGGCCACGCTACACCACTCCGCGGACGCGTCGCGGCGCCCCGTGCATCCTCGACGAGCCGGGTGTTGGGGTGTGTTTGGATTGTGGCCAAAGTGCACCTTGCCAAAATTTTGGTCATGACCAAAAGATTGGTCTTTGTTTGGATGGTTGCCATTTTTTTGGCATGCCAATGAACTCTAGCCAACTCTAGTTCATTTTTCTTGCCAATGTCGGCCCAATCATGGGCAACCAATACCTCAACCAAAATTTTGGTCATGACCCAAAGATTGGTCTTTCTTTGGACGGTTGCCATTTCTTTGGCATGCCAATGAACTCTAGCCAACTCAAGTTCATTTTTCTTGCCAATGTCGGCTAAATCATGGGCAACCAATACCTCAACCAAAATTTTGGCTACCCAATGCTTTGATGGGGCAACCTTGGGCACAAAACAAACGTACCGTTGGTCGTGCCACAGCACTAACGCCACCCTCAGCAAACTGAAACCGACCATGTCTAGCGACGATATGAGCGTGTCGCTCACCGCGGTCGCCGTGTCCAGAGGTGGTGCTAGAGCCGTGCCCCGTTGTTGGCCCCAATGACCCACATGAACGGTTGTCGGTGGCGAGGAGGTCGTGGGCCAGCTCCTCCATTGGACTAGTCTGCACTACGTTGTCCCGACGGGTGTGCCCCACATGTCTGTTTCCCTATTTTCCCGGCCATATTCGAGCGTCAGTGCTCCGCGTTGCGCATTAGGCCTTTCACTATGTAGGCCAAGCGAGACAACTTATTGTCTATTTGAGCTATTCAAGTATAATCATGTGGCGTTTGCTTATTTCTCATTCCTCTCCAACCCTCTTCTCCATCGATCATGTCGCCCTCCAGTCGAGTCCATCCTCTCGCATGCCTCATTTGAACATTCCGCCGAGTATCATTCGCATGTACCCACCGTAGTCCTCTTTCAATAGATCTCCGGACCCCGAGATGAAATCGAGAGGGAACGAGTGGGGGCACGTGATACCTAAGGCGGATTCAACCGGTGATCATAGCATCCGCAAATCATATATAAAGGGTACTCAATGTTTGTTTCATTTTTGAACGTACAATATACTCCCTCCTATCCTTTCTAGTTTACATATAAGTTTTATCTGTAGTCAAAGTATATCTACTTTGATCAAAAAGGTATCAACATTCAACAATGCCAATCAATATTGTTAGATTCATACATGCTCCTAGATTTGTACTTGAGATGGTTTCCAATTTGACTATTGACAAGATTAATAGTACATGAGATGTATAATGTGAAAATTATATCATTGGAAACTCCTTTCACATACGAATTTGACCGTATGCTTTGTGTAAGTTGCATATCATATATTATTACTCTAACATTTGGTCAAAGTTAGCCTCGAAAAACGCATTACACCCTGTATGCTTTGTGTAAGTTGCATGCCATATATTATTACTCTAACATTTGTGTAAGTTGCATGTCATATATTATTACTCTAACATTTGGTTAAAGTAGTATAGTGGAAGTGGATCCTCTGACGTAGGTATCCCTGCCTTACCCTCCCTTTCGGTCACTTACTGGCGGACCCCATGCTTGCTAGGCCCCACATGTCAGTTACTCAATGGGTTCGGCCATGTCAGGGAATCCTCATCCGTAGTATACTCCCTCTGTTTTTATTTACTCCGCATAAAACAGAGGGAGTGGTGGTATAATAAATGACGCGGGCGGGGGAGGGGGAGGGACGTCGGTTTCCTCTCAACTGCGGTCCCACAAGCGAGCGAAAACGCAAGATGAAGCGTGTTCCATTCGGTGAGCGACGTGGAGGGTCCAGCGTGACGGGCTGCAACGCGAACGCGACAAGAGCGATGTACAGTCAAAACCGATTGACCGGTCATCACCAGAACCACTATTCACACCAGAACCTTCGCTACTCAGCCTACGCCAGCCACTGCCCTAAAACCACACCAAATCTCCAGCCCATTCCCCCACCTTTCGATCCCCTAGCCCGCATCAAGCGTCCCCTAGTTTGCTGGAAAGCCATGGTGCACTGCAAGATCACTTACTACAAGATGCTGATGCCGGAGCGCCGCACAGAAATCGCGGCGGCGATCGGCGCCATAGACCTCCGTTCCCAAGCTCGCTTTGCAGCGGGCCAATCCCCGAGTTCTCTGGAGCCAAGCTATGAGGAGGAGGAAGCCGATCCAATGTTCATGGCGGAGGTCACGGTGCAGAAGGCCCCCGATGGGTATGAGACGATGGACATCGACTTCGTGCCGGCGTCCGACTCCCCCATGGTGCAGGCGGACCAGCGTTCAACATGGCGATACTAAAGGAGGACCGGGAGGCAGAGGCTTAACTTGACGCGGAGCGCGCGCATGCCGCTGCCATCGAGGCTCTCCTGCAGGTGGAACCGGATGTCGTGGATGTGAACCGGGCGGCGGAGGCTCAACTTGAGGCGGAGCGCGCGGATGCCGCTACCATCGAGGCCCTCCTGCAGGCGAAACCGGACGTCCTAGACTTGAACCGGGCGGTAGAGGCTCGACTCGACGCAGAGCGCATGGATGCCGCTCTCATCGACGCCCTCCTGCAGGCGGAATCGGACGTCCTGGACTTGAACCGGGCGGCGGAGGCTCGACTCGACGCGGAGCGCGCGGATGCCGCTGCCATCGAGGCCCTCCTGCAGGCGGAACCGTACGTCCTCGACTTGAACTGGGCTGTGCTCTCGTCCATGCAGAGCACCCGCACGCTCCGCTTGAATGAGTAGCTGGAGGCCGAGGACAACCACGGTGCGGAGACACACGTCGGCAGCGACGGCTGGTTCACGACGGCAGCCAAAGACGACAAGGTCGTCTCTTTCCGCGAGCAGTGATAGTTTTTCTTTATGTTGTTGTTTTTATGGATCTTTTGCTGTGTAAAAACATATATTTGTTATGCAAGTCACCTGACTTGGGTCAGTCTACCATTTCAGGCGGTTGGATGAATACCCTACGTCTCCTAACCCATCTTTCCTTCTTCCTCGCCTCTTCTTCTTCCCCAACAGACCACCGCACGGGCCGTACGGATACTCCCCAACATGCGGTTGGATAAACATACTCTATGAACGAAAATTATGTGTCAGCGATAGGATGGCTGAGTTTGGTGTGTTCACATGCGACATCACGTGTCAGTGAGGGTGCATTCCCTTGGTTGGGTTTGCGGCATGCAGGAGCGACCATGTGAGGGTGCGGTGCGACCGCGGCGTGCAGGAGCGACCGTGTGAGGGTGCGGTGCGACCGCGATAGCCGTGCACAAGTGGACCTCCTTCTCAGTTTGAAAACTTTAGGCAAGCTTGGCAAAAATGTGTGGCGAAGTTTGGCAATGCAAGGCCTAGACCCAAACAGGATAAGTACGTACGTACTAGGAGTACTAGTGTTAAAAAAGAAAGGCTGGATTTTCCTTCGCGGGATTTAGTCGATATAAATCCTCGTTTCAAGTGTCAATTAATGCATATTTTTTTCTCCAAAGCCCAAAGAGCTAACCATCTCACTCCTCATCACTTGATTAATGCAGCGCCATGCAAACCAACCTTCTCACTTCCGCATGCATGCAGGGGATATTAATGTCCTTGGTTGCTAACCCCATCAATTTTGCCTCGATTAGTGTTAGTGGCCCTTTGCAAATTGTAATTTTGATATACTGGCCTTGTGTACAAAAAAAGGAGGTAGTAGTAACTATATTTGACTTCCTTCCCCATTGCGATGACATCGACGATATTGTTTTTGGTGGTTAGGCGAAGTGCGTTCGACGGAGAACACCATTGAGGGAGACCATGGTAAGTTGTTCGCAAGTGCCGCCTGCAAGCCGAGACAACCGCCTTATTTGCATCCAGGAAGTCTTTACTAGTACTACTATAACTAATGTGGTGAGATGGCTTCTCGAAGAAGACGATGGAGAAGCGGAGTCAGCGAAGAGTGAAATGATGGTTGCTTCGTCCGTGCTTTTGTGATTTGACGCCTCACTGCTTTGTGATTTGTGATAGAAGGGACAAGGGAGTAGACTCTGTGCTCTATACTGTACTACATGCGTCCAAGCATGGGAGAAAGAGTAGAGACGTTGCATTTTTCTATTCCTTCAATCAGTCAATCACGGAGCTTCGGTTCCATCTTTTTGGCTTTGGCAACACCGTCCACAATGGTTCCCACGATGCCAAAAGCTATTTTCACATTTGGCTACACATTGTGGATGTCCTTAACCGTACCACTTGGTTTTGCTCCTGTGTGCTATGTATACAAATCTCAATTATATTGATCTAAAAAATTATAGAATCGAGATTAGTAAAAAGGAGGTGATTTTGCCGCGCGGATGGCGGGGGAGGTTTCTTATTTTCGGAGGACGTTGTCCTGGCGGTTTGCTAACATGCGGTCCTACGTGTCAGTGCTTTACCAAGACGATCCGCGTCCCACATGAGGCAGAACAACGGCAGAAGAAACACGTGGTTAAGTTGAAGAAGATGAGGGAGAAGCGGATTCAGCAACGAGTGAAATGATGGTTGCTTCGTCCCTCCAACTTAACTGCAGGAAAGGTGCAGCTTTGTGATTTGACGCCTCATTGTTGATTACTACGCCGGCGCCATGACTGGGGTGCTTCACCCCGACTGCTCTGCACTATATTCCGGTATGGCACGTGGACCCGGTAGCTTGATTTCCCACATGTCGGCGAAAGGGACTAGAAGATTTATGAAAGTGAGCGCTCCACTCTTACGACGGAGGAGTAGACGACACGGCGGCCCAGTGAACTGTCACTTGTACTGTATAGTACTACAGTTTTGCTATTTCGCACGATCCATCGATACAAACCCGATTAAACAGGAAAGGGTGGGATTTTCCCCGCGCGGTAGATGATACTGGCCATACATTTCAAAGGCAATTTTAATGTATGCAAACTGAATAATTATAAGTAACAATATGATATCTAGTAAAACTAAAAACACATATGATTTATTGTGTTAGAGTGTAGTAGTAGTGCTGTATTGCATAGTTGTTAGATGTAACATGCGAGAACATGTAGAGATGTAGTTTTGGAGGGCCTACAGAGAGAAAAGCGTAATACGGTCACCGAACTTCAGAATAAGCTGATTACGGTCACTATATACGTTTTGCGGTGATTATACGATCACTTGCTCACAGCTCAGCATCGGATTGCACTCTATTGACCGGCCAAATAGTCTGCGTTGTCGGATTTCGGGTTCCGGCAGACCCTTGAGGTTCGAACACTGGGGTGCGCGTGGAGATTTCACCTCCTACCTACCTGCACCCCTCTGCCTCGTTAAGGTCTAAGCTATGGAAAGAATAACACAGGGGACACGAGGTTTATACTGGTTCGGGCCACTGTTGTGGTGTAATACCCTACTCTAGTGTGTGGTGTGGTGGATTGCCTCTTGGGCTGATGATGATGAACAATACAAGGAAGAACAGCCTCGCGAGGGTCTGTTCTTGGTTGGGGGGGATGAACTGCTGGGAGGAGTTCAGTCACCCTTCCCTCTCTCTCTCTCTCTCTCTCTCTCTCTCTGATCCTTTGATCCTACGATCCCTCTATCCCTCTGTCCTTCTATCCTTCTCCCCTTTCTCTGCGGGTGGCCGGTCCTATTTATAGAGGCCCTGGTCCTCTTCCCAAATATCAAGCGGGAAGGGAGCCAACAATGGCGGGCTAATTTAAAGGGGGACAATTAGTATCAGCTATCCTGACAAAAGTAGTCTTCGCCTGCGCAAAGCTCTGGTGATGAAGTCGTCTTGGGCTCCACGATGACCTCCATCTGATAGTCCTCCTGGTCTTGGTCTCGTTGCACCGAAATGGCAACCTTTGCCTGATGCCTCGGTACTCCGCGGCTGCGCTTGCTCCCTTTGCACCAAAGAGGAAAGGAGGACACTGCGCGGGCTGGCACCCACCTGGCGCCCTTGGTCGTCATGGCTTGCATCACGGGCACCTCGTGAGGTACCCCGCCTTGGTTTCTCCGCCTCCTCGTGAGCCAGCCTGACGAGGCCGTGCCTGAGGAAGCTCTGCGTCGTCCGCCCCGCGAGGCTTGGCCCCTCGCGAGGGTCTTGGGTTTGTGTTGGTGAAGATGGGCCGCGCTGGGCCCCCTTTTTGAGCCACGCCGCAGGCTGCAGGCAGGCAAGTCTGGGGACCCCCGTTCCTAGAACGCCGACAGTAGCCCCCGGGCCCAAGGCGCACCCGGACTTGGCCGTGCAGGGAGGCGGAAGGGCAAGAGCGAAGCACCACGGGCCCTAACAGGCTGCGGCCTTAGGCACCGCGTGGCGGTTGATTGGACGTGGGCGGCACTGTTCCCCCATGCCCTCCTTATTTTGCGCCATGCTAGGCGGACCCGTAGTCATACACAGCCGTTCCCCTTTTTGTTGCTCGAGCGCCCTCTGTCCTTCCTCCGCTCAAACTATGGTTTTTGTTTTCAACTCAATCTTGAAACTCCCCCCTTCCCATCGCCGTGGCTCCGACGAAGAAGGGAAGAGGGAAGAAACCCGTGTCTCCGCCTTGCCCGCCGCTGTTGGCGGCCCCCGCTGAGGGCTTTGGTAAAGTCAGCTCGGCTCTGGCCACCATCTTCAATGAATGCGGGAGGACGATGGCCTAGCCCCCGTCCCACTTCTCCATCGACAGGATAGCCACCGAGGTCCCGTATTTTGCCGACGCCCTGTGGGCGGGTCTAGTTCCTTCCTTTTCTGATTTCTTCAATGCCGTGCTTTCCCACTATCAGATCCACATGATGCATCTGGGTCCTGAATCCATTACTCTCCTTTCGGTCTTTGCCTTTTTTTGCGAGGCTATGATGGGCATCCTTCCTTCGGTCGCCTTGCTGCGCCACTTCTTCTCGCTGCGCCTTGTTGACCCTACCCAATGCTGGGCGTGTGTGAGCTTCGTTGCCGCGTCTGAGACGGCGGCCTCTGGGATTGACTTCAAGCTCCCTCTGCCCGCGGCTGGGTTCCACGAGCGGTGGCTGTATGTGGATGCTGGGGTGCCCAGCCCCCTGCTGTCGGAGCCAACTTCGCCTGCTGTCCCCAATTCGGGCTGGGGCCAGGAGACGCTTGAGAGCCCCCGGCTCGTCTTCGTCTGGCACCGCTTCGCGTTCTTGAGGTCGCTTGGCGCGACAGCACCCAAGGTGGTGAAGGAGTTCCTGCTACGCCGTGTTGCTCCTCTCCAGCGCCACTCCCGCCGGATGTGGGCCTTCAGCGGGCGCGATGATCGTATGATGCTCTAGGAAGAGGACCTGACGCCTGAAGTGCTGAGGACGGCGCTCTTGACCCTAACGGGGGACCCCAACCCTGGCAGCATCCAGCAGGGAGGGGCCTTGCTGTACCTCTGCCAGAGCGGGGGCGATTTTGTGAGGCAGATGCCTATCTTCGATGAGTGGGGGCAGCGCCCCGCCAGCCTCCAGGGGCCTCGCGAGAACCCAGTGCTGGTGACTGCCCTTCCAGTCGGCCAAGGCGACTCTTCCTCAAGTGGCGGAGCAGGGAGGCACGAGGCACCAGAGGCTGAGGGGGCTCCCGGCGGGGCGCCAGCACCGGGCGATGCTCATGAGGAAGCAGTTATCGGGGCCCGTGCCGCTGAGGCTAAGGGTGACAAGCAGCTGCCCTCTGCGCCTACGACCGAGGCCACTGAGACTCCAGCGGCTTCTTTTGGTGAGGCAATTGGCGGCGGACATCAGGCAGGCGCCTCTGACGCAGATCGCCTTGACGCTCCATCTTCGTCGCAGGATGATCCCTGCGCCCGACTCTTAGGCCGCTTCCGCGTGGACTTTGAGGCCCTCCGGAAGAGAAGGGAGGCCCTGGGCGACGATTACCCTTGTCGCCTGCTGAAGCGTAGGAAGTACTTCGCCACTGATGAGTAAGCCTTCTCTTTTCCCAGCTCCCGATCCTTCTGTTGCTCTTACTGACCCTTGCTCCGCAGGCCCCTTCCAGCCGAGCTTGCGGAGACGGCTGACGAGCCATCCCCCTTGGCTTTGCCCCCTCCACCGTCCTCAAGCGCTCCAAGCAGTGGAGCCCTTGTGGTGAGGGCGACCGACGAGGCAAACCATCCCGAGGCGTATCGTGGCCCCGCGCACCTCGCGATCCTTCGCGGGCCTTCTCGTGGCATAGCCAGCCTACCGTGGGCTTCTCGCCTGGTCGTGGACTGCGATTGGCTGAGGCGCTTCCTGCACTCTTCACCTGGGGACGGGCTGGCCCCAGGCCGGGCTTCTGACACGGCGTGCCCGACCGTCGCGAGGGTGCCAGCCCCTAGCCTCCAGTCCGGAGGGGGAGTGCTGACTCGCGGCCCCCGGTGCTTGCTTGGGGCAGATGATGCTGTGGAAGACGTGCTCGAGCGTGCTCGAGAGCGTCGCGCTCTCCGCCAAGGATTCCTTCGAAGGGCGGCTGGCGTGGTAAGCCTGCTTGGAGAGGAGCTTGCCGATGAAGATGCGCGCCTTGAGGCCGAGGGCCTACACCTGGCTGCAGAGAGGCGCGAGCTGGAGGGCGCCATCGCCCTTGCGCGCCGTCAGCGCGATCTTGACGATGCAGAGGCCAAGGCGTCGCTGGTGGCCTCTCGGGAGGCCCGATCTTGGGCCGCTGAGGAGGCTCGGGAAGCTGACCAGCGGCGAACGGCGGCGGAGGAGCGGGCTCAGGAGCTCCTGGCCTGGTGCCACTCACTGGAGGAGCAGGTGGAGCTGCGGGAGGCAGCCCTCGCGTCGATGAAGGTGGCCTTCGGCGACTCAGCAGAGCTCCAGAAGCGCGAGGAGGCGCTGATGCTGGAAGCCGCCGAACGTACCCGTGAGTACGAGCATCTGGAGACGAGGGAGCGCTTGGTGACGTAGGCGGAGGATGATGTTGCTGCATAGGAAGCCCGCGCCCTGGAGGAGGTTGGACGTCGAGTGGCGATGGCTCATTTGAACCTCGAGCACGAGTTCAAAGAGAAGCTGGGGATGATCCGAGCAGAAGCTGAAGGCAGGACTGCTGCCTTGAGGGCCAAACTGGAGGAGGCGACGTGGCGGGCCGACGCTTTCCGGGCCGCTCTTGAGGTGGCGCAAGGTGAGTTAACCGCCTCCCAGGCCTAGGTGCTCCTTCTCTGCCAGCGGGTGGAGGAGGCTGAGGTCGTCGCGGGCCAGAACACGGACGAGATACGTCAGCGGCGGGTCCTGGAGCATGAGCACGGGCCCATGCTCACCACGCTCCGGGAGAGAGCCAACACAGCCTTGGGCAACATCTGTGAGGCGGCTGTTGGCGAGCTGCATGCAGTCAACTATGCTGGCAATCTTCAGTTCTTCACTGACGTGGAGACGCAACTGGAGGCGCGGTCGGTCCGGGCTGACAGGTTGGTGGAGGAGAGGAGCCGCGCCCTGCTTGGGCGTGCCTTTTCTCGTGTCTTCAGCCACCTCCGGAACATGGATCCCCACTTTGATTTTGACGCCGCCATTGCCCCAGTCCCCCAGGCCGTCCGAGGCGATCTGGTGCACTAGGTGGAAGACAATGTGGATGCTCTTATCAGGGCCTTCGCTTCAGACAACTTCGACGTGATCGTGGCGGCCGACGAGGGCAGCGTGGTGAATGGCCCTGACGCCGCTGGCGGTGACGCGAATAGCGATGGCGAGTTTAGCGATGCCAGCAACGGCTCGGGTGGTGCTCCTGAGAACGCATTGGGGGATTCATCCGACTGATTGTGCATCACTCCTACTTCCTTACCCTGCATGAATAGAACTCAGGTTTTGGCCCGATTGTAGTGAGAGCATTTTGGAGGGGGAGCCCCTTATGTAAAACTTGTGTTCATCGTATTAGTAGACGCTACATTGCCCATGCGCCCGCGCCAAGTGTATGGCCCAAGCGACGCGCTGGTCGGCTAGTTTACCTTTGTCCCGTGCTGGCCCTGAGGCAGCCCGTGGGAGGTTGTGGTGTCTCGAGTGTTCCCTGATTGGGTTCGTAGGATCTGCAGTAAAACACCCTCCTGAGAGGTCACGTCGGCGGCAGTCTGGGCTGCGCGCAATCTAGGCCTGACCCGGCTCGCGAGGGGCTCGCGAGGGGAGGCAGCTGAGGCAAAGTGGTAACCAAAACGCGAGAAATTGCTCGAACGAGACTAAGCACCCCTTCCCCGAACACACGCAAATCTCAAATTCGAATCCAACTAGAATCCAGCGAGGGAAAGCGACAACCAAAGGGAAAAGCAACGAAAGCAAACAAAAGGCCGCGTCCGGCACCTAGTCTAGTCTTGGACGTCTTCTCACCAGTGCGGAGCTAAGTGCTGCCACTGGGCGTGGGAGGGAGCCCCAGGGCCTGAGGCCGGCACCCCTGAGACTCCGGGGCGTGTACAGCCCCACTCATTATTACGTGAGAGTGTCACAGGGCGGCGAGCTTCACAGGCACTGGGCCTTCTTCACAGGTACTGGCCTTGCTTCATATCGCCAGATGAGGGCCCCGCCTTGCGCCACACTCTAGTGCCATCAACGACGACCGGAAACTAGGACGCCGCCGATGGGGTAGAGCGGTCGCCAGCGGTTCCCCAGACGACCACGGGTCCTCCGCCGGGGGCAGGCCCTGAGGCACCTCCCCAGCGGAGGGCCTACCTCCTGAGAACACCTTGCTCCGAACGCCGTGGTGGTGATGTCGGATCCCGGCCCCTCTCTTGCAGCCCCCTGCGCCCTCCTCCCGAGGGGCAGGAGACTGTGGGAGCGGGGCAGCTGCTCGCTGTGGCGACCTGCACCTCCTGCGATCCATGGTTAGCGTATGCCTGCTCCTGAAGAATTAGCGGTACCCGATAATCGTTGCCCCCGGCGTGGCCAGTGGGACCGTCCCGGGGCTCCTGGAAAGGCTCAGCTTCTGGCGCCTCGTCCCCCCAGCTTGGGCTGAGGAGCGAGCCTTGTTCGCTCTCGTGTGGGTGTCCTTGGTCCATCATGAGGGGCACGTATTCCTCCGGCGCCGTCATCCCGAATGCCACGCCGTAATGCTCTGCATGCCACGCGGTCCTGCCTGACGTGCCCACCGTGGGGTGGCAGCGCGGCTGTCCACTGGGGCCGCGGGTCGCGTCGAGTCCTTCTTCTTCACGGACCGGGAGCGGGGGCAGCGCCGCCAGCGGTCCGGTGCTGACAGCTTCGCTGGCGTTGGAGTAGCCTCGGAGCTCGCGGGCGCGCGCGGAGCCCCCGCGCAGGCCGCCCTGGGATTGAGATGGGAGCTGGGTGCAGAAGGGGTGAGCCCCCGACGCGGCGAAGCCCAGGAGCTCTGCCACTCGCTCCAGCAGCACGTCGCGGCCGCCCTCCAGCAGCCTGCACTGCAGCAGCTCTCGGGCCACTGTGAGCGCGGCCCTCGAGTTCGCCTGCTCCCTGCGGGTGTACGGTGTCGTGGTCACGGCGTGATTGGAGGCCCTTTCTGCCGACCGCGCTTGCCGCGGTGTGAGAGCTGTCGAAGCCTATCCGCGTCGCCCGTGGCCCGCAGCGCCCTGCGAACTGCGAGCTGCCTGGGGCACGGGGTTGCCCGAGGCGAACGGCTCTGCGCGGGCGGGCCACGCCGCCCACGGGTCTGGGTTGCCCGCCTGGTCGCCGGACATGGTGATGACGACGCGACGAGGCGCGAAGCGATAGAAGGTGGATTCCGGCGCACCCCTACCTGGCGCGCCAAATGTCGGATTTCGGGTTCCGGCAGACCCTTGAGGTTCGAACACTGGGGTGCGCGCAGAGATATCGCCTCCTACCTACCTGCACCCCTCCGCCTCATTAAGGTCTAAGCTATGGAAAGAATAACACGGGGGACACGAGGTTTATACTGGTTCGGGCCACCGTTGTGGTGTAATACCCTACTCCAGTGTGTGGTGTGGTGGATTGCCTCTTGGGCTGATGATGATGAACAATACAAGGAAGAACAACCTCGCGAGGGTCTGTTCTTGGCTGGGGGGATGAACTGCTGGGAGGATTTCAGTCACCCTTCCCTCTCTCTCTCTCTCTCTCTCTCTCTCTGATCCTTTGATCCTTCGATCCCTCTATCCCTCTATCCCTCTGTCCTTCTATCCTTCTCCCCTTTCTCTGCGGGTGGCCGGTCCTATTTATAGAGGCCTTGGTCCTCTTCCCAAATATCGAGCGGGAAGGGAGCCAACAATGGCGGGCTAATTTAAAGGGGGACAGCTAGTATCAGCTATCCTGACAAAAGTAGTCTTCGCCTGCGCAAAGCTCTGGTGATGACACCGTCTTGGGCTCCATGATGACCTCCGTCTCGTAGTCCTCCTGGTCTTGGTCTCGTTGCACCGAAATGGCAACCTTTGCCTGATGCCTCGGTACTCCGCGGCTGCGCTTGCCCCCTTTGCACCAAAGAGGAAAGGAGGACACTGCGCGGGCTGGCACCCGCCTGGCGCCCTTGGTCGTCATGGCTTGCCTCACGGGCACCTCGTGAGGTACCCCGCCTTGGTTTCTCCGCCTCCTCGTGAGCCAGCCTGACGAGGCCGTGCCTGAGGAAGCTCTGTGTCGTCCGCCCCGCGAGGCTTGGCCCCTCGCGAGGGTCTTGGGTTTGTGTTGGTGAAGATGGGCCGCGCTAGGCCCCCTTTTTGAGCCACGCCGCAGGCCGTAGGCAGGCAAGTCTGGGGATCCTCGTTCCCAGAACGCCGACATGCGTGGTGCCATGTTGACTAGTTAAATTAACCACGTTCGCTGTGGGTCCCACCTGTTAGTTCACATAGGAAAAAGGTCAGATACACACAAATTTACGCAGGCGCGACAAGGCTCCAACTCGTGCACGGGAATCACCTGGTTGTGTATGTGTCTGTCAGGGCCTGATGTGTGCGCATGCACGTGTAGGTTGAGCACTTGAGCGTGAGAGTCTGTGTTGGTCGTGTGGTGTACTGGTGTGTGCATGCATGCGTGCATGTGTGCGTGTGAGTGTTGCGTGTGTGCGTGGCTACGTGTGTACGTGTGAGTGTTGCGTGCGTGCGTGGGTGCATGTGTTTGTGTGAGTGTTGCTTGGATGCAGTTCGTGTGCATGCGTGCGTGTGTGTATAATCACCACACCAGCTCATGTGTGTTAAAATAGACGGCTCAGCATACCAATACAAGGCCACCTTGTCCGCTATGCCCACGGTCATGACTTCGAACCACCGTCCAAATATTTTTTTTGTCGTTTGTTTTCATTCTTACTAGCAAGATGCCAGTGCGTTGCATGTAACATCAAGATGCATTTGTATGACTTGTTTATCTTGTGAGAGAAAATGATGAACGAGGGAAGGCCTTATTTGCAAATGTGGAGAGGTGCGTGGGTGCCTTTTTGCAAAATTGCCATAGTTTCTTTCCTATCTGACAGATATAAATCGGACGGCCTATATTGCAGGATGGCAGGCACACCATCATCACCAACTCTATTTTTTATAAGAGTGTATTTTATGTATTTTATAAGAGTGTAGATGTAGAGTAGATACAAGTCGACAGGTGGGCACGATGGTAGTGAGATAATGTGATGCAACACTAGAGGTGCCACGTGGAGCGTTTAACTGGTCAACTAGTCATGTCATGAGAAAATACAGAGTTGTACGGTGAGCCCGTGACTGCATAATAACCACTAAACGTAAATGGTGACTGTAATGAGTGGATTCTGAAGTCCAATGTACATATCGTGCTTTCGCTTCAAATACAATGATCGTCATTGCATATATCGCGAGAGAAAGATGAAACATGCATGAATTTTCTGGGGGCTTACTTTTAGAGGACCTGGAGATAGTTTTGTGTGCATACGTGAAAGGGGCGTACATGGGGTATGCGATGGAGAGAGAGATGCTCTTTGTTTCTCTTTATTATGACTAACTTTTTTTATAGTATAAAAATATACAAATTCACAGTGCGGAATAAATATCATTGTGGGCACCATGCAATGCAAATTAGCGTTCGTACTCCTCCATATAACTTTGTAATGTTGTATATATGTAGAAACTCTAAAATATTTTTTTGGCCACACTTTATTCAAAAGGAATGTTGTATGCGAAATAAACGTGAAGAGAGGGCTTTTTAAATCAATGGGGTACGTGATGTAACATGTGTGAATGTGTAGTCGATGCATTTGGCGGGGCCGAGAGAGGTATGTGTGTGTATTACGTATTCGAGAGAGGCATGGATAGAGGGCCCGATGGGGGGGCGTGGGAG
Organism: Triticum dicoccoides; assembly: GCF_002162155.2. NCBI lineage: Eukaryota > Viridiplantae > Streptophyta > Magnoliopsida > Poales > Poaceae > Triticum > Triticum dicoccoides. The sequence goes on from NC_041388.1 coordinate 156,116,371, forward strand.
AGATAGCACGAGAAATGAGAGTGGTCTAGAGAGAGAGAGAGACGGATATGACATCACAACAAGAGATTCCATTCCCTTGAGTGTGTATATGCAAGGGGGGAGGGAATAGAGGCACCAGGAGAAATTTTCTGTGTGTGTGGTGTTTGTGTTGGTATGTGTGGGTGTGAGAAGATAATGAGACGTGGGGGCAGAGGGTGTGTCACTGCGTGAGGTCCGGTGGGTCGAGGTGAGGCCCTTCGTTCTGTTCCGTCCTGCGCCACATTGGTCAGCCCGTGATGCATTTAGGAAGACCCATGGATGACTAGTCGTACAAGACAAAGATAGCAGAATTGTGACGGACTCTGTGTCCACTGACAAAGCCGGCTAGGATTTGTAACCCTAGGTTCTCGGACTAAGGTAACCCCTTTATCTCTGATATTACTATTCATCCAACCTAACTTTAAGGGGCATCCTACATAATGCTCTGCTAGAATCATACTTGTCAATTAGGAAGAGAGGTGTGAGACAATGCGTGAGAGATAGGCGTAAAGATAATGTGCGTACATGAGACACGTAAGTAGGTCCATGTATATAGAAAGGGTCGATGAGGATTGTGCGTGTGTATGTTTGCGAGAGGAAGAGTGCTTGTGATAAAGGTTAGTGAAAACAGTTGTAAATGGTTATGAGAGGGAGGGAGGGTTATATCTAGAGCATGTGTGCGAGAAAGACACCTCGGGAGAGAGTGAGTGAGCATGTGTGAGATACCACCGATGGAGAGTGAAACTACACGTAAAAGACCGCTCTACACATTGATTAAAGATATAAATTGTATCCAAATATTATGATGGGATCATGATATTTGCAATTCGCGTAAGGAGCGGTCATTGATCCATCAGACATCTAGATTCTATCTAATTTGAGCATGTCTATGTTATTATTTGACACAATTGATCCACATACTTAGTATTTTGAACTCCAAACAATGCATCGCTTTAGCAATCGAATATAAACGTGAGTATAGTTCATGTTGCGTGTGTAAAGCACATTATACATACGAAAGTTACACAATGGACATTATAAATAGCTACTACCTATGAACTAGCATACATTTGAATTCAACTTAAGGTGGATTAAAAAAATTGAATTCAACATGAAGTCCATTCAATTATTTGAATTTGATATCATGGCATTTGTAAACCATACCTAAATTATGGGGGCACCAATCTTTGCTCTGATTTTGTACATAATAGCATATGTAGTCGTGTACAAAATAGATTCAAATTTAGCTCCTCCATTCCAAAATAATCGTAGTTATAGGATTTTCAAGTGTCAAAATTTCAAAAAGAAGCGGATAATTTAATGAGGTTTTCAAACATACAAGGTCAAATATAACGTTGTATATTTAGGTCAATCCTCATAGTTCAAGAGTACTCTAAACATGAATGCTTGTGTTTCAACATTTCGAATGAAGCACCAAAAGAGCCTCTACTCACCCGAAACCGCGTGAGACCAATGTTTGGTAGTACAAGGAAATTACTTTTCTAATAACTCCGACCCATGAAACCTATCGGCCCGACGTCCAAAGGTCTAAATCGGGGTAGGTTTGTAGCTTCATCTAGACGCCACGCAACCGCATCCGAAAAACATTCATACACAATGGCCGCCTAAGCACACATGCGCGCGGCCAAAATCGCTCCCGCCCACTATTTGGGACACCTGGGATTACCATCCTACCCCCGACCCGCAGTAGGTCCGAAATTTAAGAGGGGGGCAAAGTTTGTTCTTTCCCCAAATTTCAAACAAGCATTTCTGTTCAAAAAAGCAAAAAACAAGTGCGTCCCAGACCGGAACATGGTTCCCCCCACCCGTCCGATTCCCCATTCGTACTCCGTGGGTGCCAAAACTACCTCTCCACCAGCCGCGAAACCCCGGCGTCCTCCGTCCGCCACCCCTTCCCACCCATCAACCGCCGCCCTCCTCCATCACGCCGGAGCCGATACCCCGACGTCGTCGTCCACCGCAACCTCAACCACAACGCCCTCCACGGCTAGTAGTTGAAGCCGAGGCCGAGCTGTCCGTACCTGAGCCAGTTCAACCACGCCGTCCTGCGCTTCACCGCTGCTGCTCCAACTTTGCCACCCTCCACCGCACCAGAGCTGTTCCTGCTACGCCGTCCTTTGCCGCCTTGGATCTGCTTCCCCTCCGCCGACATACGGCCACGGCAACACAGTCAACAATTTGGCCATGGGTTCGTCCAAGCCTGCACCATCCAGAACATCAGTTTCCCCGGTAAAAAGAAGAAAATCGGCGCGACTTGTGGAGGTGACCACCCGGCAACCAAAAGAGGTACTCCTCTTCCCTTATTCGTGCAAATCTTACATCTCTGCTTGCATGGTATTCATCCCACAGAAGACACTAGTTGACCGCTTCTTCTTGATACTAGATGTTCCTAGTAACTGGCGATGTACAAGGTTTCTCCTCATATACTATTTCACCTTAGCTAGAGGTCCGTCGCCCCCCTGAATTTCAATTTCTGGCCACTTGATTCCCAATTAACGGAAGCATTCCCCGGCGTAACAGGCGCTAGTACGCCTATTACGCCGGGGAAGCAGCGCCTTGGTGTTTATCTTAGGGGCGTGTGCGGCCTAGAGCTACTGGCGCCCGATTTGGAGGTCGGTCGGGACTAAAGGGATGGCCTGGGGGCGCTGCCAAGCACGGCAGTGGTGTGAGGTCGATGGGAGGGCGGGGCAGCGGAGGCAGGGGTCTGGGCCGGTGGTCGCTGGCGGTTCAAGAAAGATCATCAACAGTGACTCGCGGGACCAGTGAGTCACTGTTGACGATCTTTCTCGAACCACTAGTGACAAACCCTTCAAAGATAGGCATCACCTAGAAGCCAACTAAAAAGCTGCGATGGTGGCGAAGCAGCCCGCCTCCCACCAGGCTCTCAGGCCCTAGATGATCATGCTCACCACTCCAGCCGGATGTCTATCTTGTATTGCTTCCAATTTGGTTAAATTGCATCTGCTTAGCTTACACATTATACCTTTGAATATGGCATGCCTTTCTGTTTTTGGTACACACTAGTACATCTGTGTATTAACCATGTTCTTACATCAAATTAATGTTCTTGTGTATCCCTCATCAATCACTTATGATGAGGCAGGCAGGCAAGGGGACTACTCCTCATTTAAAGAATGCAGCGTCCGCCTCCCGACATGATTCTCAAGAAACAGAAATGATAGATGAAGATAGTGAACGTAGCTCTGTAGTTGATTACATAATTTCCCCTACACTAGCATCGCAGGTGCTTGCTCTAACTTGGCAGCGTGATATGTGGTTGCATGTTGCATATGGTGTCTAGATTGTAATTCTTCCAATCTGGTTAAACTGCATGTGCTAGTCTGCTTAGCTTATACATTATACCTGTTAATGTGACATGCCTTCCTGTATTTAGTACATAGTACATCTGTCTATTAAGCATGTCCTTACATAAAACTATTGTTTTTTTGTATCCCGCAACAATCAACATGACGAGACACCTTTAGTATATGCAGTGCGATATTAGTTGCATCTTTCATATGATTTATAGCATGCGCTGCTTCTAATTTGTTGAAATTCCATTTATGATGGGACACTTTTAACTTGGCAGAGTCATATTGGTTGCATCTTTCATGTGGTGTATAGCTTGCATTGCTTCTTATTTACTGGAATGGTTTCTACTTAGTTTACACAAACAGTTGTGAACATGCCATGCCATCCTATTTTTCGTACATATTCCATCCTAGTATCATGTGTTTGCCTTACATCAAAGTAGTGATTGTCAGTATCATGCATGAATGAGTTCTGAAGAGAGAATTTTATTGCTTTTTCTTGTCGGTTTTACTTGACAATTCAAAATCAATAAAGCGGAAGGAAGTTAGCAAGGCAGCGGATAAAGGTGCTCCTTCCGAACGAAGGGCCTCTACAGTTTCTACTCCTCCACACCCCCAAGATGATTTCCAAGACAACACATGCATAGACACTCAACAAAGCTGTGTTTATGATGAGCACATCTCCCCTAGTGCAGCATCACCGGTGCTCCCTCTAACTTGGCACTGTTATATGTGGTTGCATGTTATGTGTGATGTCTAGCTTGTATTGCTTCTAATTTTGTTCAATTCCATCTGCTTACTTTACACATTATACTTGAATAAGACACATGTTCCTGTTTCTAGAACATACAATATCTGTCTATCACACCATGTTCTTACATCAAATTACTACTGTTGTGTAACCTGCAACAATCACTTATCATAAGACACGTTTGACTTCGGAGTGTGATATAGGTTACATCTCACATTATTTTCTAGCTTGTATTACTAATTTTTTGAAATGGCACTTATGACGAGATAGTTTTAACTTGGTAGAGTGATATTCATTGCATCTTTCATATGGTGTGTAGCTTTCATTGCTTCTAATTTGTTGAAATGCCTTCTCCTTAGTTTACACATCATAAGCTGTGAATATGCAATGCTGTGAATATGCAATGGCACTAATGACGAGAGACCTCTATCATGGTAGTGTGATCTTGTTTGCATCTTGCACATGATTTATTTCTTGTACTGCTTCACATTTGTTTAAACGCCATTTATGATGAGACACTGTTAACTTGGCAGAGAGATATTTGTAGCATCTTTCATATATTGTCTACCTTCCATTGCATTGCTTCTAATTTGGTGAAATGTCTTCTTCTTAGTTTACACATCATAGTTCTGGTTATCTCTTCCGTCCTGTTTTTCATACATATTACATCCTCCTATCATGTGGTTGTCTAACATCAAAGTTCAGTTCGTCTGCATCACGCATCAATTTGTTCTGAAGAACTAAACTGTTATTCGTTTTTCTTGTCAGCTTGACTTAACATGGCACAGAGAAAGAGGAAGAAACACAGAATGGCAGGGAATGAGAAGCAGATGAATCCTGCAGATTCTGCTGGTACTGATGGTGCAATAGAAGGTCAAAGTCCAGCACAAAATTCTACAAACATGGCATCCATGCTACACGAGTTGCAAAAAAGACAAACAGAAACAAATAGATGCCACCAAACAAGCAGAGACAGCCCTACTTCTTGCAACACCTACCACAGTACTACCAGCTGCACGACGTACTCATGCGTCAACTGAGCTAGCAGCACATTCCCAAGCTCCCTTGCCACCTGACACTACTTCCCAAGCACTCTTGACGCAAGACGAGTTGGCAATATCAGATGAACCTTGTGAGCTTCAACAGCAAGAAGGTAGTTGCTGGAGTCAAGTTACAGTTGCATGCTTCTTTATATGTTGTCTCACAGTTTGATGTACACTAACACTTCCTATGTTTGTTGTTGGACTAGCACCTAGGCGCAAGAGGAAACAAACATCAGGGATAATGCTCGATAGGTTAACTAAATCTAAAGGAGTAACAATGGAGATCTGTTTTGAGGCAGGTTTAAAAAGGCCACGTGATGCTACAGAGTCAGCCAAGTTAGTATCAGAGGCAGCGGTTGCTGTTAGGTGTCATGTACATATCCTCCCAACATGGATTCAGTACAGCAATGACAAAAACGAAACCCAGTTCAACATCTTCCTCGACCATTTATTTGTAAGTATGGTTATGTATGGAAACTAGTAATATCGTCTTGCTCTGTCCAATACTTTCTAGGTTGCTGATAATGAGACTCCCATAATTTTCAACAGATGAGGTTCAATTTGGATAGCGAAGATGATGCAACCAGACAAGCTTGCACCCATGTTTTCAAGTCTGCTTTGCGACAGTATCGGTATAACTTGAGGAAAACTCACTTTGAAGGAAAGGCTAACAGTGAACTTGCCCAAACATCTCCAGTGGAAAATATATCTGATGAAGACTGGAGAGGCCTCGTTAAACACTGGTCCGATCCAAAGTATCAGGTACATTATATATATGTCATCAGATCACATGTTGAAGTCCTATTTACGCATGTGCCACACAAATCTATCTTCTTGTAGGTGAACTGTTCAAAGAACAAGGCCAACCGTATGAAAGTGAAATTCCAACAGACGACAGGATCTCGTAGCTATATTGCACACTGCGAGGCTCTTGTAGTTAGCCGTTGTTTCACTCTTTTCGCTATACCATATTATCAGATCTATATTGACTTGTTCCAAATGCAGAGGAAAGCCCGCAAGGACCAAAAACTACCTGAACAAATGCTATGGAAATCTTCAAGGACTATCACACCAGCAAGAAGAAGGGCATGACTACACCAGTCAAAGCCGATGTTGTAAGTCCTTAATCCTCATGCCTTTTAACTACTACTTACTCTGACTTGTGCCTTGAACTACATGGTTTGCAGCCAATGTCTATTACTCTTTTCAATTTTATACACAATTGTCTTAGCATATCATTGCAACTTACAAGGTTTCAAAGAGAGGAGTGATGTTCCTTTGATCTTGACCCGTAATCTAGTTCCGTGCTGGACTTGCCCACACAACGTTACAATTGCCTATTTGTCTGTTCTCAGTTGTTTTGTGATATGAATGACGTCATACTATGCTTACCGTATTATAAACTTCGTCTCTTTATCCTTAGCCCTCAATACAATGTGAAGAAATAGACAATACATTAGCGATGGTACATGGTCATATGTTTGGAACCTGGTTTTATTATGTACTTTGCAATAAAATACAACTAATATTTTACATGGGTTCACCAGAATAAGTTCTGTATATAGACCAAAGCTATTTTGTTTGGTTTTGCTGCCTCCTTAATATCTTCTGTTTTGGTACTACTAATGTAAAACCTCAACTTTTCAGCGAGCTATGGAAAAAATGGTGGAACCGCCACCTTCTGCAGGTGGCGAGGCAACTATAACCGCAATGTCAGCTCTTGCTGCAATGGGTCAGTACTTATCCACTAATAGTGCCAAAAGCACGTTCCTGCGTAATACTGGGTTGGTTGTTAAGGCAATATCGTCCAAACTGCCTCATGATCAAGATATGCAAGCTCAAAGCAATGTTGTATCTGCACTCCAGACACAAGTCCATTCCCTAACAGAGACCCTTTGTGAAACAAGGAGAAACATTGCTCAATGTCGTCAAGATATGCATGGTTTTGAAACCAGACTATCAGATATTTGCTATGTTGTTCAGGAGCCTAGGGGAAATGAAGGCGAGGGTTATGGTGCTCCATCGGACAATACAGCATGAAAACGTAACAGTCAGGTCAAATGAATTGAGCTTCTGAACTTCTGGTGGTGCATTTATCTGCTATACTGCTAAGTTTTATGCCAACCTTCCTTTTGTTATATAGTTGTAATTTGTTTTGGTGCGATACAAAATTTATTCTTAATGTGTAGCCACCGCCTATAGGAAACAGCAAGCCATTTTTGTATAGTGTAGGGTGTTCCCTATATTTGCACTGGTGGCGATCTTTGATGCCGAGTGGATGTAATCTGTGCAACCGCCTTAATAGCCTAGCGTCAGTTTCGGCCTTATTTATTTCCTACTCTTCTTTTTCCCTGGTTTGCTAGTGGCCGCAACTACCATGGGCCATATACGGGCCGTAGGATCCATGGGTCTCCTACGGGCCGTCGACAAATGGGCCTGTAATCGGTGGGCCTCGGGCCGTCAGATAAATGGGTCTACATGGGCCATAATCGGGCGTAATTGGTATCGGCCCAACACGGTAACAGGCCGTTAACAGGCCGTAGGACAACAAAGGCTTAATTCTGTCACAGGCATAACATGTCGTTAATGGGCAAGAATATAGGACGGGCTGGAAACGGCGCAACGGGTTAACAGGCCAAAAACGGGCCGACTCTTGCCATGGGCCGAATTTGGCCCATTAGGGTAATAGGCCAGTAACGGGCCGACTCTTGCCTTGGGCCAATTTTGGCCCATTAGTGGAACAGGCCAGTAATGGGCCGACTCTTGCCATGGGCCGAATTTGGCCCATTAGGGGAACAGGCCAGTAACGGGCCGGAAGTAATCGAGGGCCGAAAAGGAGCCCAAGAACGTATGGGCTGTCAATAGGCCGAAAGCTAACACGGGCTGGAAACGGCCCATGTAAATCACAGGCCGTTAACAGGTATAAAGAAAATTACTGTTCATTATGGGCTAGAGTCACCGTGGGCCTTTACCTGGGCCGGCCTATTATGGCACACAAAAATCTTGTGGGCCTTTACCTGGGCCGGCCCATTATGGCCCGCGAAATCTTGCGGGCCTTTAACTGGGCCAGCCCATTATGGTCCGCAAAATCTCGTGGGACTTTAGCTGGGCCGACCCATTATGGTCCGCAAAATCTTGTGGGCCTTTAGTTGGGCCTGCCCATTTAAACTTGTTGGGCCGTGCCACGTGTCGACGTATCATAGGCGCCTTCTGTCCAGTGAGTGGATGACATCTGTCCCGACGATGAGCCGACACGTGTTTCCTCTAGCCAATGATGATTTTACACGTGTAAAATCCCCATTGGTCGGGGCTATTAACGGGTTATCGGATCCAAAACCCGACCCGATAGCTTAACGGCGTTCCGTTATGGTGGATGCCACGTGTCGGTCACCCTTGACGAAAGCACTTCTGTGACGGGCGATTTATCGTCATGGAAGTGGACACTTCCGTGATGATAATTTTGGTAATGTCATGGAACACTTCTACGACAGCACAGGTATGACTATCTTGATTCTGTCATAAATTTGTCATGGATGTACATGCATGACAAAAAAAGCGACCTACTATGACAAACACGTATCATCACGGAAGTGTATTTTTTGTAGTGACCTCATGGATAAACTGACGACCCTGTTGACTGCCATGGTAGAATCGGCGAATCAAGCTCAGCATGACACAGAGGTGGCATGCGTACGTGAGGAGATGGTACAAGCCAAAGAAAACTTAGCAGCAGAGGAGGTCAGGATGGCCGCAGAGCGGGCGGCTTTGGACGTTCGTGCTCAGCAGCTTCAGGCAGAGACCTTCCGGCTCTCGGTGGATCTGAACGCGTCGAACGAGGTCATGAGAAGAAGGCACCAGAAAACTCAGTCACGTCTACCTATGACACTCGATCCTAGGAACCTTTTTCATACACCCGGGGCCGGGGCAAGTAACCCGCCGAAGGCAAATAGGATCACGACACCCGGGGCACCAGTTCAGCCGCGCACCATGGAACCACCTCGTGTACACACCGCTTCGCCTCATTATGTGCCAACACCACCGGGTCACTTCTCCAATCCCCTGGAAAACCTCATTGCAGCTTCGGCCCGTTTGGCGGCTCTCCCGATGGAGGGAAACTCTCCGGCGGCGATCGAAACACGAAGGGTGAGAGAACTTCTTCAAACGGCTCTGGCGCAGCAGGATGCATACTCTTATAGTCGAGATAGGATCCATTCAACCCCTCGCCCAAGCCGGAGCCCAAGCTACAATAGGCATATGGATTCAGCTGACATGTCAAGCAATGCTCAATGCCGCAACCGGCCGTGCAGGCATGAGCCGGGACAGGCTGGAGCCCTTAATTTGGCGGATCATGAGAGGATCCGACAAGAGGCTGAGCGAGCGGTTCAATTGGCAGCAGAGCAGGTGGCTCACCAGACTTTTCTGGCTTATCCGGCAGCCTCGGTTGAGGCAGGAGTGGCCACGAGAACCGGAGGTGTCCCTTGCCTGGTGCCTTCCATACGTAATGAGCGTTTGCCAAAGGACTTCAAGGGGCCTCATAAGGTGCCTAATTACATGACTGACTTGCAGCCTGGGGCCTGGATTGAGAGTTATGAGATGGCCATGGAGCTGTTGGAGGTCAGCGACGCGACAATGGCTAAATATTTCACCATGATGTTGGATGGAACAGCTCGTACTTGGCTAAAAGGGTTGCCCCCTAATTCCATCGGCTCATGGGCGGAGTTAAAAGCCCAGTTCATTCAGAACTTCAAGGACACATGCAAACAACCTATGTCAATCATGGACCTAACCAATTGTAAACAAGAGGAAGGTGAGTCCACAACCCATTGGGTGCGCCGGGTCAAGGAAATAATTCATTCATCTGATAAGATGGATGCCAGCTCGGCAGTCTTAATGTTGGAGAAAAATTGCCGTTTTGAACCTCTGAAGTAGAAGTTGGGGTGGCTTAAACGTGACTGCAATGACATGGGCCAGTTGATGGCGGATCTCGTCCAGTATGCTGATTCTGATAGTACCAAGGACCTGTGTCTGATGAAGAAAAAATAGGGAAGGGAAATAAGAACGGCAACGGTAAGGGTCACCAACATAACCCGGCAAATCAAGGAGGTAAGAAACATAAGGCTGACGAATTTGTGGCTAACACCAATGCGCAGGGCAACAATCAAGGATGCAAGGGTAGGCAACCCCCTCGGTTGGGCGGGTCAGGTCCCACCCTTGAGCAACTATTGAATGAACTTTTTCCAAGACACGGCACCCGGGAGAAGCCAGCCACCCATCTGTGGAAGGACTATACAATCATGAAGGAATTCAAGAATTCAAATGCATTCAATGGAAGTCATGGCCCTGGCGGTAGTTCAGGTGGAGGCGGCTTTCATGGCCCGGGCGCCGGATCAGGTGGAGGCGGTTTTCACGGTCAGGGACATGCGGGTAACCAAGGAGGTTATAATCCACAACCCGGCCAAGGTAATCAGCAGCAATCCGGATATCAGAGCAACCAGAAGTAGTTGAATAGTGGGCAATATCATGTGTTTACCACTAGCTTGTGCAAGGGGGACCAAAAGCTTCACAAGAGGGCTGTCAATGCCGTTGAGCCGCTGATCCCGCGTTACTTACGGTGGTCAGAACAGCCTATTGTGTGGAGCAGAGAGGACCATCCTCCCCGGGTTTACAATCCGGGTCACTTGACCTTGGTAGTAGCGCCTCAAGTGGGTGGATATAAGTTCACTAAGGTGCTCATGGATGGAGGCAGTAGCATCAACATCCTCTACTATGAGACGTTTCGCCGGATGGGGCTGACTGATAAGAGTCTTAAGCAATCTAACACTGTTTTTCACGGTGTGGTACCTGGCAAATCGGCATACCCAGTTGGCAAGATTGAGCTGGAAGTAGCCTTTGGAGATGAATATGATTCCAGACCAGAGAAGTTAACCTTTGAGGTGGTTAAGATCAAAAGCCTGTATCATGCTTTGTTTGGACGGCCGGCTTACGCCAAGTTCATGGCTCGACCGTGTTATGTGTATCTGCAGCTCAAGATGTCGGGTTACAAGGGCACCATTACAGTACATGTAAGCCAGAAAATAGCCCTAGAGTGTGAAGAAGGAGATGCTGCATACGCTAAGTCTGTTTGTGCAACAAAGGAGCTGAAGTTTTATAAAGATAATGTTGACCCGGTAGACATGACGTCTCTAAAGAAGCTAACAACGAAGCATGAACCGGTGTTGAAATTGAAGTCAGCTGATGACACCAAGGCGGTTGATTTTGTGCCCGGCGATTCATCCAAGCAATTCATCATCAGTGACAATTTGGATCCAACATAGGAAAGCACGCTCATCGGGTTCATCCGTGAGAACCGGGACATCTTTGCATGGAAACCTTCTAACATGCCGGGTGTCCCGAGAGAACTCGCTGAGCACACTCTCAATATTGATCCAAAGTTTAAGCCGGCCAGGCAGTTTCTCCGACGATTCAATGAGGAAAGGTGCAAGGCCATCGGAGAAGAGGTGGCCCAGCTCTTGGCGGCTGGGTTCATTGTGGAAGTCTTTCACCCGGAGTGGTTAGCCAACCCGGTGCTTGTACTCAAGAAGAACATCACTTGGCGTATGTGTGTGGATTACACAGATTTAAATAAGGCTTATCCAGCTGACCCTTTTGCTCTCCCCCGTATTGATCAGATCATTGATGCTACGGCGGGTTGTGCGCGTCTGAGTTTTCTGGATGCCTATTCAGGTTATCATCAGATCAAGATGGCAGTCAAGGACCAGGAGAATACAGCTTTCATGACCCCGTTTGGAGCTTTCTGCTATGTGTCTATGCCCTTCGGGCTCAAGAGTGCCCATGCAACTTATCAACGGTGTATGCAGAATTGCCTTCATGATCAGATTGGGCGTAATGTTCATGCTTATGTGGATGATATAGTAGTAAAATCCAAGAAAGAGGAAACTTTGGTCACAGATCTGAAAGAGACATTTGATAACCTCCGGGTCTACAAAATGATGCTTAACCCGGCCAAGTGTGTTTTTGGAGTCCCAGCTGGCAAGCTCTTGGGCTTTTTGGTGTCCAACCGAGGTATTGAAGCTAACCCGGAAAAGATTAAGGCAATCACATCTCTGGCCAAACCAACATGCATCAATGAAGTTCAACGGCTGGCGGGTCATGTTGCTGCTCTGAGCCGGTTCATAAGCCGGTTAGGGGAGAAGGCGATGCCTTTATATCAGATGATGAAGAAAACAGATGATTTTGTTTGGAGCAAGGCTGCGAACTCCGCTTTTGAGGATCTGAAAAAACAGCTCGCTGAGCCGCCGGTCCTTACTACTCCAGTTGAGAAAGAGCCGCTGTTGTTATATGTAGCTGCCAACTCACGAGCGGTTAGTGTGGCAATTGTGGTGGATCGTAAGGAGGTTGGCAAGGAACATCTGGTTCAACGGCCGATTTACTATGTCAGTGAGGTGTTGATTGAATCTAAACAAAGATATCCACATCGGCAGAAGCTCGTATATGGGGTGTTCATGGTAAGTCGGAAGCTCAAACATTATTTTCAAGGTCACCCAATCACTGTGGTTAGCTCTACTCCTTTGGGAGACATCATTCAAAATAGAGAAGCCACTGGACGAGTTGGCAAGTGGGCCATTGAGCTTGGGTCTCATGGGTTAAAGTATGTACCGCGTATTGTGATCAAATCTCAAGCACTAGTTGATTTTATTAATGACTGGACAGAGATGCAGATGCCGGAAAAGAAACCAGACAACACATATTGGACTATTCACTTTGATGGGTCCAGACAATTAGAAGGCTCGGGGGATGGAGTTGTTTTAACCTCCCCTCGAGGTGACAAATTTTGTTATGTGTTGCGGCTGATGTTTCCTTGCACTAACAATGCAGCGGAGTATGAAGCATTGGTCCATGGTATTCGGATGGCTAAAGAGATGAGCCTGATCCGAGTCTGGTGTCTTGGCGACTCAGATTTGGTAGCTCAACAGGTGTCAGGCAAGTGGGATTCCAAAGATCCTCTCATGGCGGCTTATCGTTGTGAAGTTGATGTTGTAGCAGGGCATTTTAAAGGTTATCAGGTGGAGCACATTGACCGTAGGAAGAATGAGGTGACTGATTCTTTAAGCCGGTTGGGATCTCAGCGTAAGCCGGTGCCACCTAGCACCTTTTTGGATGTTTTGCATAACCCGTCTGTTAAGTTACCTATAGAAGAAGATCTAGTCATTCCTGACCCGGAGGCGCAGTTGGTGGTGGCTCTTCACGTCATCCCAGATTGGACATTACCATTCTTGGCTTACATGACCCGGGGCGAGCTGCCAGCGGATGAGACCCTGGCCCGATAGATAACCCGGCGGTCTAAGTCAATGAAGATTTTTGACGGAGAACTATACCATCACAGTGTCTCTGGAGCGTTCCAGCGGTGTGTTTCCCCTGAAGAAGGCAAAGAAATACTTCGTGAGATCCATGAAGGTGATTGTGGTCATCACGCCGAGTTAAAGTCTCTGGTGGCCAAAGCTTTTCGTCATAGGTTTTATTGGTTGACGGCTCATGCTGATGCAAAAGATTTGGTCAGTAGATGTGATGGATGTCAAAAATTCGCACGACGAGCACATGTGCCAGCTCAAGAGTTGCGGATGATTCCAATCACTTGGCCGTTTGCGGTCTGGGGGCTTGACATGGTTGGACCTTTCAAAAGATCTAAGGATAAAAAGACACATCTTTTAGTGGCAGTTGACAAATTCACAAAGTGGGTTGAGGCAGAACCAGTGAATAAGTGTGATGCGGCCACATTGGTTCAATTCATGAAAAAGGTGATCTTCCGTTTTGGTTTTCCACACAGCATATAGCTGACAATGGCACTAATCTATCCCAAGGGGCTATGGATGAGTTCTGTCAGCATGAGCATATCCAGCTTGATGTTTCGTCTATAGCTCATCCTCAATCCAATGGTCAGGCTGAGAGAGCAAATCAGCAAATCTTAAAAGGTTTGAAGCCCCGGCTTATGGTTCCCTTGCAGCGAACGCCAGGTTGCTGGGTAGAGGAGTTACCCTCGGTGCTATGGAGTATCAACACCACCCCTAACAGATCTACAAGTTACACACCTTTCGTCATGGTTTATGGAGCAGAAGCAGTGTTACCTAGTGACATCCGTCATGACTCGCCCCGTGTGGCGGCTTATGTTGAAGCTAACAATGAACAAGCCAGATAGGATGCACTTGACTTGTTAGATGAGGAAAGAGACTTAGCAGCAACTCGATCAACAATTTATCAACAGGACCTGCATCATTATCACAGCCGCCAGGTTAAGTCCAGGGCTTTTCAAGAAGGTGGCCTGGTGCTCCGGCTCATCCAGGATTTATCAGATGCACACAAGCTATCCCCACCTTTGGAAGGACCTTTTGTGGTCAGCAAGAAATTAAACAACGGATCATATTACCTCATTGACGTTCGAGAGCACAAAGACTCACGTAAGTCAGAAGAGGAGACCCGCTAGCCGTGGAACATTGCTCAACTTCGGCCATACTACACCTGAGCCACCGGCTCTCATCATGTACATACATTGACGTTATATATATTATGATAAGTAATAAAGCAGGACCATCGGTCTCTTTTCTTTTCAGAAAGATTACACATCTTTATTATTTTTACTATTATTTTTAAATTGACTATTAAGGAGCTGATCATATTTGAATCAAGTCTAACCTTTTTTGGTCCGGCTTATGATCATATTCGAATCTAGCTGCAATTATCATGGTCACTTGGGGGCTTCCCGTTCAAACATAGGTCGTATTCGAACCAAAGAGAACATAGTTGTCGTAACCCTTTTGATCGGATCAAAGCCAAACTCACTGGGGGGCTTCTTGATCGTATTCGAATCACAGCTTAACCCCTTTTGGGTCCGACTTGGATCGTATTCAAATCAGGGTCGTTAAAAACCTCTCAAGGTCATTTGGGGGCTTCCTGTTCAAACGTAGGTCATATTCGAACCAAAGAGAACATAGCTGTCGGTACCCTCTTGATCGGCGCAACGCCAAAGCCACTGGGGGCTACATGGTCATATTCGAACGAAAGAGAAGATAGCTGTCGGTACCCTCTTGATTGGCGCAACGCCAAAGCCATTGGGGGCTACATGGTCATATTCGAACCTTAGCTTGACCCCTTTGGTCCGGGTTACTGATCGTATTCGAATCAGAAACCCCCAACCTTTAAATACAAGGTTAATTTTTTTTACCACTTGTTATTTGCCTTATTGGTTTTTTGTTGTCTGAATTTCACAAATAATCAGTATGGTCTTTTCACCGACTGTACTATTTGACAACAAGCCACCAGGGCATAATAATCTTTAAGTATTCAGAAGCATTGACTTCTAAAAAAGGGCCGGATTATTAACCCCATCACCCGGGTCATTTAAGCCGGTGGTCAAGAGGTCAAAGGTACAGGTGTGGCTATTGTTTATGAACATTTGCTTTTTGTATTAATCAAAGATTCTTCCAACCTTGTTTTCTTTTTACATCTGGTTCTATTTTTACTATGATAAATATATTGGCTATAAACCGGGTGTTCTAACCCGTTTGGTACTAAGCCGCCAAGCCAGCTGTCTCCTTTTTATCTATAGGAACAGAGTTGAAGTATTGCAGGGACAACCATAAAAGTGATGCATATATTAACATCAGAAAAGCACAGAGTAACACACGGTGTCTTATGTGCGATGGCATATGCAGAACATGCAGTGTTTTCAAAAACTAATCTATTACAAGACTTTTACAAGCCCATGAAGATGGTCATCACTCCTCCCTCGCCGGTTCACTGCCCTCTGCTGATTGGAAGGTGGGCTTTGACCAATCAAAGCCGTTCACAACAATAAATTCTGCTTCTTCATCAATCAGGCCGGCCGGATCAACTTCCGGGGCAAATGTATGTTCACGAACAGACGGGATTAAATCGGTCACTTTGTAGGAGGGAGTCGCCATCTTCTTATTATCCAAGTCAAAACCCGACTGATACTTGTCGATATTGGTTTCTTCTCCAAGAATAGTTGCCTGCGGTCGAACGCCGCGCACGCAAGCCACGAAGTCATCTTGGTCAAAGGGAGATCCGTCTTCCTTCATGGTAGGATACCCTCGGGCTACGTTCACCGGTTCTAGATCTGGCACCCAAGCCTTGGAGCGGCTTAGGGCAGTCAAAGCTCCAGCTCTGGCACATGAGCGCTTCACTTCTTGGAACCTAGCGGGTAAGATTGACAGCTTTTTTAAGACGTCGCTGAGCCGGTTGGGTCCTCGATTAACAGGAGAGATAGCGGCAAGTGCCCATTGAGCACCAATATACAATTGCTCCACTAAGCTATACATCGCCTTCAGTTTAATCGCATTGTCTTGGCTCAGATTCTTGCTTCGTGGGCCTGCACATATTTTGTAAACAAAGAGTCAGCTGGCGGTTCATATTTTGGATCAACAGAAAATACACAATATCTAATACAGATGGCTTACCAAATATGGTGGCGGACCATTTGAGACACCCGGTCCTTTAATCCGGTCAGCTCTGTTGTAACCTCTTCAAGGGCTGCCTCAGCTTTCTCAGCGTGTTGTGTCAACAGAGTTTTTTTTCTTCAGCCCAGTTTTTCTTCTTGACAGTCAAGATGGTTTTCAAATTTTCCGTCTCAGCAAGACTCAATTGCAGTTTGGAGTCAGTAGATTTGATTTCTGCCTCCTGATCCGCCAGCCGGGTCTTCGCATCAGTTAATTGAGAGCTCAGTTCACATAAGGCATTCTGCAAAACATACCCAGCCGAGTCAAGATTTCAATTAAAGTTTAAAGATTCAAGGTTCAAGTCTCAAGCGCCTTTGCATTGCAAAACCACTTGACACTTGGGGGCTAATGTATGCCAAATCAATTTTTTATGACTCTAAAATACTTCAAGTCCCAAATACTTTACAAAGTAACAACACTTGGCACTTGGGGGCTAATGTATGGTATTCAGCAAAGTTTCTCAAGGTTAAGCCGGATTACAGTATTTGTTGGATTCAGTACAAGATAGTTATAAAAATCAAAGAACCGGCTCATTTACGGTCAAATGAACCAGCCCTTGGGGACTACAGGTGAAGCTTTGTTCTATTTTATTAAACTCCAGAAAAATTTAAAGGTAAAGTCTAAGCCTATCATAAAGTCTACAGATCATTCCGGTTTTCTCATAATCTGAAGACTTGGGGGCTGGCAGAAGGTAAGTTGGAAGAACGTACCTCATACTTCAGCTGTAGCTGCTTGACCATTTCAATCTCCGAGTCACGGCTTGAGTGCACATGGCTGAGATAGCCGAATAATATATCATTGGCATTCAAATGGTCATAATGCGAAATATCAAAACACACTTTTTGTCGCTCTAGCGCCTCTTGTTTCACAGTATGATGAGCCAACACAGTGGGATTCCCTGGCTTAACGAAGCAGCTCCCAGTGATCAGAACGTCTTGAGCAGACCGTGATGGTGGGTTAGCCGAGCTAGATGGACCAGTGGCAGAAGGATTAACGGTGGTTTCATCAAACGACGGCTCAGGAGGATTTGCTTCTGCATTGACAGGCGGGTCTTCTGGAGTATCAGTTAATGGAGGAGAAGATGGCATGGCTTGTTCAGGGACAGGAACTGGCGGGTCTTCCACCGGCTTAGTTGCCTTTGCCTTCTTGGATTTAGCTTGACCGCTGAGAGAAATATGATGAGACTGTTAGTATAAAGATACATCTTGAAAAACACGGAGGAAAGAGGGTTTTTCCTTACCCAGGGGCAGTCTTGAAGGCCGGAAATTTGGTCTGAGACGAGTCGCCAGAAGAGTGAGACACCTCCTGCAAATATAAAGTAAAGTTAAGTAATGCAAGGGAAATGATCCATTAAACAGAGAGTCAAAAATAAATAAGTAAACCTCATTCCGGCGCTTTTGGGGAGTTTGTTGAAGAACAACAGGCGGTTCATCATCATTCCGGGCCTGACGGCGGCTTTCATGTTGCTGCTTTTTCAAAAGAAAATGAGGGTCCAGATAAGCTAAAGGGTGTGAAAACCTTACTTTCCGGGTTACGACTCGAAGTTTCTGTCTTGGCAAATGGGCTGAGTCGGAGGAAATAGTTACCTCTTCTTCCACAGCCTGACTGGCCCCAGTGTCGTCCTAGTAATGATCAGTGTTAATAAGATTATTAAAAAGTTGGCCAAGGGAGTCAAGGGCTACCTCCGATTCAGAAGTATCATCAAGCTTCATCATGTCTTCAACGGTGCTCTTCTTCTTCTTCTTTTTAGACCTCCGGGTCGTCTTCTTGGCATTTATGGCGGCAACTCTCGCTTTCTTGCCAGCTTCGTGGTCATATTTAACTTTCCAGAAATCAGATTTGGCTTGCAAACAGGTAAAAACAAGATGAAAGGTGAGGCAAATATTTAACAATACGGCTGGGAAAAATACAAAGGAGAGAGATCAGAGTTTCCTTACTTCTAGCACCGGATTAAGCTTGCAGAAGGGGTTTAACCCGACGGTACTACAGTCTTCGTATTTTTCTTTCACCAGAAGAGTTGACATTGAAACAATATCTTCTTCCGTTAGTTGAATGGAGCTGTGACGAAGAGAGTCATCTGGGCCTCCACCATACTCGTACATCAATTTCGATCGACGGCTTAGAGGGATAACCCGCCATGAGATCCAGCAGCGGGTCAGGTCAAATCCAGTTAAGCCGTTCCCTAATAAGGCGTTAATCCTTTTTATTGATGGGATCAACTTCTTGTGTTCGGCAGCAGTAAGCTTGTCAGGGAGTGTGAATTTTGAGTCAAGACGCTGGGCGCGATAACCCGGCAGTGGCTTTTCGTTTGCTGGTGAAGTGTCTTGATAATAGAACCAAGTCTGATTCCAGTCTTTTGGATGACTCAGCAAGACTATGAGGGGGAAGACAGCGCCCTGCAGACGCTGAATTGAGATGCCTCCAAGTTCCAAGCTAAGGATGTTGGTGCACTCGTTCTGCACAGTTCCATGGTCGGCTCTTCCTAAAGGTACACCTCACACAGCACTTGGAAGTTGCAGATATTGGATATGGAATTGGGCCCAATATCTTGAGGGTGGAGTTTGAAAAAATGGAGGACATCTCTGAAGAACTTTGAGCCGAGCGGTGAAAAGCCACGGTTCATGTGGTCAGTAAAGACAATGAATTCACCATTTTTTGGATTGGGTCGTTCTTCCTCCAGGTCAGGTGCACGATAATATATGGCATTTTTTCCTGGCAAAAATCCTATGGAGAATAACTCCTTCAAATGTTCCTCAGTTACGGTTGAGGAACCCAATTGTAGACAATCAGCGGTTTGGATGGCATGGTGTTCAGAAACGCACTGAAAGGAAGGTAACATGCCGGTTCAATTCAACAAATATGATGAAAGTATAAGATGATACAGAGGAGTAATGGCGGCTTAATTAAGGTCTAATGTCATATAAGGAAAAGTAAGCCGACACAGTAAGCCGCCATGACTACAGACATTTGAGGAATACTAGCGGCAGAATTGATTAAGTATAGAGACAAACATGTTTCTTAACTTCTGGATATTACTATGGATCAAATGGCCGTTCAAAATGAGAAACTTTCTAGACCTAAAAATATAGCTCAGATGAGTTCATCAGCCATAAGAAGACATCTGTGCAAAGGAAGGGGATCTACTAACATCTAAAATGGATGAGAAACAGCCATCGCTTACGTTCTGCACTTAAGGAGGGTGCGGTAAAAGAAGTTGCAAAAAATCTACGACGAACAGCGAAGAACACAAGAAGGAAACCTCATGAACCCTAATGCAGATCTATGGGGGTGAGAAGGTGAGAGCTTACGGGTGCGGAGTTGCTGCGGAGGATCGTCGCCGTTCTCTAGATAGAATCAGGGTGATGCAGCAGCCGAGCTTGAGGACGACGAGGAGCGCTGCGGCGGCGGTGGAGCTCGAGCGACAGGAGGGTTGCGAGAGGAAGGAGATGAAGAGGAGAGAAGAATGAGAAAAGGTCGAGGCGTGCCTATTTATAAGGGAAAAGGTGAACAGACGGGCGCGAAAATCAAGGAAGACCCAAATGATGATTATCCAACCAAACAGACGCCTCGATTCTTGGGAGGCATTAAAGATGAAGATCCGTTGAGGCATGACGTCATAAAAGTTTTTTGTGTTTTCAAGAGATGACGTCATGGTGGGTTACAAAAACTTTTGCGAGGATAAGAAGATGGATTTTGTCCAAGTGTTGAAGATTGACAAAGAACAAAGTTCAAAGTCAACCTGGGGCCTAATGTTGGGGATATAGCTATCAGTTATGACCCGCCCAGGAGGGGCCGGGTCGGCCTCAATGGCGGGTTACAAAGGAAGCCCAGTAAACATTCAAGACGATAGTTTATCAAATCTTATAGAAGGCCTAAAGGCCTAGAGGCGTCTTAAGGACCAATATTATAAACCGCCATATATAAGGAAAGACATGTAAAGAAAGGCATGTAAAAGAAGTCACCGAGCCGGACACGATTTATGAGCCGTCCGGGACTCTGTAGGCCACCAGGCGTAAACCCGTGTATATAAGGGGACGACCCGGTGGCGGCTTAGGGCAATAAACAAGAGATCAATAACCAAGACGACAAACTAGCCTCTTGGTAATCGAAACCCCAGCAATATCCAACACAACTAGACGTAGGCTTTTACCTTCATCGTAAGGGGGCCGAACTAGTATAAAACCTCTCGTGTCCTTGGTCCCAATTAACCCCTTGAAGCTTCCTAGTTGCGATGGCCCTACGACTAAGTCCTTTTGCTAGGACATCTGCCGTGACATTTCCACGACATAACTGCTTAGACACATTGAGCTCATTATGATGATGCATTACTGAGTGGGCCCAGAGATACCTCTCCATCATACAGAGTGACAAATCCTAGTCTCGATTCGTGCCAACCCAATAGACACTTTCAGAGATACCCGTAGTGCACCTTTATAGCCACCCAATTAAGTTGTGACATTTGGGACACCCAAAGCATTCCTACAGTATTCGGGAGTTGCACAATATCATGGTCTAAGTAAAAGATACTTGACATTAGAAAAGCTTTAACAGACAAACTACATGATCTTGTGCTATGCTTAGGATTGGGTCTTGTCCATTACATCATTCTCCTAATGATGTGATCCCGTTATCAATGACATCCAATGTCCATGGTCAGGAAACCGTAACCATCTATTGATCAACGAGCTAGTCAACTAGAGGCTCACTAGGGACATGTTGTGGTCTATGTATTCACACATGTATTACGATTTTCGGATAACACAATTATAGCATGAACAATAGAAAATTATCATGAACAAGTAAATATAATAATAACCATCTTATTATTGCCTCTAGGGCATATTTCCAACAGTCTCCCACTTTCACTAGAGTCAATAATCTAGTTACATTGTGATGAATCGAACACCCATAGAGTTCTGGTATTGATCATGTTTTGCTCTTGGAAGAGGTCTAGTCAATGGATCTGCGACATTCAGGTCCGTATGCACTTTACAAATATCTATGTCTCCATCTTGAACATTTTCACGAATGGAGTTGAAGCGACGCTTGATATGCCTGGTCTTCTTGTGAAACCTGGGCTCCTTGGCAAGGGCAATAGCTCCAGTGTTGTCACAGAAGAGAGTCATCGGGCCCGACGCATTGGGAATAACTCCGAGGTCGGTAATGAAATCCTTCATCCAGATTGCTTCATGTGCTTCCTCCGAGGCTGCCATTTACTCCGCTTCACATGTAGATCCCGTCATGATGCTTCGCTTGCAACTGCACCAGCTGACTGCCCCGCCATTCAAAATATACACCTATCCGGTTTGTGACTTGGAGTCATCCAGATCTGTGTCGAAGCTAGCATCAATGTAACCCTTTACGACGAGCTCTTTGTCACCTCCATAAACGAGAAACATATCCTTAGTCCTTTTCAGGTACTTCAGGATATTCTTGACCGCCCTCCAGTGTTCCATGCCGGGATTACTTTGGTACCTTCCTACCAAACTTACAACAAGGTTCACATCAGGTCTGGTACATAGCATGGCATACATAATAGACCTTATGGTCGAGGCATAGGGGATGACACTCATCTTTTCTCTATCTTCTGCCGTGGTCGGGCATTGAGCCGTGCTTAATCTCACACCTTGCAATACAGGCAAGAACCCCTTCTTGGACTAATCCATATTGAACTTCTTCAATATCTTTTCTAGGTATGTGCTTTGTGAAAGACCAATGAGGCGTCTCGATCTATCTCTATAGATCTTGATGCCTAATATGTAAGCAACTTCTCAAGGTCCTTCATTGAAAAACACTTATTCAAGTATGCCTTTATGCTTTCCAAGAATTCTATATCATTTAGCATCAATAGTATGTCATCCACATATAATATGAGAAATGCTACAGAGCTCCCACTCACTTTCTTGTAAACACAGGCTTTTCCATAAGTCTGGGTAAACCCAAACGCTTTGATCATCTCATCAAAGCAAATGTTCCAACTCCGAGATGCTTGCACTAGCCCATAGATTGAGCGATGGAGCTTGCATACCCTGTCATCATTCTTTTGATCGACAAAACCTTACAGCTGCATCATATACAATTCTTCCTTAAGGAAACCATTAAGCAATGCCGTTTTGACATCCATCTGCCATATCTCATAATCATAGAATGCGGCAATTGCTAACATGATTCAGACGGACTTCAGCTTCACTACAGGTGAGAAGGTCTCATCGTAGTCAACCCCTTGAACTTGTCGGTAACCCTTTGCGACAAGCCAAGCCTTATAGATGGTCACATTACCATCCGCGTCTGTCTTCTTCTTAAAGATCCATTTGTTTTCTATGGCTCGCCGATCATCGGGCAAGTCTATCAAAGTCCATACTTCATTTTCATACATGGATCCTTTCTTGGATTTCATGGCTTCAAGCCATTTGTTGGAATCCAGGCCCACCATCGCTTCTTCATAGTTCGAAGGTACACCATTGTCTAACAACATGATTTCCAGGACAGGGTTGCCATACCAATCTGGTGCGGAACGTGTCCTTGTGGACCTATGAAGTTCAGTAGCAGCTTGATCCGAAGTTTCATGATCATCATCATTAACTTCCTCTCTAGTCGGTGCAGGCACCACAGAAACATCTTCGTGAGCTGCGCCACTCTCCGGTTCAAGAGGCAGTACCTCATCAAGTTCTACTTTCCTCCCACTTCTTTCGAGAAACTCTTTCTCCAGAAAGGAACCATTCTTGGCAACAAAGACCTTGCCTTCGGATCTGTGGTAGAAGGTATACCCAATAGTTTCCTTAGGGTATCCTATGAAGACACATTTTTCTGACTTGGGTTCGAGCTTTTTAGGTTGAAGTTTCTTGACATAAGCATCGCATCCCCAAACTTTCAGAAACGACAGCTTAGGTTTCTTCCCAAACCATAATTCATACGGTGTCATCTCAACGGATTTCGACGGAGCCCTATTTAAAGTGAATGCGGCAGTCTCTAAAGCATAACCCCAAAATGATAGCGGCAGATCGGTAAGAGACATCATAGATCACACCATATCCAATAGAGTTTGATTACGTTGTTTGGACACACCATTACGCTGAGGTGTTCCAGGCAGCGTGAGTTGTGAAAAAATTCCACATTTCCTTAAGTGCATGCTAAATTCATGACTCAAATATTGTCCCCCACGATCTGATCGTAAGAACTTTATTTTCCTGTCACGTTGATTCTCTACCTCATTCTGAAATTCCTTGAACTTTTCGAAGGTCTTAGACTTGTGTTTCATTAAGTAGACATACCCATATCTACTCAAGTCATCTGTGAGGGTGAGAACATAACGATAGCCACCGCGAGCCTCAACGTTCATTGGACCGCACACATCAGTATGCATGATTTCCAATAAGTTGGTTGCTCGCTCCATTGTTCCAGAGAACGGAGTCTTGGTCATTTTGCCCATCAGGCATGGTTCGCACGTGTCAAAAGATTCATAATCAAGAGACTCCAAAAGTGGATATCACCGTAGTTCAACACGTGCACAAGTGGCACGTATTGACCATAATGTGGTGGAGTTTTATAATAGATATTGCAATTCTCAAGATTAGTACAAAATGCGACCAGATGATTTTTCACCTGATAAGTTAACTCAGAGCCATCGGTGTAGTAGGTTCTGTCTACCATGTTCTGCACATTGTTTGAACAATGAAAATAAGCTGTCAACTATTTTGAAATGAACAAATATAAATTAGTTAATAACTATGTTTGAGAAACTCACATAGCGGTAGAATTGGAAGCGTATCAACAAGGACCCACATGTACATATTGTCTTGGTCAATGTTAGGATCACCAAGATCCATGGTGACAAGCATACCCTCATAAAAACCATACATCTTGCAAACTGCTTCCCAATTTTTGCAACCAAAATGGGTTACGCTCTCAGAATTATACATATTTACTTCAAAATCCACATCATGATGGGTCCTTAGGTGAATTTTCTTTGTTTCAAAATTTTCATGGTCTTCAAAACCCATCCTCTCCAAGACATAGCGTCTTGCATGGCATGGGATAAGCTACTGAAATTGTAAAATATGAAAATTACACGTTGAAATAGTTGAAGTCATGCTTAATTATGGAAAATACACTTTTCTTCATTGCATACCATTTCAACATCGAAGGTCTCCTGGAGCTTAATGCTGAACCGCCGATCTTTGTCCAGGTGAGGCCTGTCGCACAGACCTCGGTCGTCGTTGCACCAGCTGCACTCCCCCGGGAGACTTTCGTCGTCTGACGACGACATTTCATATGTTCATAATTCAAAGATTAAACTTGTACAATTCAATATATGTACTATAAAAATTAAATTAGATCATTATTATTCATCACGGGTTGACTATCGGTCTGACGAGTCTATATGGTGGAGACTCTCCCTCACTGATTCCTCTCTGACATTTGCGAACGTCAGTGATGGTCCTTACTCCTCCTTTCCCTAGTGCATAACAAAGGTCTAGCACAAGGAAAAGAAGGAGAAACGACCCCCACGACAACAGTCGGGCTTCTTCGTCCTCTCTCATATATGGTGGATACAATCCCTCACTGATTTTTCGACCTTCGGTGATGGAGCCTCGACAGACTTAAAGTCAACCCGAAATGTCGTTTAATTATTTTTCAAGAAAATCCAGGCCACTCGATATTTCCTACATATTCTAGCACAAGTCATGCCAGAATTCGCAGAAAAATCCGGCATGACCTTTGCTAAAAAAAGGACATATCGAGCGCCTGAAATTTCCTGGAACGGAAATTAATCAACACTCCAGCAAAATATAGGCCACTATAGGAGGTGTAACCTTCAAACATGGCCGGCCACTTGGGCAAGCACATATCCTATTTGAGCAACACAAGATATACATGTTTATATCTACATCATATGAGCATTCAATAAGCATTCAAAATATACACCCAAATTCTATTAACTACACCTAATTAAAAACCTACATTTTAAACATGCTTCGATCATAACTAGGGTTCATACTATGTTATTATAAGATTAAACACCTAAACTACCTAAATTAAATTAAGAACATGGGGTGGCTGGTCTCACCTCGATCAAGGTCGAAGGGGGTCGGTGACGGGGACGGCGACGGGGATGATGCAGGGGCTCCTTGATCTCTGCAAAAAAAATATAAAAAAAAACATTATTATCGTCATCTTAGGACATAGTGAAACTCCATAAGCTACATTGAATTATTCTATTCAAAATTACTTATAATTTCCTATTCTTTTCAAATTTTCTTATTCAAAATTACTTATAATTTCCTATTCTTTTCAAATTTTCTAAAAATTTCCTAGTCTATACAGAAGACCTACATTTCCTATTTTTTAACCTCACTCTATTCAGAATTACTTATTCAAAATTTCAAAAAATGTCCTATTCTATTCAAAAGACCTACATTTACTATTTTTTCAACTTCATATTTTATTCTATTCAAATTACTTATTCAGATTTTCTAAAAACAGAATATACTAAAAACCTACGTTTACTTAAAAAAATCTAAAAAATCTAAAAACTTCCTATTCTATTTACAGAAAGGGGGAGATGGAGGTGGGGGAGGAGGAGGAGGAGGGAGGAGGAGGTGCAGGAGGAGAG
>NC_041388.1:156143010-156159822 GCF_002162155.2 Triticum dicoccoides
AGAGGGAGGAGGAGGAGGAGGGAGAAGGAGGCGTCCGCCGGGGGAGAGGGAGGAGGAGGGGGAGGAGGAGGGAGGCACATTGGGGGTGGAGGAGGATGACGACAACGGAGGAGGAGGGACGGCGGCGATGGCGACAGAGAGACGTACGATGTGAGTGTGAGGGGGGAAGTGAGGGGACGCGCGTGCGGGGCGGTTTTGGATAAGGGCTTTAGTGGTAGCGCTTGTTTCTAACAAGCGCTACTGCTACGATCAATAGCAGTAGCATTTTTCTTAACCAGTGCTACTACTAAGGCTATGATCGTTACGACATCAAATTAAAAAATTCATTGGTCATCATCGATCCTTTTGTGTAGAATCTGAATTTTCAATAGGAATCCTCGCCGGTTTAAGAACCGGCGAAGATTCCTATTGCGGCCACATATCCTACACATAGAGTTCGATGAAGACCAACTGGTTGTGATGGTTTGAGAAGCACCATATTTAAGGTGGTAAAAATTATGTTCGTGGAGTGAGGTGGGACTAAACTTTGGTCATAGGAGGTGGCTACATTTAGAAGTAGTGCTGGTCAGAGGAAAGCGCTATTGCTACGTACAATAGCAGTAGCGCTTTTTGCACACCAGCGCTACTAGTATGCCTGACCTGCTAGCAACAATTTGGCAATTATAGTAGTAGCATGTTTTGTAGCTACAGCGCTACCGTTAAGTGCATACTAGCAGCACTTTCTGCGGCCAAGCGCTACTAATAATTAGTAGCAGCGTTGCCTTTTAAAAAGCACTACTAGTAAGCTCCTGTCTGTAAGGTTTTCCCTAGTAGTGTATCAGCGCGTAATGCGGCTGATTGACCACGATGTGGCTGGGACAAAGCGGCAACTCAAGCCAAACACCAGCCCATCCTACCTCGCCGTAAAGGCAGAGATAAAACAGCTCGGGGATACACGTACGACCTGCGGCAGGACCTGAAGAATAAATCAGGTCCGGCCAGATCGATCTACGGATCATGGGGGCGTGCCCCGACACGCAATGACGGCTATCAAGCCGAACATGGCAAGCACAATCACGTTCGGGCCGAAAAACCACAGACGGACTCCATCTGGACTACGTCACGACCTGGCCCGTTATAGAGGCGCCACACACCCCCTCTGCTTCACAGATGAAGTAATGGAACATGAATTCCCAGAAGGGTTCAAACCCATGAATATCGGATAATATGATGGAACCATAGATCCCGCGGTATGGATTGAAGACTTTATTCTCCATATTCATATGGCCCGCGGTGATGATCTTCATGCCATCAAATACCCCCCTAAAACTCAAGGGGCCAGCTCGGCACTGGTTGAACAGCCTGCCTGAAAATTCCATTGGCAGCTGGGAGGACTTGGAAGACGCCTTCCGCGATAACTTCCAAGGTACTTATTCCCGGCCTCCGGATGCCGACGACCTAAGTCACATTATCCAGTAGCCCGGGGAGTCAGCCAGGAAGCTCCGGATGTGGTTCTTAATTAAAAAGAACCAAATTGTCGATTGTCCGGACGCCGAAGCCCTTGCGGCCTTTAAACATAGCGTCCGAGGTGAATGGCTCGCCCGCCACCTTGGACAAGAAAAACAAAAATCCATGGCAGCCCTTACTACTCTGATGACCCGCATTTGCGCAGGAGAGGACGGCTGGCTCGCTCGTAGGAGCAACAACACCAGTGATTCGGGCACTTCCGAAATTCAAGACGGCAACGTCAAGCCACGATGCAATAAACACAAGCGTCGAAATAATAATGAAGGAATGCAAGACACGGTGGTCAATGCCGGATTCAGCAGCTCCAAACAGGTTAATGGAAAAAGCCAATCAAGGCAAACAGAGACGGACCATCCAATCTAGACAATATACTGGATCGACCCTGCCAAATTCACGGCACCCCCGATAAACCAGCCAATCATACCAATAGAAGCTATTGGGTCTTCAAACAAGCCGGCAAGCTTAATGCCGAATACAAGCGGAAGGGGCCACCCAGTGACAGCGATGACGAAGAGACTCGCCAACCGAACACCGGGGGTCAGAAGCAATTTCCCCCCGAAGTAAAAATAGTAAACATGGTACATGTGACGCACATCCCTACGGGGAAGCGCAAATGCGCACTACGGGACACCTACGCCATAGAGCCGGTCACCTCAAAATCTAGGCAATGGGCGGCCTGCCCGATCACTTTTGATTGCAAAGACCACCCAACAAGTATTCGTCACGAAGGTTCGGCAGCTCCGGTCCTCGACCCAATTATCGACAGGTTCCATCTCACGAAAGTCCTTATGGACGGCAATAGTAGCCTTAATCTACTCTACCAGGACACTGTCCACAGAATGGGCATTGATCCTTCACGAATCAATCCCACCACAACTTCCTTCAAGGGAGCAGTACCCGGCATAGAAGGTCACTACATGGGTTCAATTACATTGGAAGTCGTTTTCGGCTCATCGAACAACTTACGAAGCGAAGGATTGACCTTCGATATTGTCTCGTTCTGTAGTAGCTACCATGCACTTCTCGGGCGTACTACTTTTGCTCGTTTTAACGCGGTCCCACACTATGCTTATCTAAAGCTTAAGATGCCCAGTCCACGCGTCGTCATCATAATAAACGGAAACACAAAACGCTCCCTCCATACAGATGAGCATACTATGGCTACTACAGTCGAAGTAAAAAGCGGCCCCATGAAGCCACGCATCTCATCAACCATCAAGCAGCCGGTCTCTATTAAACAGGACCGATCAATCTTAGAGCTGGATTAGGAGCCCAGCCTCTGTCGTTCGCCTCATATAGCTGCGAAGTTTGTATCGCGCATTCATAATTATGCACTTAAAATACCTTGGTCATCGACGGAGTCACAATACGGATAGGCCTACAATATGGTCCACACTCCCATAGCCTTTTTTCCTTTTTTCTAACTATCATCTATCTTTTACTACAGGTGACTCAAAGCCTAGTCATCTTACAGGCTCCTTCTGAGTTCATCTCGGTGCAGGTAACCAAAGGCTATTCCTGCCAAGGAGTTCTTCCGCCGAGGCAAGGCAACACCGACGTGCGACAGGGGGTCCAAATAAATTTTTGTAGACCGCACTCTTTATTTCAAACCTGTAAAGTGCCTTTTTCCTCAGCCTTCGACCCCCGGCATGTTAAATAGTCCGGGTAGTGGCATTATAATCTGAAAGATTGTGTTTGACGTATCAATCAGATTCTAGTGAACATAGTTCGTATTTAGTATTTGCTTTTCCTAAGAACTGAATTTTTCTTCTTCGGTTGTTTTCACACACGCACCTCGGCACAAATTGCCAGGGGCTCGATATGGCAACATATGAAGTTGCCGACAAGTCCAAACAGCTTTATAGCATACTTTGGCGTCACGAGTTTGGCCTTATATGCATCAGCCCAGAATCATGTATTTGGTCAATAGTTGGGTTGCCCGTCTCCTGTGCTTACTACCTTATGTTCCTCCCTATCGGCTAAGGTAGTAAAGGGAGAACTACTGCGCTTGTGTTTCCGGTTCATCTGGTCAAGCACCTTAGTAGAGAAAGACGAAAACTGACTGTCATGATGCGGCGAGAGCTGGTCAACCACCCGATGACTTATCATAATGTTTCGCGATTCCTTCCGTATTAAACGAAGGACCATTCTTCTGGTCACCTATGTAACGCATCGTATCAGGATAACCGCGTACATACCAGGGGCTATATCGTAGACCCACGGTCAAACTCCTATGGCTAAGTGAAAGTGTTAAAGCCTTATAGTACGATTGCCTAGTTCGCTGCATTGGCACCTCCTTCATGGACCAAGAAGTTGGGTCAAGAGTGATCAAGTGCTTTTACGAACACCCCCATATTATATGCGAGGGGGATGAAGCCGACGAATGGAAAACTTTCAGATTATACAAAAAAACGGCTGCACAGGAGGAACCAAAACCTTCAGGCAAAAACATAGCCTAGAAATATCATAATATTGTTTTTGCAATTTCGGCACAATCACTCGAATATCATATCTTTTGAGCACTGACCCTCTATCAGGCGGGCGCCCTCAAGGACATCCTCAAAATAATGCTCCGACGTGTGATGGTCCTTGCCCCCGGGTGGACTCTTTGTTGCAATATCGGTGGCCTTCATCTTTGCCCAGTACGTCTTGACGTGGGCAAGGGCCATCCGTGCACCTTCAATGCACGTCGTCGGCGTTCTGGGAACGGGGGTCCCCAGACTTGCCTGCCTGCGGCCCACGGCGTGGCTGTTTGGCAGGTTCGTACGACCCATCTTCATCAACAAGGCATTCAATACCCTCGCGAGGGGCCAAGCCTCGTGGGGCGGACGATGCAAGACCTCCTCAAGAGCGGCCTCGCCAGGCAGGCTCATGAGGGGCGAAGAGATCAAGGCAAGGCAAACCTCGCGAGGCCCCTCATGACGTGAGCCATGATGATCGAGGCCAGGCAGGCGCCAGCGCACGCAGCGTCCTTGTTTCCTCTTTGGTGCTAAGGGGGCAAGCGCATGCACGAAGTACCGAGGCATCAAGCAAAGGTTTCCATATTGGTGCAATGAGACCAGGACGAGAAGGACGCCAAGACAGAGGTCACCATGGAGCCGAAGACGGCGTCATCACCAGAGCCTTTTGCAGGAGAAGACCACCTATTGTCAGGAAAGCTTGTACTAGCTGTCCCCTTTCGAATTGGCCGTTGTTGGCTCCCTTCCCGCTCAATATTTGGGGCGAGGACCAGGGCCTATATAAGTAGAACTAGCCACCACCATGAGGGAGGGGGGATCGAGACCATCACAAGTCGACAACTAATTCCGATCCTTACACACACAAACTCACCAAACACAAGAACACCTCAACCTCAGGAGGCTGTTCTTCCTCTTGTACTGTTCATCATTAGCCCAAGAGGCAATCCACCACCACCACATTGGAGTAGGGTATTACACCACAACGGTGGCCTGAACTAGTATAAATCTTGTGTCTTTCTGTGTTGAGAGTTCGTCGTGTTCGTCTGCGAGATCTTAGAGAGCTAGGGCGTAGACCCATAGGGAGAAAACCTTCACGCGCACCCTAGTGTTCGAACCTCAAGGGTCTGCTGGAACCCCAGATCCAACATTTGGCGCGCCAGGTAGGGGAGTGCCGAAGCCTCTGTCCATCACTCCACGCTCCGTTGCTCCGTCATCTCCATGGCAGACGCGCGCCGTGCTTGTGCTGAGCACCGGGCTGCCCTCGTAGCCCACGTCGCTCAGACGGCTCCCGTCAGCGGGCCACCTCACCGCTCCCCGTCGCCCGCCGCCAATGCCGCCACTGGCTCGATGGGGAATGAGCAGCAAGCATCCTCGCTGCACCCATCGGTGCGGCGGGACGGCCGCACTGCAACTCCATCGCTGACCCTGGCCGGCTCTTCTTCCCATGCACGTCGCCCTCCCATGGACACATGGGCTGTGCTCCTCATGGCGCACGAGCTCCTGCGCTACCGCCCAGTCGACGACCTCTACGAGGACTGGCTTGACCACATCGCCGAGCTTGTCCGCGCCGCCAGGG
Source organism: Triticum dicoccoides (assembly GCF_002162155.2). NCBI lineage: Eukaryota > Viridiplantae > Streptophyta > Magnoliopsida > Poales > Poaceae > Triticum > Triticum dicoccoides. The sequence goes on from NC_041388.1 coordinate 156,148,552, forward strand.
GCTCTCCTGTGCCGTCCCTTTCTCCGCCTCGCCCTCCACCAGCTACGGGCGACGTAGCTCATGGAGCACCTCCACCACCTCAGCCCCAAGACGGCGCCCTGGCACCAAGACGCGCGGCTCCGCGATGCGACCCGCTGCGTCCCACACCTGCGTGTGAGGAGAGAAGCTGTCAAGAAGTCCCTCGACCACAACAAAACGCTCCGCCGCTCCTCGCGCCACCGCGCCAGGACCGGCTGCTGCGGCAAGTCCGTGCGCCACCTGCGGCGGCAGGGCCCGGACCCCGTCAAGACCAAGCTCCACCCCAAGGCGGGTCCCAGTGACCACGGCTGGCTGTCGCGCCTTCACCCTCGAGCTGCGCAGTGTCGCCTGGCCAGGCAAGTTCAAGCCAGATCTACCTCCTCGCTACGATGGCACACCCAACCCTGAGGAGTTTCTGCAGCTCTATGAACTGAACATCGAAGCGGCCAACAGCGATGAGAAGGTCATGGCGAACTAGTTTCCCATGGCTCTCAAGGAAGGCGCTCGCTCCTGGCTCCTGAACCTGCCGCCGAGCTCGATCTCCTCCTGGGACGAAATGCGCACCCGCTTCATCGCCAACTTCCAGGGCACTCACGACCGCCCCCCGATCGCGGGCGACCTACGCCGCATCAAGCAACAACCAGGAGAGACCCTGCAGAAGTACATTCAGCGCTTCAACAGCGCATTGATCAAGATCCCCAAGGTGAACGACGAGGCCATCATCTTTGCGTTCTCTGATGGTGTCCGCGACGTCAAGATGAAGGAAGAGCTCGCTATCCATGAAGAGCTATGCACAACCCTGGAGCTATTCAACATTGTGACCAAGTGTGCAAGAGCTGAGGAGGGGCGCCTCTCCCTCCTCGAGCTCCCTGCTGCAGACCCGGAGGAGAAGAAAGCCCAGGCCAAGGACGTGAAGCGCAAGGGAGCAGTCGTACTCGTGGCGGAACCAGACACCAAGCGTGGCAGAGACCAACCGGAGTCGTCCAAGAGCAACGGTCCGTTCTGCGCCTTCCATAACCTGAGCACCCACAAGACCAGCGATTGTCAAGAGATTCGAGCCATTCGCGAAGGACGCTTCGGCCGACGCCCCGAGCACGGCGACCGGGGCTACGGCCGAGGAGGAGGACACGGTGGCGGACGCTAGGACGACCGTGGCCCGCATCAGGAGTGGTGCAACCGGCCTCATGAGGATCATCGGCAGGATCAGCCTCGCGAGGGCACCTGGACAGATCAACCTCGTGAGGATCGCCCTCAAGGCAACGCTGGACTCCCTCCACTGCCGCCGCCACCAAGAAGGAATGATGAACACCATCAGGACGAGGGGGCTGGGGGCTTCCAGGAACCGCGTGCCATCGCCTGCATCTTGGGCGGAGCCCAGGCCCCAGCCTCGCAGCATATCTTCAAGCAGTTTGCTCGCGAAGTGAATAGAGTCCTCACCAAGCTCGAAGCCACACACCCGCTCAAGTGGTCCCAGTGCCCCATCACGTTCAGCTCGTCAGATCAGCTCAAGTGCACGGCTACTGCTGGCGTCCTCCCGATGCTTTGCTCCCCAGTCATCACCAACGTGCAAGTTACCAAGACCCTCATCGATGGCGGCGCAGGGCTCAACGTCCTATCCATAGACACATTCGACAACCTCCAAGTGCCTTATGACAAGCTCCAGCCTACCAAGCCTTTCTTAGGAGTGACCGACGGTTCCACCACACCGATAGGGCAGGTCTGCCTCCCTGTCACCTTCGGTACGCGCAACAACTACTGCACCGAGCTCATCGACTTCGATGTCGCGCACATCCACCCGCCGTACAACGCCATCCTCGGGTACCCCGCCCTGGCCAAGTTCATGGCGGTGACCCATCACGGCTACAATGCCCTCAAGATACCGGGAAGCAGCAGGATCATCATGGTCCCATGTGAAGAAAGAGATGTGGTGTGCTCCCTCGAGCATGCCTTCCAAGCTGCAGCAATCGACGACCCCGACAGCAGGAGCGAGGTCCCTCATGAGGCCATCCCCAAGAAGAAGAAGCAGATGCGCCATGCCGGTCCTCAGGAGGGTGGCGTCGTAGCCGGAGCCTCGTCCAGATCAGCGCCCGTTCCAGGGGCGCCTCCCTCCATCGCATAGGAAGGCGCGCCCGGCGCCCTTCTTGGGCAGGGCTCGGGGGCTTTCTTCTGGAAGGCCTCAGACCTTGCCCACATCACGAGGGAGGCGCTCGGGCACCACTTGGAGGCATGCTTCATGGCATGTTTCGCTCAGGAGGACATAGGGCAAGTACCACCCACCGTTCAAGAGTTCATCACCAAAATCACCCAGGAGCTGCAAGACCCAAGGGCCATGCGTGGCGACTACTGCTCACAAGGCGCAGCTTTCCATCCAGGCGAGGATGCCGAGCTGCGCGTGTGTGTTAACATTCCAGGGCTCAGCAGGGTCACTTCTCAGGAGCTTTTCTGTCCTTCACGTGTGGGACGCTGCGAGGGCCCACCGCACAACTACGTTCGCATGCCCTTTGGCCTGCCCAGCGTATCAGCCGCCTACAGGTGCAACCTGCGGCACCTCCTGGCGTCTCAGGAGGCCAGGCACCACGCTGTACGGACGGAGATGAGGATGGTCCTCAAGGAACCACGTGAGTCCCCAGAGCCTCCTAAGGCTCAGGGCCCCGGTAGCTCGTGAGGAGCAACCCTTTCGCCGTGCACCTTCAGCTGCCTCAACTCTCCTTCGTCAACATAATAACCAGGTGACATCTTTTCAAGTTCATTCAGCTGGGAGCGCCCCTCGGGCTCCATCATTCCCAGGCCGCGTGGGTCCGTTCCTGTGGCATGTACCCCTTTTATTTATGTCTTTAGCTTACTTTGTTGGGAGCGCCCCTCGGGCTGCATCATTCCCAAGCTGCTCGGGCCTGACCCGGTGGCACATATCCCCCATGCATTACTTAAGCCTGCTGCTCTTATGATGGATCTACCTATGATTGCTACTTGCTCGATCGCAACCCATCATGGGAACCGCGCGCCGGCCGTCTTTCTTCAGAACCCTTCGCGTGAGTAAGCTGAGAACGGCGTCTGTGCTCGGGTCCGTCCCTGCAGCATCGATAAATCCTGCGGCTGAGCTTTGTCTAGCAGGCTAGTCCCATTTACGTCACCTCCTGGGGTCGTTGGTGCTTGGCTCTCTCACGTGGTAACCTTAGGAAATTCATTTGGCGCAGGCCATCTGAACACCTCGCAGGACAAACACAGCAAACAAGAACCAAGACTAGGCGCAACCCGCCTTGAGGTAGGGCCTCGTGAGTCCCGCGCTGGCTCACGAGTTCCCATATACACCTCGTCTAGCCCTGCCGTGCAAGCCACATGCCAGGGCGGGGCTGTACACGCCCCGGGGGCTCTCCGCAGAGGGAGCCCCCCTCCCACGCACAAGTGGAAGCACCATGCTCCGCGTTGGCTGTCGACACTGCCGAGGAGCGGCTATGCCCATGTACAAGCGGAATCACTATGCTCCGTGCTGGTGAGATAAACAACTGAGGGTGTCCTCGCGGTCGTACCAACCTCAGGGAGCCCCAGAGCTCAATGTCCGGCCTCACCGCAACGCCTCCCCTTAAGAAGGCCGCACGAGGGGGCTGGACACAGGGGCTGTGCTCGGGTCATGCCCAAGCGTACGCCACCCAGCCAGGTCTCCCAGACCTGGTCGTCGCACGCCCCTCCCGAGCTGAGCCTCGATGAGGGCCAAGGTATAGAGATTGTTTGCACGTCAAGGGGGACTCCTGAGCATCGCGACTCAGGAGCCTAACTGGTCACGTAGCCCCTCACTCCTTGGGCCGTCCTGATCTCTGGTCGGCCTAATGGCGGTTGAGGTATGGGCGGGGCCGGGCTCTGCCGACGTAGAACATCAACCTATCCTCACGTACTCTTCCTGTAAGATGTTTGCTCATCAAGGGGGACTCCTGAGCATCGTGACTCAGGAGCTTAACTGGTCACGTAGCCCTTCACTCCTTGGTCCGTCCTGGTCTCCGGATGGCCCAATGGAGGTTGAGGTATGCGCGGGGCCAGGCTCTGCCGACACAGAAGACAAAGCAAATAGGAAGAAAATTGCAAAATCTTGAAGCAAATATTACAAGACACATCGTCCTGACAATCTCAAATTAAAGTTTTAACGCGTCCACGAGGCCTAATACATGTTACAGGAACGAAACAGGAAAGCAGCCGCAAGTCACCCCTGGACATCGTCATCTTTAGGATCGGTGGCATCACCGGTGAAAGGAGCAAGGACGAAGCCGCATAACTTCTTCAGCAGTGCCTCCACCTGACCTTTCACGACTGTGGCGGCGGCCGCACAATGCTCATCAACTACGGGCTCCAGCAGCTCGACGAGGCGGGCATGGGGGTTGCAAAGGTGCAGGTGGCTGAAGACGCGCGTCAGTGCAGCTGAAGAAAGGATACGAGCCTCTGCCTCAGCCATAGGACCGATGCCCTCCACGACTTCCTCAAGCGCCTTCACCAAGTGGGGAAGCAGCAGAGCAGGGCCATCCTCGTCGGTGGTCAGCGGCTTCTCTAGGCCCTTCTCGTACAGCGACTTCAGCGCCACGCTGGACCTCTTCTCAAGAAGCAAGAAGGCCTCGCGCTCTTCAGCCAGGACCTTCACCTTGGCATCAAGCTCGGCCTCCCTCGTCTTCGCCTTCTGCTCTAGTTCCTCCAGTCGGCTGCGCTCCGCAGCCTGTGCCTTTGTCAGCTCCCCCAGCTCGGTGCTGCGACCCTTGATGGCATCCTCCCGAGCCTTTATCTCCTCCTCCTTCGCTTCACGGTCGCGTGCCTCCTTGGCGCGCTCATCACGCCGCCTCTTCAACTCATCCTCTAGCTCTCGGCAGCAGTCGCGGGCAACCTCGGCGTCCTTCAGCGCCGCCTCGCGATTAGCCGCAGCTCCGGCGGCGGCCTGGTTCCCCTGCTCGGAGGCTGCTGCGGCCTGGCTCAGCAACGCTCGAATGGCCGAGTCGGAGTGAAGCCGTTACTAGATGTGGGTCCGCACCCAGAAGGTCTTCCCGCAGCTTGGCCATCCCCGAGAAAACACACTCCAAGGATATAGAGGGAGCGGAAGAATTCGGAGCCAGGGGAGCACCAGGAGGAGGATGCGACGCCGTTACCAGAGCCTAGAAGATCGAGGGCTCCGGAGCCCTTGGGACCTCATCAGCAGAACCAGGTGTCGGCACTTCCGGAGGCGGCGGGGCCATGGGGGCTGGTTCATCCTGCCGATGCTCCTCTTGGCCTCGCGAGGGCGACCGAGGAGGGGAGGTGCGAGTGCTATCGCCCGTCTTCTTCGTGGAGGGGGGCGCGGCCGCGGCACCCTCCCTCCTCTTCTTCACTAAAGATGCCGGCCTGATCATCCGAGGGTGAACGTCAGAAAATAGCAAGTACAAGCAGGAACAAGGCGAAGCTCGAAGCACTTACTGATCCACTGCGACATAGTCCACCTTCTGCTTGGTGAGCCTGAAGCCCGAAAGCGTCGGGGCCTGAGGAGCGGGCGCGTGGGCTCCGAGAGCAGAAGACGGTGTAGTGGAAGCGCCGGAACCGGCCCCGGGCGGCACCACGTCGGAGGCAGCATCCTGAGAGACCAACGACGACCTACCCCTTGTCGGGATAGGGGGCAGCTCCCTCACCTCCTGGCGGGCGACGACCTCGGCATCGTCTGGAAGGGCCCGGAGGGTGTCAGCCTTACTCAAGGGGGAGTTCTCCCCCATTCCCTCGGGGATCTCCTCTGAGTCTTCCTCCTCCTCTTCCTCCCTGCGGGACTCGTCAGAAGACACCTCCACCGGCTTCGGTGTTGCGGAGGCCCAAGCGAGCACTGGCGGCACCAGCCCGCGCGCGTCAAAGGTCGGCCTGGAGGCAACGAATTGCTCCCAGTCCTTGCGACAGAACAAAGGAAGAAAGGCACTCAGCGGGTACCCCTGGTTGTCCCCAACCAAGTGGCGCAGGACTGCAGTCAGCTCATCATCAGGCAGGGCCGCCGGGCTCAGAAGAACCTTGGCCCCTTCATCTCTAAGCTTCCACAAGGGGCGCGTGCGCGCCTGGAGCGGAGCAACGCTTAGCTTCAAGAATTCCCTTAGGAGCATTACCCCCGTCACCTTGGCCGCTTTCGCATTGCCCGGCTTCAAATCAGACTTCATCTGCTCCAACACCGACGTCGCTCGCTCATCAGCGAGCTCCGCACAAGACCACCCTTTGTGAGATTGGGGCGCCTCCATCGGCAGTTCCAAGCATGGATGAGCGCACTTGCCATTCATCATGACCCATATGGCACTGATGTTGTCAGCCCTCTTCCCGGTGTTTGAGATTGAGTTGGCCTGGCCGGTCACGATGAAGTTGGCAGACCCGGAGCTGTGGCCACCGGTGACGCGGAGGAAGAAGAAGTGGCGCAGTAGTGCCACGGACGACATCACGCCCAGGTACGCCTCGCAGTAATAGGAGAAGATAGACAGAAGAGGAGTGGAATTGGGATGGAGATGCAACACCTGCAACCCGAAGTGGTCGAGGACCTCGAGGAAGAAGTCAAAGAAAGGGGGAACCAACCCGGCGGCGACGCTGCTCGTGAAGAAAGGGAAGAAGGTGCTTCCCTCAGGCTCCGACTCGTCGGAGGCAAGCCGGAGCTCCGTCTTCCCCCTCTCATTGCTCACCCCCGCCGTCACCAAGCACGTGTCGGCTAGGCTCTTCTCCGTAACAGTGGGCGCGTCAAGGGCTAGCTCATACCAGGCCGGCGCCAAGGAGGACTTGACCTTGCGCGACGGCATTGGACGCGGATGTGGAGAAAAGTAGAATCAGATCTGGAAGTTTCAGCAACAAGGAGCGAGAAAGGGGATCTGGAGCAAGGCGAGGAAGAAGCAATGAAGCCAAGCACTGTCTGCGCCAGCCTTTTTGTCAAGTCGGGTAGTTGCCAAGGCAGCATGGGGAAGCGGAGACGCCCACGTCCAATCAACCACCACGCGGCAACCGAGGCCGCAGGCTTTTGGGGCCCGCGGTGCTACGCACTTGACCCTTTGGCTTCGCCTCGAAGCCAAGCCCGAGTGCGCCTTGGGCCCCGGGGCTACTGTCGGTGTTCTGGGAACGGGGGTCCCCAGACTTGCCTGCCTGTGGCCCAGGGCGTGGCTGGGTTGGCAGGTTTGTACGAACCATCTTCATCAACAAGGAATTCAAGACCCTCGTGAGGGGCCAAGCCTCGCGGGGAGGACAACGCAAGACCTCCTCAAGAGCAGCCTCACCAGGTAGGCTCACGAGGGGCGGAGAGATCAAGGCAAGGCAAACCTCACGAGGCCCCTCGTGACGTGAGCCATGACGATCGAGGCTAGGCAGGCGCCAGCGTGTGCAGCATCCTTGTTTCCTCTTTGGTGCTAAGGGGGCAAGCGCAGGCACGGAGTACCGAGGCATCAAGAAAATGTTTCCGTATTGGTGCAACGAGACCAGGACTAGAAGGACAGCAAGACGGAGGTCACCATGGAGCCCAAGACGGCGTCATCACAAAAGCCTTTTGCAGGCGAAGACCACCTTTTGTCAGGATAGCTTGTACTATCTGTCCCCTTTCAAATTGGCCGTTGTTGGCTCCCTTCCCGCTCAATATTTGGGGAGAGGACCAGGGCCTATATAAGTAGAACTAGCCACCACCATGAGGGAGGGAGGATCGAGACCATCATAAGTCGGCAGCTGATTCCGATCCGCACACACACAAACTCACCAAACACAAGAACACCTCGACCTCAGGAGGCTGTTCTTCCTCTTGTACTGTTCATCATTAGCCGAAGAGGCAATCCACCACCACCACACTGGAGTAGGGCGCATTACACCACAACGGTGGCCCGAACTAGTATAAATCTTGTGTCTTTCTGTGTTGAGAGTTCGTCATGTTCGTCTGCGAGATCTTAGAGAGCTAGGGCGTGGATCAATAGGGAGAAAACCTTCACACGCACCCCAGTGTTCGAACCTCAAGGGTCTGCCGGAACCCCATATCGGACACACGTTGACTGCTTAACGGCGTCGATACGCGGCACCGCATGAACAAGTTGAAGGAAATATGCCCTAGAGGCAATAATAAAGTTGTTATTTATATTTCCTTATATCATGATAAATGTTTATTATTCATGCTAGAATTGTATTAACCGGAAACTTAGTACATGTGTGAATATATAGACAAACAGAGTGTCCGTAGTTTGCCTCCACTTGACTAGCTCGTTGAATCAATGATGGTTATGTTTCCTAACCATAGACATGAGTTGTCATTTGATTAACGGGATCACATCATTAGAGAATGATGTGATTGACTTGACCCATCCGTTAGCTTAGCACGATGATCGTTTAGTTTGTTGCTATTGCTTTCTTCATGACTTATACATGTTCCTATGACTATGAGATTATGCAACTGCCGAGTACCGGAGGAACACTTTGTGTGCTACCAAACATCACAACGTAATTGGGTGATTATAAAGGTGCTCTATAGGTGTCTCCGATGGTGCTTGTTGAGTTGGCATAGATCGAAATTATGATTTGTCACTCTGATTGTTGGAGAGGTATCTCTGGGCCCTCTCGGTAATGCACATCACTATAAGCCTTGCAAGCATTGTGACTAATGAGTTAGTTGCGGGATGATGTATTATAGAATGAGTAAAGAGACTTTCCGGTAACGAGATTGAACTAGGTATTGAGATACCGGCGATCGAATCTCGGGCAAGTAACATACCGATGACAAAGGGAACCATGTATGTTGTTATGCGGTTTGACCGATAAATATCTTCATAGAATCACTACTAGGGAAAAGGCTAGTAGCAGCGCGGGTTTTAGACCTATCAGTAGCGCGGGGTGGTGCGCTACTGATAAGGCGCTATAGCTAACGAATAGCAGTAGCGTGCCTCCACCCACGCTACGGCTAAATCGACTTAGTAGCAGCGAGTTCCATGAGGAGCGCTGCTGGTAATTAGTAGTAGCGCTTCTCTCTGCCCGCGCTGCTACTATTATTTCGTATTTTATTTCTTTTTTATTTCATGTTGTATTCGTACACCTTTACACAAATTTTCATACAACAGGAATTTACAAATTGTTTTTACATCATAATGAGTTATTACATCACGGGGTGAAAGAACCGTGTGGACTAGTTTCAAGTGGACGGACATCCACTTGAAACTAATCCGCGGTTCTTTCACCCAATGATATAATAAATATCATCATCATCATCATATCATTAACAACTTATCATCATCATCATATCATTGGTCACTAGTCGTAATCACAAGTACTCCTCACATCTTCAACTCTAACACATTGTATCACATAATAAACATATTGTACCTCATAGGACCTACTACATTCTCTTAGGACCTACTATATTCTCTAAGGTAAAATAGCAAAAAACAAGATAGCCCCTCGCTCTCCATTATGGAGAATGCAGATTATCCTGTCTCCAATTCTTTCCTTTCGCTTAATGTTGCTTCCAAGAACCTCCTTACGAATGTCCAAACATTTTTCCACTCTTTGATTAGCATGTGTTCACTGGTTTCAGAAATTCGATATGCACAGGTGAGATCCGTAGGATGACCTGGCTGTAGGTTCAGAACTTGAAGGCGACCATTGTAATACATCAGATGAGGCACACAATCCATCGGGATTTTCTGTTGAAAAACATAGTAATAACTTCGTAGTTAGCAATGATGTACTAGTTTTAGAAGTATGCAAAAGATGCACGGATGTCGTAATAGTAAAATATCTTACCAGGGTATCTCCATAGAAGTTATCGTGGTTCAACACGTGCACTAGTGGCACGTATTCACCATAATTTGGAGGAGTTCGATAATAGGTATTGTAATTCTCAAAAAAAGTACAATAAGCAATCAGATGATTTTTCTCCTTATAAGTTAATTCGGAGCCATCAGTGTAGTGGGTTTTGTCTACCATCTTCTGCACATTCTTTGAAGATTCAAAATAGGAGGTCAATGGAAATAAGCTGTCAACTATTTTGAAATAAACAATATAAATTAGTTAATAACTATGTTTGAGGAACTCACATTGCGGTAGAATCGGAAGCGTATCAACAAGGACCCAAATGTCCATATTGTCTTGCTCGATGTCAGGATCACCAAGATCCATGCTGACAATCATACCCTCATAAAAACCATACATTTTGCAAAGTGCTTCCAATTTTGGCAACCAAAATGGGTTACGCTCTGAGAATTGTACAGATTTACTTCAAAATCGATATCATGATGGGTCCTTAGGTGTATTTTCTTTGTTTGAAAATTTTCATGGTCTTCAAAACCCATCCTCTCCAAGACATAGCGTCTTGCATGGCATGGGATAAGCTAGTCGAATTGTAAAAGATGAAAATTAGACGTTGAAATAGTTGAAGTCATGCTTAATTACGAAAAAAACACTTGTCGTTGTTGCGTACCGTTTCAACATCGAAGGTCTCCTCGAGCTTAATGCTGAAGCGCCGATCTTCATCCAGCTGAACGAACCTGTCGCACATACCTCGATCATCGTGGCACCAACTGCACTCCCCCGGGAGACTGTCGTCGTCCGAGTACGACATTTCCTACGTTCATAATTCAAAGATTAAACTTGTACATATTCTAGCACAAGTCATGCCAGAATTCACGGAAAAATCCGGCATGACCTTTGCTAAAAAAGGACATATCAAGCGCCTGAAATTTGCCGGAACGGAAATTAATCAACACTTCGGCAAAACATAGGCCACTTGGAGGTGTAACCAAAACATGAAATAATTGCTTAAACTAAAAAATAACACCAAATATGGCATGTTCAACTAGTTCTATTAATTCAACTAGTTCTATTAATTCAACTAGTTCTTACTAAATATAAACTTAGTATAAAAAGAAAAAAAACTAGTTCTTTCTAAAAATGAAGTAGTTCAACTAGTTATTAATTTACTTACTATACTAGTTCAACTAAAACTTAACTAGTTCAACTAAAACTAAACTAGTTCTATTAATTCAACTAGTTCTTACTAAATATAAACTTACTATAAATAGAAAGAAACTAGAACATCTACTACTACTAGTTAACATCTAACTACTACATCTACTACTGATTAACATGTACTACTGCTAATTATACAACTAGTTTACCATCACTACTAGTAGTTAATATCCACTACTTCTAAAAATCATTATCTATGAACCCTAAATGAACATCTACTACTACTAAAATCATCTACTAACTAAGCAAAGAGAGAGGGGGTTGGGGAGGGGTGGGGGGCTTACAGAGGGAGAGACGGTGGCGGGG
>NC_041388.1:156159832-156160684 GCF_002162155.2 Triticum dicoccoides
AATTCAAAGATTAAACTTGTACATATTTTAGCACAAGTCATGCCAGAATTCACGAAAAAATCCGGCATGACCTTTGCTAAAAAAGGACATATGGAGCGCCTGAAATTTGCCGAAACGAAAATTAATCAACACTCCGGCAAAACTTAGGCCACTCGGAGGTGTAACCAAAACATGAAATAATTGCTTAAACTAAAAAATAACACCAAATATGGCATGTTCAACTAGTTCTATTAATTCAACTAGTTCTATTAATTCAACTAGTTCTTACTAAATATAAACTTAGTATAAAAAGAAAAAACTAGTTCTTTCTAAAAATGAAGTAGTTCAACTAGTTATTTATTTACTTACTATACTAGTTCAACTAAAACTTAACTAGTTCAACTAAAACTAAAGTAGTTCTATTAATTCAACTAGTTCTTACTAAATATAAACTTACTATAAACAGAAAGAAACTAGCACATCTACTACTACTAATTAACATCTAACTACTACATCTACTACTAATTAACATGTACTACTGCTAATTATACAACTAGTTTACCATCACTACTAGTAATTAATATCCACTACTTTTAAAAATCATTATCTATGAACCCTAAATTAACATCTACTACTACTAAAATCATCTACTAACTAAGCAAAGAGAGAGGGGGTTGGGGAGGGGTGGGGGGCTTACAGAGGGAGAGACGGTGGCGGGGAGGTGCTCGGCGACGGAGGGGCGGCGAGGGCAGGCTCGGGATCGGGAGGGCGGCGGTCCTGGGCGGCGGGCTCGGCGGGCTCGGTCGAGGGCGGCGGCGGTGAGGTCGAGGGTGGCGACAGTGTGGTCGAGAGCGGCGGCGGTGAGGTTGAGAG
>NC_041388.1:156160768-156186072 GCF_002162155.2 Triticum dicoccoides
GTTTTGGGGAAAACCGCTACTGCTAATGGAAGCAGTTATTTCTTTTGTTTAGTAAAAACATCAAAAATATACATTGGTCATCATTGATCTTTTTGTGTATAATCTAAATAGTCAACATGAATCCTCACTGTACCTGTATAGGTACAGGCGAGGATTCATATTGCAACCACAAATCATACACATATAGTTCAATGAAGACCAAGTGCTCGAGATGGGTTGAGAAGCAACATATTTAAGGTGGTAAACACCTTGTTCGCTTAGCAGTATGGGACTAAACTTAATTAGTTGTGGTCATACTTAGCAGCAGCGAGTTTTGAGAAAAAACGCTGCTACTAAGTTCTTTAGCAGTAGCGCGTCCACGGGAAGGGCGCTACTACTATATCTTTCCTGGAGGTAACACCGTGGCAATTATAGTAGTAGTGCTCTTTTCACCTAGAGCGCTACTGCTACTCAGTCATTAGCAGCGCTATTTTCTAAAGCTCGTTGCTGCTAATTAGCAGCAGCGTCTGTTTTTAGACCGCGTTGCTGCTAAGATTCTGTGTATAAGGTTTTCCCTAGTAGTGAATCTGTAGGAACCAATATGAGCATCCAGGTTCCGCTATTGGTTATTGACCAGAGACGAGTCTCGGTCATGTCTACATAGTTCTCGAACCCGTAGGGTCCGCACGCTTAAAGTTCGGTGACAATCGGTTTTATGAGTTTATGTGTTTTGATGTACCGAAGGTAGTTCGGAGTCCTGGATGTGATCACGGACATGACGAGGAGTCTCGAATGGTTGAGACGTAAAAATTGATATATTGGACGGCTATATTCGGACACCGGAAGTGTTCCAGATGATTTTGGAGAAAACCGGAGTGCCGGAGGGGTTACCGGAACCCCCCGGGGAAGTATTGGGCCTTAGTGGGCCTGAAGGGAGAGAGGGGGCTGCAGCCCAGGAGGTGGCTGCGCCCCCTCCCATGGGGAGTCCGAATTGGACTAGGGGAGGGGGGCGCGACCCCTCTTTCCCTCTCCCTCTCTTTCCTTCCTCCATCCCTCTTCCTAGTTGGACTAGGAAAGGATGAATCCCCTTCCTAGTAGGAAGAGGATTCCTCCTCTCCTTGGGGAGCACCAAGGTTGGCTGGCCTCCCCCCTTGCTCGTTTATATACGGGGGGCACCCAAAGACACACAAGTTGATTGTTCCATGCCGTGTGCGGTGCCCCCCTCCACCATAAACCACCTCGATCATATCGTAGCAGTGCTTAGGTTAAGCCCTACGTCGGTAGCAACATCATGACCATCATCACGCCATCGTGCTGACGGAACTCTCCCGTGAAGCTCTACTGGATCGGAGTTCGTGGGACATCATCGAGCTGAACATGTGCTGAACTCAGAGGTGCCATGCGTTCGGTACTTGGATCGGTCAGATCGTGAAGACATACGACTACATCAACTGCGTTCTCATAACGCTTCCGCTTATGGTCTATGAGGGTACGTGGATGATACTCTCCCCTCTTGTTGCTATGCATCACCATGATCTTGCGTGTGCGTAGGATTTTTTTTGAAATTACTGCTTTCCCCAATAGTGGTATCTGAGCCAGGTTTATGCGTAGATGTCATATGCACGAGTAGAACACAAAGGAGTTGTGGGCGTGGGTATATACATATTTCTTGCCGTCACTAGTTGATTCTTGATTCAGTGGCATTGTTGGATGAAGCGGCCCTAACCGACATTACACGTATGCTTACGCGAGGCTGGTTCTACTGACGTGCCTCACACACAGGTGGCTAGTGGGTGTCTGTTTCTTTAGCTTTAGTTGAATCGAATTCAATGAACAGGGTTCTTTCTGAAGATCAAAAAGCAATCAGTATACCGCGTTGTGGTTTTTGATGCGTAGGTAAGAACGGTTCTTGCTCAGCCCATAGCAGCCACGTAAAACTTGCGACAACAAAGTAGAGGATGTCTAACTTGTTTTTGCAGGGCATGTTGTGATGTGATATGGTCAAGACATCATGCTAAATTTTATTGTATGAGATGATCATGTTTTGTAACACAGTTATCGGCAACTGTCAGGAGCCATATGGTTGTCGCTTTATTGTATGAAATGCAATCGCCATTTAATTGCTTTACTTTATCACTAAGCGGTAGTGATAGTCATGGAGGCAATAGCTGGCGTGACGACAACGATGCTTCGATGGAGATCAAGGTGTCAAGCCGGTGACGATGGTGATTATGACGGTGCTTTGGAGATGGAGATCACATGCACAAGATGATGATGGCCATATCATATCACTTATATTGATTGCATGTGATGTTTATCTTTTATGCATCTTATTTTGCTTATATCGACGGTAGCATTATAAGATGATCTCTCACCAAATTTCAAGGTATAAGTGTTCTCCCTGAGTATGCACCGTTGCGAAACTTTGTCGTGCCGAGACACCACATGATGATCAAGTGTGATAAGCTCTATGTTCACATACAACAGGTGCAAGCCAGTTTTGCACACGCGGAATACTCGAGTTAAACTTGACGAGCCTAGCATCTGCAGATATGGCCTCGGAACACTGAGACCGAAAGGTCGAGCATGAAACATATAGTAGATTTGATCAACATAGTGATGTTCACCATTGAAAACTACTCCATCTCACGTGATGATCAGACATGGTTTAGTTGATATGGATCACGTGATCACTTAGATGATTAGAGGGATATCTGTCTAAGTGTGAGTTCTTAAGTAATATGATTAGTTAAACTTTAGTTTATCATGAACTTAGTACCTGATAGTATTTCTCATGTCTATGTTGTTGTAGATAGATGGCCCGTGCTGTTGTTCTGTTGAATTTTAATGCGTTCCTAGATAAAGCAAAGTTGAAAGATGATGGTAGCAATTACACAAACTGGGTCCGTAACTTGAGGATTATCCTCATTGCTGACTAGAAGAATTACGTCCTGAAAGCACCGCTAGGTGCCAAACCCGCTGCAGGAGCAACGCCAGATGTTATGAACGTCTGGCAGAGCAAAGCTGATGACTACTCGATAGTTTAGTGTGCCATGCTTTACGGCATAGAACCGGGACTTCAACGATGTTTTGAACGTCATGGAGCATATGTGATGTTCCAGGAGTTGAAGTTAATATTTCAAGCAAATGCCCAGAATGAGAGATATGAAGTCTCCAATAAGTTCTACAGCTGCAAGATGGAGGAGAATAGTTCTGTCAGTGAACATATACTCAGAATGTCTGGGTACCACAACCACTTGACTCAATTGGGAGTTAATCTTCCTGATGATAGTGTCATTGACAGAGTTCTTCAATCACTTCCACCAAGCTACAAGAGCTTCGTGATGAACTATAATATGCAAGGGATGGATAAGACGATTCCCGAGCTCTTCGTAATGCTAAAAGCTGCGGAGGTTGAAACCAAAAAGGAGCATCAAGTGTTGATGGTCAACAAGACCACCAGTTTCAAGAAAAAGGGTAAAGGGAAGAAGGGGAATTTCAAGAAGAACGGCAATAAAGTTGCTGCTCAAGTGAAGAAGCCCAAGTCTGGACCTAAACCTGAGACTAAGTGCTTCTACTGCAAAGGGACTGGTCACTGGAAGCGGAACTTCCCCAAGTTTTTGGCAGATAAGAAGGATGGCAAGGTTAACAAAGGTATATGTGATATACATGTTATTGATGTGTACCTCACTAATGCTCGCAGTAGCACCTGGGTATTTGATACCGGTTCTGTTGCTAATATTTGCAACTCCAAACAGGGGCTACAGATTAAGAGAAGATTGGCTAAGGACGAGGTGACGATGCACGTGGTAAATGGTTCCAAAGTCGATGTGATCGCGGTCGGCACGCTACCTCTACATCTACCTTCGGGATTAGTTTTAGACCTGAATAATTGTTATTTGGTGCCAGCATTGAGCATGAACATTATATCTGGATCTTGTTTAATGCGAGACGGTTATTCATTTAAATCTGAGAAAAATGGTTATTCTATTTATATGAGTAATATCTTTTATGGTCATGCATCCTTGAAGAGTGGTCTATTCTTGATGAATCTCGATAGTAGTGATACACATATTCATAATATTAAAGCTAAAAGATGTAGAGTTGATAATGAT
This sequence comes from Triticum dicoccoides, assembly GCF_002162155.2. Taxonomy (NCBI): domain Eukaryota; kingdom Viridiplantae; phylum Streptophyta; class Magnoliopsida; order Poales; family Poaceae; genus Triticum; species Triticum dicoccoides. The sequence goes on from NC_041388.1 coordinate 156,164,863, forward strand.
AGTGCAACTTATTTGTGGCACTGCCGTTTAGGTCATATTGGTGTAAAGCGCATGAAGAAACTCCATTCTGATGGACTTTTGGAATCACCTGATTATGAATCACTTGGTACTTGCGAACCATGCCTCATGGGCAAGATGACTAAAATGTCGTTCTCCAAAACTATGGAGAGAGCTACAAATTTGTTGGAAATCATACATACTGATGTATGTGGTCCGATGAATATTGAGGCTCGCGGCGGGTATCGTTATTTTCTCACCTTCACAGATGATTTGAGCAGACATGGGTATATCTACTTGATGAAACATAAGTCTGAAACATTTGAAAAGTTCAAAGAATTTCAGAGTGAAGTGGAAAATCATCGTAACAAGAAAATAAAGTTTCTACGATCTGATCGTGGATGAGAATATTTGAGTTACGAGTTTGGTATTCATTTGAAACAATGCGGAACAGGTTCGCAACCCACGCCACCCGGAACACCACAACATAATGGTGTGTCCGAACGTCGTAATCGTACTTTACTAGATATGGTGCGATCTATGATGTCTCTTACTGATTTACCGCTATCATTTTGGGGTTATCCTTTAGAGATGGCTGCATTCACGTTAAATAGGGCATCATCTAAATCTCTTGAGACGACACCTTATGAACTATGGTTTGGCAAGAAACCAAAGTTGTCGTTTCTTAAAAGTTTGGGGCTGCGATGCTTATGTGAAAAAAAGCTTCAACCTGATAAGCTCGAACCCAAATCGGAGAAATGTGTCTTCATAGGATACCCAGAGGAGTCTGTTGGACACACCTTCTATCACATATCCGAAGGCAAGACATTCGTTGCTAAGAATGGATCCTTCCTAGAGAAGGAGTTTCTCTCGAAAGAAGTGAGTGGGAGGAAAGTAGAACTTGATGAGGTAACTGTACCTGCTCCCTTATTAGAAAGTAGTTCATCACAGAAATTTGTTCCTGTGACTCCTACACCAATTAGTGAGGAAGCTAATGATGAAGATCATGTAACTTCAGATCAAGTTACTACCGGACCTCGTAGGTCAACCAGAGTAAGATCCGCACCAGAGTGGTACGGTAATCCTGTTCTGGAAGTCATGTTACTTGACCATGATGAACCTACGAACTATGAGGAAGCGATGATGAACCCAGATTTCGCAAAATGGCTTGAGGCCATGAAATCTGAGATGGGATCCATGTATGAGAACAAAGTGTGGACTTTGGTTGACTTGCCCGATGATAGGCAAGCCATCGAGAATAAATGGATCTTCAAGAAGAAGACTGACACTGACGATAATATTACTATCTACAAACCTCGACTTTTTGCAAAAGGTTTTCGACAAGTTCAAGGAGTTCACTACGATGAGACTTTCTCACCCGTAGCGATGCTTAAGTCGGTCTGAATCATGTTAGCAATTGCCGCATTTTATGATTATGAAATTTGGCAAATGGATGTAAAGACTACATTCCTGAATGGATTTCTGGAAGAAGAGTTGTATATGTTGCAACCTGAAGGTTTTATCGATCCAAAGGGTGCTAACAAAGTGTGCAAGCTCTAGCGATCCATCTATGGACTGGTGCAAGCATCTCGGAGTTGGAATAAACGTTTTGATAGTGTGATCAAAGTATATGGTTTTATACAGAAGTGAGTGGGAGCTCTATAGCATTTCTAATATTATATGTGGATGACATATTGTTGAGTGGAAATGATATAGAATTTTTGTATAGCACAAAGAGATACTAAGAGTTTTTCAGTGAAAGACCTTGGTGAAGCTGCTTTATATTGGGCATCAAGATCTATAGAGATAGATCCAGACACTTAATTGGACTTTCACAAAGCACATACTGTCGGGGATATACCCCGCGGTATGACCCGGCCGGACTTGGCGTTTCATTGGTAACCCGCCAGAGGATTGGTGACTCACGTGTCTGGTGGTTCACTAGTGTGACGACTCACGAGCCTGAAGACTCCTTGGTGACCCGGCGGGTGTTTCAGATGGATGACAAGGCCCAGGGCCCAAAAGGCCGGCTCATGTTATGATGGGCCGGATTAAGAAAAAAGACATAAGGAATATTCTCCTACAATGGAAGCAAGACTAGGACTCCACTTGTAATAGAGTAATACTAATCCTAATAGGACTAGTCATGTAACCCGCCCCTTCAACATATATAAGGAGGGGCAGGGCACCCCAAGAGGGACAGAAAATTACCGCTAAGGCTAGACACGACTAGAAGGAGAGCCGGCTATGCGGCGACTCTCTCATGAGTATAATGAGATCTAGCCACAAACAGCATGTAGGGCTATTATCAGATGATGTTTCCCGGGTCCCAAAGCTGTCTAAACCCTTGTCTTGTGTGTTGCGTCTCTCGATTCCGCTCAACCCCTCTCAAGCTACCACATAGATGCGTTGACCCCTCGACTAAGTCCTCACACTAGGACATCTGCCGTGACAATTTCACGACAGTTGGCACCCACCATGATGCTCGTGCACGGTGGTGTTGAGTTCTTGGAGGGATCTCTCCTAGGGATCGAGAAGTTCGTAATTTTTCGGATAAAGAAGAGCCAGGTTGAAAAGATCTGCATCAACTTCAAAATTTATAATCTATGAGGTCTGAGAAAATTAAAATCTGTGTGTGCCGTCGCATGCAAGCAGGCGATCCGTCGTGGCCGGATCACTTTTTTCCTTCATCGCCGCGAGAAAGCCAAGTGCAAAGTGGTTTTTCATCTGTACGTATCGAAGTCATCAAATTACGGTTGCTTTTTCGCTGCTACCACGTACAGGAGTCGTCGAGATCGTCACCAGAAGCCAAATCGTTTTTTTCCTTTTATTAACTTTGATTGCTACATGCCCACAAGGAAATCTACCAGGAAGAAAAAGCTACTACGTGAGTTCAACAAGTGAATACCAAGGAAAGAAGAGATTGATCAGAGGCAAACTATCACCACACGTCTTACAAGCCTTGGTCAATACGGATTCAGTTTTGGTCTCTGAGCCGCTATCGCCGGACGGGCCTCCGACGGTCGCTCGGCCGCGGTCCCCTGCTGCACCGGTGCTTCAACCTGCCGCTGGCTCAACCGAGCTTCACCGTTTCTGCTTGAGCCGCCCATTTTCAGCTGTAGTGGGAGATCTGTCGCACTGCCGCGCCACCAAATCATCGTCGTTGTCGCGTACTTTTTTCCTTGAGCCGCCAGGGACTTGTTCTTGCCTTACCCGAGCATCAAGCTGCCGCCGCCCAGGCCGCCCTTTCCTGTAGAACGCCGAGCCTGGACTCCGTTTCTACCTTGAGACGCCCTGAGCAGCAGCTCCGTTGACCCGTCGATGCTGGACGGCTGTGCCTGCTCGCCTCTGCTCGACAACGCCGTCGGACCTTGCCATGCCTGAATAGCCTCGTCTGTTTCCTCCACGTGAAGAAAAAGCAATTCATCCACCAAGGATTACTTAAGTACTCATGTTAAAAATCAATTAAGGTACTACTTTTGTACTACTGTTCGTCACACGAAGATGCACCTTAAGCCATGAGCCGCCAGTGATCCACCGTGGCATCAATTGCCTCTACTGCTTGCCTCTGTTGCAAGCCGCTCACAGCCGCTTTGCCTCAAACCGCTGTCACGGTCCCCCGCTCTGCCGACTCACCATCGGGCCAGCCTATTCCGAGTTGCCCTCGACCCCGCGACCTGAACTCCAAGCCGCCCTCGACTCCAACCCTTCCTCGGCTACTGCTATGCCTCGAATTGCCAAGTCGCCTGCTGTCGCGTAATAGTTGGTAATACTGTTCGCATGAAAACTGAAAACCAAAACCAGCTACTCCTACCACGAGTGCTAGTTGAAAGAATTGCTGCTGCTGTGCATGCGCGCCGGCTCACCACTCATGCCCGCGTCCTTGCTCCTCCTCTGTTGGGCCCGGTCTTAAGCCGCCAGTGCACTGCCTCTGTTCCCAAGGTGCCCTTACCTCATTCACCCGCTTTGGCCGTGCATCGCTGCCGCGCCGAGTCACCGCTCCTACCTCAAGTCGCCGCCGGTACGAGTTGCCGCAAGTCGCCGCCCTCACCCCTTGCGAGTTCTCTTTGCTGGAGCAACATGTGTGAGGTACAGAAGTAGTGAATGAGCTCTGCAATAGTTTGAATCTTTAATAAGTTGAATGTCAAGCTATGCCTTATTCTGGAGGATTTAATTTTGGATGCTAAGAAAAATGCAGCACTTGTTCGGCTACAGTCACACTCAAAATCTAGAGAAGCAGTGCTACTGAACATGAGGTACTCGCACTGCAGGTCTTCAGAGATGGTTGTATCTATGATGGAGCTATCGTCTCAAAACTGCTGGCAAAAGCAAGCAAAAAATCATCCACTATATTACTATGGCGGTCAAACCAACCATTGGGATTGATAGAACATATTCAGAGGAAACACAGAAGTTGGGCGCAAGTCACTGGACCAAGCGCATGCACAGTCCAGGAACAAAATATGCCTATCCAATATGAGCGCCTCAGATGTAAAAATACCAGGTCCTATTTACCCTATTTATTTTTAAAAACATATATTAATTTATCTGAACAAGACTACTTTGCCCTGCTGTATTTTATATGCAAGAGAATTATTCATTGAAAAGTGGCACTATACCATGGAGATGGAGGCGTGCCAACATCATTCGGCATAGGAGGTCATCCTTACTCAACGGACTCCCGCACCGGCTTACAACGCCGTGGCCGTCTCTCGCGACCGCACCGGCTTGCAACGCCACGGACGACTCGCCCGTCCGCTCTCGCGGGCGGTCCACACGTATGCGCCGGCTTACAACACAGAGGACAATTTGCTCGTCCGCACCAGTTTACAATGCCGCGGCCGACTCATTTATCTGCTCCCGTGGTCGACTCGGCCGTGGTTGATTTCAGCTTCACCGTGGTGATCATCAACTCTGCGGTGGATAATTTCTGGCCTAACATATCAGGTGAAATCCATCTAGTATATTTTTATATTATATATTGCTTTCTTTAAAGGAGCAATTACTCCGGCTTGCAAAGTTATCTAATGTAGGACCCTAAACCACCATATTGGTGCAAATTTAAAGGCGTTAGAAAATTTCCTGCTTAAAAAGAAGGATTCCGGTTTAAAATCTGGCTCAAGGGAAGGCTGTCTCCCACAAAGCTTTGAAGCTCTCAATATCCGGTTTAAAAATTTCCGGTTCAAAAGAATAATCTCTCGCAAGTTCAAGTTCTCAGGAAAAATTAAAGGGACCAAAGAGAGTCATTGCAAAAGCACAGCTCAAAACATAGGTGCCCCTTGAGCACAACTCACAAGGTCATTTGGGGGCTTCCTGTTCAAACATAGGTTGTATTCGAACCAAAGAGAACATAGCTGTCGGTACCCTCTTGATCGACGCAATGCCAAGGCCACTAGGGAGCTTCTTGATCGTATTCGAATCATAGATTAACCCCTTTTGGTACGACTTTGATCGTATTCGAATAAGAGTCGTTAAAAAAGTCTCAAGGTCATTTGGGGTCTTCCTATTCAAACATAGGTCGTATTCGAACCAAAGAGAACATAGCTGTCGGTACCCTCTTGATCGGCACAACGCCAAAACCACTAGGGGGCTTCATGATCGTATTCAAATCCTAGTTTAACCCCTTTGGGTCCGGTTTACTCATTGTATTCGAATCAGAAGCCTCATTTTTTCACAGTTTGGCTTAAGTTTTCTGAAAACAATCTTTGGTTTTGTCTTGAGACCTTTTTGTTCATATCTGAAGCATATATGTGGTTTTGATTGACCCGACTTGACTTTGGATGATAAGTCGCCATATATGACAATCATAAACATTTGGAAGTTTTGGCTTCTAAAGATTGGGTTATCACCCTTACTACACATGTACCCTAAACCGGCAGTACAATTCAATATCACAGGAACCGATATTCCAAACCGGATTATATTATTCAAATCTTTAATAGCCAACATGGCTGGATTTTTATTATGGTTATCAATAGTCAATGTTATGATGGAGGTCTTCAAAGTCGCTTCAGCGCAATGGTTGTTATTTTATTAATGGACATGATTTATTTTTACAATGGAGGGAATAGTCCCGAGTCGCTGCAGGCTTACGACCCGGCACTTGGGGGATACATTATTCAAATTGAGATTACATCAAATATGCAAGTCCCATGTCACTGCCAGCATGCACCATGACACTTGGGGGCTAATGTAAAGTCATTTTTTGATCAATTTAGTGAAGACCCGACTCACTCATTGTAATGAGTCGGCCCTTGGGGGCTACCAATTGCTCCTGTCAAAAATTGAAGGTACACAAGCCTCAGTCCATTATATTGAAAGATCCACTACTCAGTTGGTAGAGTACAAAGCTCTTAACCTTATGGACGTGGGTTCAAGCCCCATGGTGGAGATTACGTCATATGATGTTATTATCAATGAATTATATATGAAGTCCCAGCTCAGTATTATCTTACTGAGCCGGCCCTTGGGGGATACACATTGCTGCTCACGTCTACATGATCATATTTACAAAGTCCCTGCTCATTATTGCATAATGACCTGGCCCTTGGGGGCTACAAATAATATGGATATAAGGGAGAAATATCTTCCAATTTTCAGTTTTGAGTAAACCAGATTGACCCGGTGTCTGTAACAATCATGACCCGGCGTCACCAACAATCATGACTCGGCGTCACCAATATTCATGAACCGGCGTTGGCAATAATCATGACCCGGAATTATCAGTTTTTATAACCCGGCAATGGTGGTAATCATAAACCGGCAAGTTCTACATCTTCAAGTCGGCTGAATATCAGTTGAATATTTGAAGACCAATATTTTTGTCAAGTCAGAACATTGAAGACCGACTCAAATGGATTCTTTATTTACAATATTTCTTCTACAAGCAATTTGATTATGAAGCCATCCTACTGACCCGGATTTTCTAGAAGGAGGAAATGACAAGGACTTAAGGATGATCAGGTGCCGGCTTACAAGAATATTTAACCCGGAGCACAACCTGTCAAATTTGCTCTTGTGTTTATATTGCAGATCAGTTTAACAAGGATAAATCCAAATTAAACTGGGGGCTAATGCCGGGGATATACCCCACGGTATGACCCAGCCAGATATATGACCCGACCGGACTTGGCGTTTCATTGGTAACCCGCCAAAGGATTGGCGACTCACGTGTCTGGCAGTTCACTGGTGTGACGACTCATGAGCCTGAAGACTCATTGGTGACCCGGCGGGTGTTTCAGATGGGTGACAAGGCCCAGGGCCCAGAAGGCTGGCTCATGTTATGATGGGCCAGATTAAGAAGAAAGGCATAAGGAATATTCTCCTACAAAGGAAGCAAGACTAGGACTCCACTTGTAATAGAGTAATCCTAATCCTAATAGGACTAGTCATGTAACCCGCCCCTTCAACATATATAAGGAGGGGCAGGGCACCCCAAGAGGGACAAAAAATAACTGCTAAGGCTAGACATGACTAGAAGGAGAGCCGGCTATGCGGCAACTTGAAAGTGCGTTATATCGACTAGAGGGGGGGTGAATAGGCGATTTTTATGAAAGTCTTCAGAACATAGAGGTTTTGAAGACAAACGATAAAATTAAACCTATTACCATGCAGCGGAAGGTAGACTACACTAGGAAAACCATAGTCAAGTATTCAATGAAGTGAAAGCACAAAGACTAATAGCAGCTAGGTAGTAAGGATCAAGTAGGAAGATATTGTGAAGCCAAGCAGAACACGCAGTCACTCAGTGAAGACAAATGATAGTGAAATCATACAATGACTTCACAAGGAGTAACAATAAGTAAAGGGAAGTGAAGATGAAACCAGTGACTCGTTGAAGATAATGATTTGTTGGACCAGTTCCAATTGCTGCGACAACTGTACATCTGGTTGGAGCGGCTAGGTATTTAAACCTTAGTACACACAGTCCCGGACACCCAGTCCTGAACATGCAGCTCAGGACACCCAGTCCTCACCGTATTCTCCTTGAGCTAAGGTCACATAGACCTTGCCCAATCACTCTGGTAAGTCTTCAAGGTAGACTCCCAAACCTTCATAGACTTCGTTCACTGGCAATCCACAATGTCTCTTGGAAGCTTAGAACGCGATACCTAACCGGCTGGAGGATGCACAGTCCTCAAGTGTAATAAGTCTTCAGATCACACAGACAAGAAGACTTAAGTGATGCCCAATTCTCTCTGGCTCTGGTGGTTAGGGCTTTATCCTCGCAAGGAATTCTCTCTCAAAGGCTTCGAGGTGGGTTGCTCTCAAATGACAAAAGTCGTGCTTTCAATCTGAGCATCCAACCGTTTATGGTTGTAGGGGGTGGGCTATTTATAGCCACTTGGCAACCTGACCTGATTTGTCCGAAATGACCCTGGGTCACTAAGGAACTGACACGTGTTCCAACGGTCAGATTTCAAACTCACACGGCAACTTTACTTGGGCTACAAGCAAAGCTGACTTGTCCGACTCTGGACAAGATTCGCTCTCATAGTCTTCACTCGAAGACATAGGTTTTTGGTTTAGGCATCACTTTAGTCATTCTGACTGGTTCTCTTGGACCCCACTTAACAGTACGGTGGTTCCTATGACTCAACACAAAAGAAAAAGAACTACGAAAGATCTAAGTCTTCGAGCTCCATAGGCTTCATATAGTGTCTTCTCTTGTCATAGTCTTCAATGTGAATATCTTCATATACCACCTTTGACTTCAATGTCTTCATACAGTTTTAGGGGTCATCTCTGGTAGTAAAACCGAATCAATGAAGGACTTCTACCTGTGTTATCCTGCAATTCTCACAAACACATTAGTCCCTCAACTAGGTTTGTCGTCAATACTCCGAAACCAACTAGGGGTGGTACTAGATGCACTTACAATATCCCCCTTTTTGGTGATTGATGACAAACTAGTTAAAGTTTTCAACGGGGAATATAATCTATGAAATTGTAAAGGATAAGGAATTGTCTTCATAAGTTGCAAGGGCTCCCCCTGAAGATGTGCATATAAGTTAATTTGCTTTTGGAATGCAAATGCACATGGCAGGTGGTACTTGTGGAGATCCACTTCAACTTATGATGACAATCCACTATGCATGTGAAAGTATATGAAGATAATGACATGCATAATGGAAAATGGACGTCTACAGAATGAGCTAAGTGCGGAATTTATCGTCGCACATGCGGAATTTATCTTCGCAAAACAAGGTGGCAAATAAGTAGCAGACGACCATCTATTTTAAGTGTTACAACTCATAAGAACCAAATGTAGCAAAAACGAGAGCTGTAAGCACGAAGCAAAATATAAGGCACCCGCCCATATGGACCCGCTTGAAGACTATCAATCTCATATGCTTCTCCCTCTTTTGTCAGTAATGACCAAAAAGGTTTGAAGACATAGAGCCTCTACTCGTTACCATGAGGAGTAGGTGAAGTAGCAGGTTTGTTGGTGTTGTTTGGCGGTGCAGAAGAGCTTGGAGGTGCTGAAGGAGGTGGCGGTGAAGTAGCATCGTCTTCTTCCTCAATAATTCTGGCAGTCACGGTGGCAGCAGAGGAAGAGAACTCAGAGTCTTCAAGGGATGGAGTTCCTAGCAGCACAGCCCTTCGAGGAGGTGTGGAGTCAAACTTGAATCTCTCAGAGAAGCCATCCTCTTGAAGATCAGCTTCAGAACACATCATCGTGAGCCCTTTCCATGTGCGGTGACAGGTTTCATGGGCTATGAAAGCATTCTTGGTGGCAAGATTTCGAGTGCGATTAACATCCACCAAGAGGCTTTTCATCTGACGCTTCAGCCAGTCATGATGCCTATCCTATTTCTGATGTAGAGCCACAAGAAGCTCTCGGTCGTTGAGAACACGAGTGCGCTTCTTGGGTCTTGGAGCAGTGGCACTGTCAGTGGCTTCAGTGGAAGCAGGGTGTGGTGCACGTGTAGTGCCAGCCAAAGGATACACCCGAAAAACTGCTTCAACGCCTTCAACGTTCTGAGTAAAACTCTGATGTTCTGCATTCTGAAGACTTAGAGGTTGCTTGGCAGGCTCAGAATAAATGGCTTCAGTAGACATGTCCATGTCAGGCAAGAAGATCCGATGGTTGCGGGCTGAGGGCTGATACAAGATGGCGGAGTGCAGCTTGATCAGCCGCATGACCCAAGGGCCGTAGAACTTCAAACCAAACAGATCAATGCCTGATGCAGCAAGTTGGCGTATGAAGAAGTCCTGTGCATTGAAGAATTTTCCATGAAGTATATAGAAGACCAAAGTCTTCATTGCACCCTGAAGCTTGGCATTTGGAGAGTGCCCTTTGATAGGACAGAGAGTTCACCTGATGATGTGATAGATGGTTCTTGGCATATACTCAAGGTCTTCAACGAAGAACTCTGTGGGATAAGAAGCATCTTGGGGCAATGGCTTCATCATGCTGAGCATCTGACTCATATCAGGTTCTGGCCACTGAAAGATGCTCTCAATAGCTTCAGCATGCAGCTGACATCCTTGCTCGAAGAGATCGCCAGGAGTGGGCAAGCCAGTGAGCTCAATGATGTCAAATGCATTGGCTTCGTGATGAACGTTGCCAGTCATCCACTCCAGGACCCAAGTCTTCGGATCTCTGCTGTACCCTTTGATGTGAAGTGTGGCATAGAATTGTAGCAGCAGCTCTTCATTCCAATGCTCTTCATCAGTAACAAACTGTAGCAGACCCACTTGCTTGAAGCAATCCAACGCTTCTTCTAGACAGGGCAGACCAGCTATAGCTTCAACGTCAAGGCGCTTGTGTGGGAAGATGTGACCTTGGTTGTAAAGAATGCAAGAGTAATAGCTTCACTGAGGATAGCTCCAGAACCGATCAGATGGTATCCTTTCCCTTGAGTAGGGGTTCCTGGAGCTATTGAAGAACGTGTTGTCTGCCCTGAAGCCATTGATGTTGAAGGAGCCAGGTGCTGATGCGGGACCTGGAAACCTTGGCAGTCTTGGAATTGGCTTCTGGACCTGAGGTCTGTGCTCAACATGATAGTTGAATTGGGGACCGACAGTAGACTCAGCAACAGAATTGGCGGGATCAGTGGCTTCGCTGTCTTCTGAAGTTTTTGCTGGGGAGGGCTCCATATTAGCTTCATTGTTGGTTGTGGCAGCCTCAAGATTTTCATCCTCCACTTGACTAGCTGGAGGGTTGGTCACAGGCACGTTCTCCTGGAGAACTGCTTCTTGGTGGAACAGGGGAGTGGGATCTTGTGGTACTTGTTCTTCTGTGGCTGATGCAGCCGGAATGTCTTCAGCAGAGACTTGAGGCCTTGGACCTTTCCGAAGCCTGCGTAACACAAACGACGCCTGTGGAGTTGGAGTGGGCTGGGCCTCATAGTCTTCTTCCTCTTGTGGGCGATCCGCCCATGAAGCATCCTGTGCAATTGGCGTCAGTGGACGACCAATGCTGATGAGTTCACTGTTTTCATGCTGAGGAAGGACTGCATCATCTTCTACATTGTCATGTTGACCAATGTCTTAAGCAGCGATGGGATCGGCTGCTGGAATGTCTTCAGCTTCATGAGCCTCTGTAGAAGCAGGCTCATGAATTGTCAGTTGTCGTTCCGCTTCAGGATAGACCCTAGAAATGGGTTCAACTACCAAGGGCTCTGTGGAAGCAGCCCGAGCTTTCTTGGTCTTCCTCTTCTTCTTGGAGGGGGCAGTAGGAGAGGCTTCAGAGTGTTTCCTCTTCCTGACTTCAGCCACAGCAGTCCTTGTCTTCTTGAGCTCTGAAGCTGTTGACCGGCTTTTTGGCTTCGAGCTAGTCAGTCTAGTTGGGAAGACAATCGGAACTACTTCTTGCCTTAGTGCATCAGGTTCAGCCATAGCAGGCGTCTTCTTCTTCTTTGTGCCCATCTTGGGGTCGATGCCAGGATGCCCAAATGCCTTGCGCTTCTCAGCCTCATTACAAGCTTGCACACATCTGTCAGCCAGAGTCTTCATGCGCTCACGCGAACCCTGAGCTTCTGCACGCTTCTTCACAAAGGCTTCCTTGAGCTCGTGCATCATTGTCTTGAAGTTCTTCACTTCTTGCACGCTGAGCTTGGCCATATGCTTCTTGAACTGAGCCTTTTCATAGTCAATCTTCTGCTTCAGTTCAACAATGCGCTGGGCAATAGCAAGTTCTGAAGCAATGGCGCCTTGGAAGGCGACAGTGAGGCCAATGGGTAGCTGCAGATCTTCAAAGCTGATGTTTGGCGTGTCAAACCACTCGTCAATGAAGTTGTGGATGATGGTGACATCAAAGAGAGGCAGATCATTGAAGATTTCTGCTTCTTCTTTGCTCTTGATGAGTTCCTCAAGAGCGTCATCTGCAAGATCTTCATCACTTGACAGATCAATGTCGTCGTTGCGCAGAATGGCAGCAGCTGTTAGCTCTTTGCCAGTGTGAGATAGAGGCATCTTGGCCTTCTGGGGCTTGGAGACGCGTGAAAAGTCTTCAGACTGCACACTGTCTTCAGGAGGCGCAGTTGCCAATGGCTTCGCCCTTGAGATTTTTGGTGAAGGGGCCGGCTTTGAAGCTTTTGGCTTCTTCAACTGCTTTGGCTTCGGCACTGCAGGCGCGTCATCAGACTTACTGTCAGCTGCAGGCTCATTCAATGCAGTCCCTTGAACCAAGATGTAGGTGATGAGGCCTTCAAGGTTGGCAAAAGGACCGATGACATTGGGTTCTGCATGTCGTGTGCCATCTGCCCTTGGAGATGAGGGACCAGGGTTGAAGTCTAACCCAAAAGTCTTCTTGTTCTGCTTCGCTGAGTTCTGAGAAAACTGGAAGTTGCGCTTGAACAGATTGTCGTCACGACACCATAGCAGTGACGACGAGTGTGCATCAGCAGGCTGTGGTCCACGGACCATGCATGGATAGAAGCATTGAGCAATGGCTTCATCTCTGGACCTGGGTAGAAGATTCTTGAATAGGATGTCACCCCACGGTCTCTTGATGGCGTTTTTCTCAGCATACTCCTGGGACACAAATCTGTATTTGAACCATTGTTCTGCCCAATATCTTCGAATCCATTGGATTCGTGTCTTGCGCTGACTGTAATCCTCTTCAGGATCTGTCTTGTACATTTCTGAGAGTTCATCTGGCAGATCTCTGGAGGCCTCACCACGACGCTTTCTGCCACCCTTCCTTGCTGCTTTCTCTGAAGCCATAAACTTTAACTTGAAAGGCTTCAAGACATTCAAAGACTTCAAAGGTTTTCGTTTGCTGGACCAACAGGAACTGGCTTCGGGAGAATTTATGTGATGCTGTAAGAATTCTGCAAATGAATGTAGACTATGAGAACCAAAGGATTCTCCCACGGACATGTACCTGTGACAACATTAAGGTGCGAGGGAAGGGGAAGAGGTCATATGCATTCTCAGAAGATTTTGAAGATAAATCTGTTTAGAAGACATTGACCTCATCGTGCGAAGACATTCACTCATAGATAAGAAGTTGGTTCCAGATTTGTACGAATCCACAGATCAGTACAAGTGAGGAATCTAACTACTTTGTGAAGCACAAGTGAATATACTAGGCATGTTATGAGATGCAGTATGAGAGAGATCTAGCTTGTGTGAACAGAAACTGCTTGTGGTAGAAAGTGACAAATCAATAGGATCAACGGTGCTGTAAAAGGGAGTTTTATTTACCACACTGAGAACTGCTAGACGGAGTGCGAGATGAGGACGAGCAGTTCACTCTTCCGTGCCCTAACTTGGCGACGGAGGACACCTACGACGACGGCGGAGAGGACGATGTCCGCGGTCGGCGTGAAGACGGTGTCGGAGAGGTTGCGGTAGCGAAGCGCTTCGTCGCCGGCGTCGTCGAGAGCTAGCGGTGGCGCTAGGGTTCGTGCAAGGGTAGAAGAAGAGATAATGACCGTTGTGAGTGTGTATTTATAGGCACAGGGGCGGCACTATGCTATTACACAGGTGCCCCTGGCAATTCGCATCTGAGGAACACGTGGCCATTATGCGGAATTTTGGGGTTTGTTCCACGTCCCACGCACGTCTGGATTGTCGGGTTGTCGTTCCTACTTCTCTGGATTTCATGTGGAGGAATGAGCATTGAAAACGGACTTAATGGTTGTCTCTGTATCTTCTGCTGACAAGGATGCAGAGAAGACATTCGATAGTTTCAATAGAATGCATATGACTTGGGGAGATAGAGTTTGAGATAGAAAGCATAGAGAGGTTAGGGTCCGATCACATTCACTTAGTTCAAAAGATTCAACACGAAGACACAGCTATAAGTGAATGCTGTAGAGGACAGAACACTAGCATATATATATATATATATATATATATAATCAACATAGTGAAGATAATCATGAAAATATGTTGAGATCAAAGCCAAACCAAATGTGAAGACATTGCAAAGTAACGCCATGAGTGAAACGCTTCAAAATAGAACGTTTGGTGGTGGCGTTACCCATCGTATAGGAAGTATTAGACCTAGACACGGCGCACAATTATCGTGATGCTCCGAAGTCAAATTCCACATTAATGTATTCACACTTAGAATGTATGTCTTCATTGATTGAAGATATACTTTACTTCGTGTGTTGCACATTTAAGTCATCAATATGCATAAGGGTTAGGATGTGTGCCTGATCACATGACATTTGAGGATTCCAGGATATTTAGCTCACACCGTAACTTGCAAAACCTCTTCTCATCCAAGGGCTTGGTGAAGATATCTGCCAATTGCTCTTCAGTGTTGACGTGTATGATATCAATGTCTTCCTTCACAACATGATCTCTAAGAAAGTGATGACGAATTTCAATGTGCTTTGTCTTCGAGTGCTGAACTGGGTTGTTGGCAATCTTGATGGCGCTTTCGTTGTCGCAGCAAAGTGGCACTTGCTTCAGATGAATGCCATAGTCCTTGAGTGTTTGCTTCATCCACAGAAGCTGAGCGCAGCAAGATCCAGCAGCAATGTATTCAGATTCACTAGTGGAGAGAGATACACGGTTTTGCTTCTTTGAAGACCAACATAGAAGTGATCGTCCCAGAAAGTGACATGTGCCTGATGTAGACTTGCGATCAACTTTGTCACCAGCATAATCAGCATCCGGGAATCCAACCAGATCAAACTCTGAGCCCTTTGGATACCATAATCCTAGAGTTGGGGTGTGAGCCAAATATCGAAGAATTCGCTTCACAGCTAAGTGATGCGACTCCTTTGGTGCCTCTTGAAATCGAGCACACATGCAAACACTAAGCATAATATCTGGCCTAGATGCACATAGATAAAGTAAAGAACCAATCATGGAGCGGTATACCTTTTGATCGAACTCTTTACCATTGTCGTCAGGACCCAGATGATGTTTGGCTGGCATTGGTGTTGTGAAGCCTTTGCAGTCTTGCATACTGAACTTCTTCAGGCAATCTTTGAGATACTTCTCTTGATATATGAAGATGCCATTGCGTTGTTGTCGTATTTGAAGACCGAGGAAGAACTTCAGCTGCCCCATCATGGACATCTGATATTGCTTTTGCATCATATATCCAAACTCTTCACTGTACTTCTGATTGGTGCAGTCGAAGATAATGTCATCGACATATATTTGGCACACAGACAGTTCACCATCATATGTCTTCGTGAAAAGAGTGGGATCTAGGGAACCAGGTATGAAGCCTTTGCTCTTCAAGAAGTATTTGAGTGTGTCATACCAGGCTCGAGGGGTTTGTTTGAGGCCATACAGTGCCTTGTTGAGCTTGTATACCATGTCAGGATGTTTTGAATTTTCAAAGCCAGGCGGTTGTGCAACATACACTTATTCTTCAATCTTGCCATTGAGAAAGGCACTCTTCACATCCATTTGATATAGAAGTATGTTATGATGATTTGCATAGGCCAACAGTATGCGTATGGCTTCAAGTCTAGCCACAGGAGCAAATGTTTCATCGAAGTCAATGCCTTCCACTTGAGTATATCCTTGAGCAACGAGACGAGCTTTGTTTCTGACAACTTGACCATGCTCATCTTGCTTGTTGCGGTATATCCATTTGGTGCCTATTATATTGTGCTTCCGTGGATCAGGACGCTTAACCAGTTCCCATACATTATTCAGCTCAAACTGTTGAAGCTCTTCTTGCATAGCTTGAATCCATTCAGGTTCCATGAAGGCTTCTTCAACTTTCTTGGGTTCTGATATTGAGACGAATGCGAAGTGCCCATAGAAATTTGCTAGCTGAGTTGCCCTTGAACGAGTGAGTGGACCAGGTGCATTGATGCTATCAATTATTCTTTCAATCTGCACTTCATTGGCAACGCGAGGATGTACAGGGCGAAGACTTTGCTCTTGCTGTTCATTGTCGTTGTTGGAAGGAATGTCTTCAGGCTGAGCATTGTCTTCATGTTGATCAGGTGCTGAAATGATAAGTTCTTCTTCAGGATGAGCTTTAGAAGGTATAATTTCTCCAGTTCCCATTAGCTTGATTGATTCACTGTATGGAACTTCATCTAGCACATTTGGCAGCTGCTCTCTTTGTGAACCGTTGGTCTCATCGAACCACACATCCACTGTTTCAACCACTTTGTAATGAAAGAGATTGAAGACTCTGTAGGAGTGCGAATCCTTTCCATATCCAAGCATAAAACCCTCATGTGCTTTTGGTGCAAATTTTGAGGTGTGATGTGGGTCCTTGATCCAGCACCTTGCGCCAAATACTCTGAAGTAACTAACATTTGTCTTCTTGCCAGTAAGGAGCTCATAAGATGTCTTGTTCAGTTGCTTGTGAAGATAAACACGATTGATTGTATGGCATGCAGTATCAATGGCTTCGGGCCAGAATTTTCTTGGGGTCTTGTATTCATCTAGCATCGTTCTGGCCATCTAAATTAGTGTTCTGTTCTTGCGTTCGACGACGCCATTCTGCTGTGGCGTGTACGGGGCTGAGAATTCATGTGTGATGCCCAAGGTATCAAGATATGTATCAAGGCCAGTGTTCTTGAATTCAGTGCCATTGTCACTTCTGATGTGCTTTATCTTGGCGCCAAAATTGTTCATAGCTCGATTGGCGAAGCGTCTGAAGACATCCTGCACTTCAGTCTTGTAAAGGATTATGCACCCAAGTATATCTAGAATAATCATCAACAATAACGAAGCCATAGAGGCAAGCAGTAGTAGTTAGAGTTGAGTAATGAGTGGGACCGAAAAGATCCATGTGAAGCAGTTCGAAGGGTCGAGTAGTGGTCATGATTGTCTTCGAGGGATGTTTGGCCCTCATCATCTTCCTTGCTTCACAGGCACCGCATAAGTGGTCTTTCTTGAACTTGATGCCCTCGATGCCTATGACATGCTTCTTCTTTGCAAGGGTGTGAAGGTTCCTCATGCCAGCATGTCCAAGCCTCCGATGCCAGAGCTAGCATTCTGAAGCCTTTGCTAGAAGACATACTGCAAGCTGTGGCCCTGCTGAGAAATCTACCACGTACAAATCATCTTTTCGATACCCTTCAAACACTAGAGACTTGTCAGATTCCATTAGTACAAGGCAACGATATTTTCCAAACATTACGATCATGTTCAAATCGCAAAGCATTGAGACAGACATTAAGTTGAAGCCAAGGGATTCAACAAGCATGACTTTATCCATGTGTTGATCCCTTGAGATTGCAACTCTACCTAGAACCAATACCTTACTTTTACCATTGTCAGCAAATGTGATGTGGCTCTTGTCGGATCGACGTAAGGTTGAGTCCATAAGAAGACTTCTTTTGCCAGTCATGTGATTTGTACACCCACTGTCAATAATCCATTCTGAAGACGCTGGTGTCGTACCCTACAGTGCAGTTAGGGGGATACGCTTCACCAAGAGCATTGTGAAGCAAAAACATTTGATGAACCAGTGGGTTATGAAAGCTTCACTACTAGGAAAAGGGCTATAGATGGAAATGACACTAATGGCGCACCAGACAAGTGGTGCGCCATTAGTATGTACTAATGGCGCACCACCCTCTGATGCGCCATTAGTGTTGAAACTACTAATGGCGCACCCTGACCACGGTGCGCCATTAGTACCAAATTTTTTTTGAACTAGTGCGCCTGTCCAAACATACTAATGGCGCATCCCCTGGTGGTGCGCCATTACTAGTTGTAACTAGTAATGGCGCACCATCCAGGAGGTGCGCCACTAATGTTATTTTTTTTATTATTGCTTTTATTCCTTTTTTTGCAAAAGTTCTAATGGCGCACCGCCAGGGGGTGCGCCATTAGTAACCTGGATTACTAATGGCGCATTTGTTGCTGGTGCGCCATTAGTAAGTGGGCAGCAACAAGATATTTTGGACAGCCTCTCCTCCCACACTCACTTTCTCCCCACTTCATTCTCTCCACCGCCTCCTCCTTGTCTCGGGTGCCTCCTCTTTTTCACCTCATTTCCACCATAGATTCATTCAAATTAAGTGGTTAAGTTACCTTGTTTTGCTAGGTAAGTAAGGGGGGAAGCTATATTTATGTTGTTCTCCCTACAAACAATGTGCACATGCACTTTTTATGGCCTAGCTAGATCTATGTATGTTCGTGGTGTTGCATATGTTTGTGGTGTTGCATATGTGTTTGTGTTTGGAGGTGTACCAGTATTTGAAATGCGATAGTTGCCAATATTTTGCCGGAATGTTGATTCATTTCCGTTTCGGCGAGAATTTTGGCATTAAGCATTCTTTTTGGTCCTATTTTTAGGGAAAGTCATGCCAAATTTTTTCTTGGTTCTAAAATATCGTTTTGCTCTACCCCGCAGGCGACCATGGTCCGCACGATGACCGAAGGCATCGTGAATAGGTTTTTGAGGTCCGCGAAGGCTGAGATGCTTCAAAAGAACGAGACGGAGATAAGATGTCCGTGTCGAAGATGCAAGCTGAATAGCCTTATTGCGGACCCGGATTCCGGGCAGGTGCGGGACCACCTGCTCTTGCGTGGTTTCATGGATGGCTATCGGTGGCAAGGTGATGATCATGACTATGAAGTCGTTCATGGGGGCCGGGCAAGAAATGAGGAAGGGCAGCAAGACAACCACCGCGGCTCGGGGGGGCGAGAAGACGAAGAATCCCCAGGAGATGATCACGACGGTGATGCTGTACACAATCATCATGTAGAAGATGCAGGACATGATGATGATGCCGGCGGAGCAGACGACGTTGGACCATCAATGGGCTGGGTGCAGGACCCTCATATTCAAGAGCTGCTTCTCAAGCAGACGGATAACGCAAGAGCTGCCGCCCGAGAGAAAGCCAAGATGGATCAACTTGAGTTAGACGCGGTTACTCAGTTGTATGAAGGATGCAGGCCCGAGGATACCCGCCTGAAAGTAACGCTCATGGCTCTGGAGATGAAGGTAAAACACAAAATGACCGACGCATGCTTCGACGAGAACATGTCATTCTGGCACGAACGTCTTCCCAAGGGGAACAAGTGCCCGACCAGTTTGGAGGAGGCAAAGAAAATCGTGTGTCCTCTGGATTTACCGCACGTGAAATACCATGTGTGCATGAACAATTGCATCATTTATCGGGACGAGCACGCGGAGTCTACAATATGTCCGGTGTGCGGTGTCACTCGATACAAGAAGAGGAAGAAAGCTCCTCGAAAAGTGGTGTGGTACTTTCCGATCACTCCTCGTCTGCAGCGGTATTTCGCGGATCCTAAGGTAGCAAAGCTCCTGCGTTGGCACGCGGATAGGGAGGAGAAGAAGCGAGAAGATGACGCAAATGATCCGGAGATAGATAAAAAAGACAAGATGCTGAGTCAACCTAAGGATGCGAGCCAGTGGCAAGCATTGAACTTCGAATACCCAGAATTTGGGAACGATCCAAGGAACATCGTGCTGGGCGCGAGCACCGATGGAGTCAATCCGTTTGGCAGCCAGAGAAGCACACATAGCACCTGGCCTGTGTTTGTGTGGATGTACAACCTTCCCCCCTGGTTGTGCATGAAGAGGAAGTACATTCACATGAGTATGCTAATTGAAGGGCCGAAACAACCAGGGAACGACATCAATCTGTATCTGGGGCTGCTGAAAGAGGAGCTTGACACGCTGTGGAAAATGCCAGCCAATACGTGGGATGCCGCAGAGAAAGAATATTTCCCTATGAGAGCCGCACTGCTCACGACGGTGCATGACTATCTCGGTTACGGATATCTTGCGGGGCAGGTAGTCCACGGATTTTCTGGATGCGTAAGGTGCATGGATGACACAACGTATCGCCAGCTAGATAGAGATCCCGGGTCTTCGAAAACTGTGTTCATGGGACATCGAAGGTGGCTTCGCGACGATGACCCGTGGAGGAAACGCAAGGATCTGTTCGATGGTGAAACCGAACCCTGAAAACGCCCGTGTACGAGGAGCGGTGAGGAAATAGACAAGCTGTTGAAAAATTGGAAAGACTGCCCACTACCGGGAAAGAAGCAAAAGGCGCCAGAGCCGGGAAAGAAGCGAAAGGCGCCAGAGCCGCTGCTGAAGGTATGGAAAACGAGGTCTGTTTTCTGGGACTTGCCGTACTGGAAGATCCACCGTGTGCCTCACAGCCTTGATGTCATGCATATCACGAAGAACGTGTGCGAGAGTCTGCTTGGTACCCTGCTCAACATGCCAGAGAGGACCAAAGATGGGCCGAAAGCAAGGGCAGACTTGAAATCAATGGGCATCGGGCATGAGCTTCACGCTATATATGATGATGATGATGATGATGATGATGATGATGATGATGATGATGATGATGAGGCGAAGCAGGACACAGAAAGTCGTCGCAAAGGCAAAAAGGCCAAGAAGACCGGAAATGACTACCCTCCCGCATGCTTCACTCTAAGTCAGGAGGAGATCGAGCAGTTTTTCACCTGCCTCCTAGGAGTAAAACTTCCTTACGGTTACGCGGGGAAGATAAGAAGATACCTAGACCCAGCGAAGCAGAAGTTCAGCGGGATGAAGTCTCACGACTGTCACGTGCTGATGACGCAGATACTTCCAGTTGCAATCCGTGGGATCATGGACGCGCACGTCCGTGAAACGCTATTTGGCCTATGCAACTTCTTCGACGTCATCTCTCGGAAGTCGATTGGCGTGAGGCAACTCAGAAGGCTACAGGAAGAGATCGTGGTGATACTATGCGAGCTTGAGATGTACTTCCCGCCCGCATTCTTCGATGTTATGGTGCATCTGCTGGTCCATATAGTGGAGGATATCATCCAACTCGGGCCGACGTTCCT
>NC_041388.1:156188319-156197059 GCF_002162155.2 Triticum dicoccoides
GCCCCGACGCCGCTGCCCCACCTCGACCCCGCCCCGTCCACACCACCGTCGACCCGCCTCCCTCGACGCCACGGCGCCGCAGGACCTAGACTAGACGCCCAAGGTACGACCACCTCCTCCTTACTTCTCCATTCCGCAAGTCCATAGCCTCCTCTCACGTGCTTTCTTCCTTCTCCATTCCACTGATTCTGGTCAGTGTGTGTATGCTTATTGATGGCAAATAACAAAGTTGAATCATATTAGTTTTAGATTCGTTGAAGTATTAAGTCCTTAGTTGAAAGGTTGCAATGAGCAGTTTGCATTGTCCATTTGTGCCATTTTCTGCTTCTAATTTTGTTGGTTCTTCTAGCAAGCATATTCCATTGCTCCTGATTGAATTCCCTTACCATTTTGTCTATCTGTGGTTCTTTACTTCGGTGATGTAATCATTTTAAAGTTTGACCTAGATACTATAATTAATAAACAGTTGTGAATAGTTTATATCGAGAGGACTCCACTATGCAACCTTTGACATGCTCATCACATACTGTTATTTATAGTGAACCTTCTTTACTTGTATTTACAGGGAAACAATTGGTACAATTCTTGCCCGGGGCCACAGCCGTGTACCTGTGTATTCAGGAAACCCTAGAAATGTTATAGGTCTCCTGTTGGTAGGTAAAAATTATGCCATGGAGAATTACTCGATGATCTTTCTTTATGTACTTTACTAACTTAGAACCATTTAAATATTATTTAGGTCAAAAGTCTTCTGACAGTTCGTGCTGAAATAGAGACGCCAGTTAGTGCTGTTTCCATTAGGAGGATTCCAAGGTATATACCCCAATTCTATTTAAATATAAATTGGAAAAATCTCTTTCAAAATTTGGTACAATTGCTTGAATTTTTGGAGTACACGAATTATGGGCTAGTGATGATCATATGCACTAGTTACTAGTAGATGCTTCTCGACCCAATTTGAGCAGCAGAGCACTAGCACCAAGCTCTGGGTTTTGTTCGGTACACTCTGAGATGTAGATGCCTGAAAAGTAAACATGTTGTTTGTCTACAAAAAAACTTAATTACTATTATGGGCTAGTGATGATCATATGCACTAGTTACTAGTAGATGCTTTTTTATCCTCAGATTGGCGTCTAGTGTTCATAGAAATATATGATTATCTTTGTTGTATAAACTGACTGGCTGCCAAGTTACAACTTACTGGTGAAAGTTCATTTTTTTTATCAGTGGCATATGAGTGGCAGAAAACTGGCTAGCCTCGTCTGCATATATGAGCATATAGATCAACAAAAAATAAACCCATTCGGCAAGAACATTTATGCACCTATTTACTAGAAGAATGAATAAATGAATGTCAGGAAAGTGATGAACATTTATGTTCCTTGACAATAACCAACTTTTTGACCAAACTTTGTTTCTATTTAGAGAGAAACATGGCCCACAACGATGAGGCCGGGGGTTCGGGCGGCAAGGCATTCTGGGAGCTGTCCCAGGAGATGGAGGAACAACCTCACTTGTATGAGGCCTCCGCCTTCCCCACCGATCCTGAGACCACGGATGGTGCCGCCGAGGATGACCACACTGATGCCACCACTGATGGTGCCGCCGAGGATGCCACCACTGATGATGGCGGCGCACGCACAGATAGCAGCCAGCCGAAGAGGCAACGGAAGGACCGGCGCCCGATCGTGCTCCGCACCCTCAAGGAGGAAGTTACTGAAGTGGACTCCAACGGGAATCCAACGGCGCCCGAACGAATAGTCAAGGGGTACTCGCTTCAGCTCGGGTGCATTGTCCGGAGCACCGTCTCGATCAACACCGAGAACCTGAGGCATCCTGACCGAGGGAATTTGCGCCACCTCCTCTTGACAAAGCTGCACGAACGATACAAGTTCCCCACTGAATTCGAAAACACAAGCCTCAAAGGGAATAAAGTGAACAATGCTGCCCTCACGAAGATGAGCAAGGCCCTGTCTACTTGGAAAAGCAATGTGAAGAGAATGATCAAGAAAGGTGAGAGTTATGAGAAGATCAAGGAGAAAAATCCTTCGATCACCGAAGATGACTACAACGACTTCAAGATCAATTGCTCGAGCACCGCAAGCTCCCAATCAAGTGAGTGGGGGAAACAAATGCGGGAGCTGAACATAGGGGAACACACACTCGGTCCCGGCGGTTACAGAGTGGCGGAGCCTATATGGGACAAGGAGGAGGAGGACCGTGCCGAGCAAGGCCTACCGCCCCTCTTCGATAAATACGGTGACAAGCAGACCAGGAACTTTGTCAGGGCCCGGTACAAGAAGGACCCGAAAACAAAGGAGCTTACCATGGATCCGAAGACCAGGCGGCTTGAGCTTGTTCTGGTAAGGAATACACCCCCGCGTAATTAGATCCATATGGTTGCATTCTAATTAATGAAGCCGAATTTCTAAATGGTTCACATTCCTTCCGCAGGCGACTGAAATCAGTAGCGCGGGGTCGACTAAGAGCAACCCTTGGGACACCACTCTAAATAGGGGGTTGAATATAATGAAGAACAAGGATAAGCTCAGTAAGCCGCCGTCAGCTGGTCGTGTGGCCGGCAAAGGCTTGTCGACAAAATGGGGGTCATACTATACCGCTGGTGTGCGGAAGGAGAAAAAGACCAGCTCGGAAAGCCAGGCGCGAGAGGTTCAAGAACTCAAGGCACAGGTGGCGCGGATTCCGGAGATTGTCCAAGAGCAAGTGGAACAACGACTCGGAGCGACGATCACCGCCCTTGTGCCTACCTTGATCTCGGGGTTGAGTGCGTGGATTGCGGGCGGCCAACAGGGGCCGCCCCCGATTCCTAGCTTCACAGCCAGCAACTCGCATAATGCGATGGCGGGGCCATTGGTGCCTCCGGCGGAGGCGGCATTGGTGTCTCCGACGCCGGCACGGGAGCTTAATGCACCCGGGTGTATGCCGGCTGGCACCTCTTCAGCAAGCGGCCTCTCCGTCAACTGCACGCCCGCCGTTGGCGGTGCCTCGACATTAGCCGAGCTCGACGCCATCATCACGGTAACTAATTAAGCCTCTCTCGGCCAAGGACTTCATCTCCTTGCCTTTGACTGGGCATCCCTGACGCCCTACATGTTTTCGCAGGGCGCCGCCGACGTTCCGTGCACTCTCCTCCACTTCGTGAACAACGAGTTGGTCGATGTCGCCAAGGGCAAAATCGTTCAACCGGGCAACCCCTTGTTCCACGGTACCCAGATGCCACCCAACTTGTTTAGGGTTCAACTGGTTCGGGTGCTGCCAGGCTGCGACGACTTGTTACCTCCGATTCGACCCGTCGGGGCCGACGATGATGACGTGATGACCCTCAGCGCCTGCCTGAGCTGGCCCCTGCTTTGACCGAAGAGCCAGATTCGTTTGGGGGCGGGGGACACCACCCCAAAGACAACACCGCCAGTCGTGCCGGCGCCAAGTCGGCCCCATGGCAAGACCGCCGTAACGGTGCCGGACATCCCTATGCCACTGGATCCAAACATGCATATGGCACAGGATCAGAACGACGACGACGACGATGATGATACATTTGGCAACGTCGATCAGTACTTTGCCGAGCATGGGTACGATGGCGACTTCATGGGGCCTCCTTCTCAAGAACCAAACCCAACAAAAGATGTGTGCGATCTAGCTCGTACCGCAGAGAAGCCAAGTTGCAACAGGCGCCGTCTGGCGTTCAGCTCTCAGGAGTCGCCTCCAGCTGCCGACTTCACCGAGCCTCAGATAGGCGAGGTGCAAAATATTATCAGCCCCAACACACTCAAGAAGGCGGTCTGTGAGCAGAACTCGGTCCCATTACAGGAGAAGAAGAAGGCACGCAAAAGAAAGACTAAGAAGGGTGCGAGCCAGCTGGCACCGAGTACGATCCGTGCTCAGGACGGGCCACCTTCACCGCAGGATATCTCGAGGAGGGTGCATGTGGCGGGTAGGGCGATGCTACCGACAAATATGCTCAATGCTGCAACCGGTGCTATGCGGAGTCTGCATGACAGTGTTCTTGCTTTGGAGAAGCGGCGTCTCAGGGAGAAGGATGTGGCATACCCGGTTTTCGCGGCCAAGGTGCCAGAGGGCAAGGGCTTTGTGGATAACTCCATCGGGCGTACGATCGTCCTGCGTTTTGATGACATCCACGCTATGTTGAACCTTCATCCGCTGCACTACACCTTTGTTCGGCTATTTTCGCTGAGTATGGAGATGCGGATCATTCGCGACAAGACCCCGGACATCGTGATAGTCGACCCCTTCTACATGCGTGCCAAGATCTTGGGCAGCGCTGGGGACCGGCAAGTCGCGAGTTCTTACCTCGAAGGCGTCATTCTGGCAAACCAAGATAAGGATAACTTCCTCGTGCCTTACTTTCCCGAGTAAGTCCTCCCCTCAACCGGCCCGTAACATATGAATTCTTACATTTCGATCGTTTTTCTTTTAACATTCCGTGTTTTCTGCAGTGACACGCGTTGCACGCTCATCCTCCTAAGCCCCAAATATTCCATGGCCACGTATTTCGACCCGGACCGTCAGTCGAACGTAGACTACACAAATGTCAAGAAGGTTCTTGATGATGTTCTCCCCGGCTACGCCAAATCTGGAGGCACCTTCACCAGGCCTATTCGTAAGTACGGCAAGCACGTGTTCTCCCACAATATGACGTTCTGCTGCGTCAAGCAGCCGCCTGGCGGTCAGAAGGGTGCCTACTACGCCATCCATCACATGCGGGCGATCGTACGGGACCATCATCAACTTCTGCTACCGAGTAAACTCCAAGATTAGGCCGCGAGCGTGTCGGCAATCCAGGACGCGGACCTCCGACAAGAATTCTTTCGCATCCAGTCGGAGTTTGCGGAAATCATCCATCAAGATGTCCTTCGTACCTCGGGGCAGTTCTACCTCAGAAATCAACCGTCCAACAGTGACATCGACACAATGCTACAAATGCAGGATGACAACGCCCGTTCTTTCATGACTCCCACGATAGACGGCGGCTTCATCCACGCTCCGGTCCCTTGAGTCGAGTTGTCTAGTTCTGAAACATCGATTGGCTCATGTTGTAATTAAACTTTAATGAACTTGTAGTATGTCTCTTTGGTTTCGAGAGTCATTCAACTTAGATGTAATCGATGCTATTAATGTCTTCCTTTTCTCTTCCGATCGTTCTGTTGCATAATTATATATTGCTTATGTATTGTCTGTGAATTGGTACTAACGTTTCGTTTGGCTAGTGCATAGCGATGCCGACGTATGTCGTGTACAAGGGTAAGGTTCCCGGAGTCTACGATGACTGGGAGGAGTGTCGGAGACAGGTTCACCGATTCAGCGGTAACAGTTACAAAGGGTACACCACTAGGGCCGAGGTCGAATCTAGATACGCCCGCTATCTAGCGGGAGAGGGGAGGGAGCGTTGGAGGAACCGGATGAAGACGAGTTTCATCGTGATGACCGCATCTCTCTTCTATGTGATGGTAGTTTAGATGATCGATATCGACTTGTAATGTGAAGACAAACTCGCTACTCGCGGTCTCGAGACTTGTAATATAATGTTCTATCTTTGTTCGGTCTTTTTAATTCGGAGACTAATATGATGAATTGTATTCGGAGACTAATATGATGAATTGTATTCAAAGACTAATCTTCTATTGTATTCGATGAATCTGTTGTTGATGTGTGCTGTCTATATTTTGTCAAACTATACATTTTGTAACCTGTGCAAAAAACAGAAAATAAAAAGATAAAAAAAAACCTAATATTCATACTAATGGCGCATCACAGGACAGTGCGCCATTAGTATGACAGTGCATACTAATGGCGCATCACTGGGTAGTGCGCCATTAGTATGCTGCGGTTACTAATGGCGCATCCAGTGGTGGTGCGCCATTAGTATGCCAAAGCACCTGGGTATACATGGCCCCTGGGAGGCATACTAATGGCGCACGCTGTCCTATACTAATGGCGCACCTGCGGTGCGCCATTAGTATACCAGATACTAATGGCGCACCAGGTGGTGCGCCATTAGTAAAAATTACTAATGGCGTGCTGTTAATGGCGCACCACAGATGCGCCATTAATGGCCATATTAGGTGCGCCATTAGTAGGGTTTTTTCTAGTAGTGCTTAGATCTAGGTTAGGACTAATAGGGAGAGTAGCAAGCGATTCAGGTACGAAGTACATAGTAAGACCATTTGGGCATTTGATCTTGCGTCCTACAAGATGTTTAAGGTCCCCAACAATAGCGTCAGACGATTTTGGTTTTCTGCTAGAGACCTTTCCCTGCAAAAGAGAGTTAAGCCCTCTTAACCACCCACATCTTTAAGGGTGGCTTAGAAGCAATAAGTCTAAGTGCAGCATCTGAGAATTTTGGCTTTGAAGCCTTAGCAAACAGTCTTGCAGGCGGACAATAGTACTCATAAGAATAAGCAGAATAGTTCTTGGTCTTATGAACATGGCGGTTTGATGAACCGCTCTCATATTCATATGCCTGAGTATGGTTTCCCTGCAAAACATTTGCGTTAGTGCGACTCAGGTGAGTCCTCTGTCTGTATGAAGCCTTTCGACCGTATGAAGCCTTTGGTCTGAGGTTTGTCTTCTTCATGTGAGGTGTCATGATGACATTCACAGGAAGACTCCCCAGACACCTTTTCGGAACCCAGATCTTCTTCATAGGCGGTCCATTCCTGCAGTTAGTACCAATGTACCTGGCAAACACTTCACCATTCTGATTCTTAAACAGTATATAGTTTGCATCAAAGGATTCATCAATGATAATGGGGTTAGCACAAGTGAAGCCAGATAGATTGAATGGATCTGCTGAAGGTTCCTTTGCAGCAACCCACATGGTTTTGGGGTACTGCTCAGGTTTCCAGTAAGAGCCATCTGCATTCATTTTCCTTACGAACCCTACACCCTCTTCCTAGGGCTTCGGTTCAGAATCTGCTTTTTCAGGACATCACATAGCATCTGATGCCCTTTAAGACTTTTGTACATCCCTATTTCAAGCAATGTCTTCAACCTAGCATTCTCATCAGCAATAGCGTGGTATCCTCAGCAGAGGGGTTAGTTACCACATCAATAGTTGAAGATATTGCAACAGCAGTAGCAGTAGAACATTCAGCAACAGAAATAGCATTATCACGCTCAATGCATTTAAGACATGGTGGTTCAAATCCTTCCTGAGCGGGACTGATCTGTTTGGCGTGAAGTGACTCATTTTCCGTTTGAAGGTCTTCATGAACCGCTCTCAATTTCTCAAGATCTTGCTTCCTTTGAAGATAATCATAGGAAAGCTTTTCATGAGTTGTTGAGAGAGTTTCATGACGACTTTCAAGTTCCTGATACTTAACTTGAAGATTTTTTATGTCTTCAATTAAGGATTCAGATCGAGTCATTTCAGCACCTAACAGATCATCGCTTCTGTCTAACAATTTTTGAATATGTTCCATAGCTTTCTGTTGTTCAGTTGCAATTTTAGCAAGTGTTTTGTAGCTACGTTTTGAACCACAATCAGAGTCATCATCACAAGATGTTTGATAGTGAGTAGTGCGTGTGTTTACCTTGGCACCGCGTGCCATGAAGCAGTAGGTAGAAGCGGAGTAGTCCTTGTCATTTGCATCGGTGTCGGTGATGAAGTCATTGTCTTCAGTGTTGAAGATGGACTTGGCAACATATTGTAACACCCTCGATGCGGCTATATCTCCCACGTGTCGAGGCACGACTTAGAGGCATAATCGCATTGAAGGCATATGTTGCAAGTTAGGCAATCTTCACAACATCCCGTGTAATATAAATAATAAAGGGGAGATAACATAGTTGGCTTACACTCGCCATGTCAATCAAGTACATAAATAACATTACATCATCCAAACACTCATGGCCCGACTACGGCGCCAAAATAAAAGAGAACCCAAAATGCGACAACGGTCCCGTTCACCCCCAACTGGACACCACTACTGATCATCGGGAAAGGAAACATAGTAACGTTGAGAGTCTTCGTCGAACTCGCACTTGAGCTCATACGCGTCTCCTGGAGCAGAATAATCAGGCCTTGCATCTGGTGTAATAGTAATCTGTGAGCCACAGGGACTCAGCAATCTCGCACCCTCGCGATCAAAACTATTTAAGCTTATAGGAATGGCAAGGTAAAATATGAGTGGAGCTGCAGCAAGCGACTAGCAAATATGGTGGCTAACTTATTCGCAAAAGAGAGCGAGAAGAGGAGGCAAAGCGCGAGCGAGAAACTAGAGAGCAACCTGCGCAAACATTACTCCAACACCGTGTCCACTTCCCGGACTCCGCCGAGAAGAGGCCATCACGGTAACACACTCAGTTGATTCATTTTAATTAAGTTATGGTTCAAGTTATCTACAACCGGACATTAACAAATTCCCATCTGCCCATAACCGCGGGCACGGCTTTTGAAAGTTCAAATCCCTGCAGGGGAGTCCCAACTTAGCCCATGACAAGCTCTCACGGTCAACGAAGGAATAGACCTCCTCCCAAGACGTTCCGATCAGACTCGGTATCTCGATAATTCAAGACACTTCGACAGGTTAAAGCAAGTCCAGCAACACCGCCCGAATGTGCCGACAAATCCCGATAGGAGCTGCACATATCTCTTTCTCAGGGCACACTCATATGAGCCAGACGTCGGGTAGGCCAGCCAAGAGTTTCCCCTGGTAGCCCCGGACATCGCTCGGTGGGACCAACACTCAGAGGAGCA
>NC_041388.1:156197234-156208754 GCF_002162155.2 Triticum dicoccoides
CAGAACCCAAGGGAAAGAAAAGGCTAGGTGGCGAATGGTAAGACCAATGTTGGGCATTGCTGGAAAAGCTTTAATCAAGGCGAACTATCAAGGGGTTCCCATTATAACCCAACCGCATAAGGAACGCAAAATCCGGGAACATAACACCGATATATCGGAAACTAGGGCGGCAAGAGTGGAACAAAACACTAGGCGAGAGGCCGAGCCTTCCACCCTTTACCAAGTGTATAGATGCGTTAAGATAACATAGCAATATAATGATATCCCCAACAAGTAAAATATATGTTCCAACAAGGAACGACCTCCAATCTTCACCTGCAACTAGCAACGCTATAAGAGGGGCTAAGCAAAGCGGTAACATAGCCAATCAACGGTTTGCTAGGACATTGGTGGGTTAGAGGTTTGACATGGCAATTTGGGAGGCTTGCAAGCAAGTGGTAGGCATCGTGGCAATGGCATAGCAAAAGAGCGAGCAAACTAGCATAGCAAAGATAGTAGTGATTTCGAGGGTATGATCATCTTGCCTGCACACTTGTCAGAGTTGACTGGATCCTCGAAAGAAAACTCAACGGGCTCCTCGTTAGCGAACTCGTCTCCCGGCTGTACCCAAACAAGACAAACAAGCAACAAGGACACAATCAACCACGTGCAAACTCAAACAACACAATGCAAAGATGATATGCTATGCGGGATGCGATGCGGGATGCAAAATGCAAGATATGACAGGAAATGCATGAACCTGGCCTCAACTTGGAAATCCAAGTGTGCCACTGGAAAGATGAGATGAAATCTGTTGAAAACGATATAAAGAAGGCCAAAATCGGAGTTACGGTTTGGAAATGGCAAGCGATCCAAAAATGACACCGGTCTGCGATTTACAGCAAGTAGGCATCTAAATGCAAAGAAATGAACATGCTACAACACTCAAACATGACAACAAAATACATGGCAGGGATGCACACAAGATTCTTAACAAAAGTCTAGCACTGAGCTACGGCCAAATCATCCATTAACAGGTTCAAACAAGCATGGCAAAAATGCAAATGGCAAACAAATCTCAGACTTAGTGAAATCAACACTTGTCTGGAATTTCAGATCAGGTAGCCCTCTTCGGAGCAACAAAACTACATGCTACAGTATCTGAACATGGCAAAGTAAAGCATGGCAAGAAGGCACAAAATGCGAGCTAGAAATGGCAAGAACAATAGCATAGCATGCACGGATCAACTACAACATCACCGGCAAAATTGCGAACAAGTTGACAATCTGCCCAGATTCACAAAGTAGCAAAAGTAGAGCTCGATTGACTCAAGCTAGGGTGCTCCATAAATGCAAACAAAGACATGGATTGATAGAGCACTACAATATTAACAAAACTCCCTTACTGATCATCCTCAAAAGAGGCACGGATCACTAGGAAACAACATGAACATATGGCAACATGAGATAAATAGCTCCAGGACTTAGTGAAATCACTAAGTCCCTGAAAACAGAATTAGCAAGAGCACCACTTTGCAAGCTTGCACAAGTCACCACACACATCCTAAAAATACATGGGTTGCACCTCTGGAAAGATGACAAAACCCTTAACAAAACATAAGTAGAACTCACGGGCATATCATGCACACACTAATCATGGCAAAAATGACAAAAGCCTAAATGGAGTAGCAGATTTGACAATTAACTCAAGTAGCTCCTCTTCTAACAGCATTTCGGGCATCAAGATGAGCTCAAATGAAAATTATGCAATGGAATGAAATGATGTACTCTCCGAGATGAACATTTTGATATGCTATATGCATGAATCGAAGCTACGGATGCAAAGTTACGGGGCTACGAACATGTGCAATGGACTGAGAATAACTTGGACTTAGAGAAAAAACAACCCTCAGATCTAGGGTTTGCACGGATTTCGAAGTTGGCCGGAAACACTGTAGATGCCGGAGTTCGTCGAGGCTCGCCAGGGGAAGGAGAAGGCTGGCGAGGTGCTCCCGGGGTCGGCGGTGGCGGCGGCGGCTGGGCGAGGCGGCGGCAACGGCGCGAGGAGGCGGCGGCGGCGGCGCGCGGGCCGGGAGGGCCTTCCCTGGGCCGCGCGGGCCGGCGCGGGGGAAGACGGCGGCGGTGACACTTGGCGCCGCGGGAGTGGCCGAGGCGGCGGGGCGGACGCGTCCGGCCGGGGCGGACGTGTCCAGCCGGCGCGGATCTGGGATTAGGGTTTGAGGACGAGGGGGATCCAGAATTTCGTGGAGGGATCTATTTATAAGCATAGGAGGAGCTAGGAGAGTCCAAATGAGGTGCGGTTTTCGGCCACGCGATCGTGATCGAACGCTCTAGATGATGGAGCAGAGTTAGGTGGGTTTTGGGACAAATTGGAGGGGTGTTGGGCTGCAACACACACGAGGCCTTTTCGGTCCCTCGGTTACCCGTTGGAGTATCAAACGAAGTCCAAATGATACAAAACTTGACAGGCGGTCTACCGGTAGTAAACCAAGGCCGCTTGGCAAGTCTTGGTCCAATCCGGAAATGTTTAATCCCCACACATGAAAGAAGGCTAGAAATGACCACCGGAGGAGAACGAAGCGCCGGAATGCAAAACGGACAACGGGAAAAATGCTCAAATGCCTGAGACGAGCACGTATGCAAATGCAATGCACATGATGACATGATATGAGATGCATGACAACGATAACAACACATGGAGACAAAACCCGAACCCGAGGAAATAAATATAACTTAACGCCGGAAACGACAAGAGTTGGAGTACAAATAGGGAAAGTTATATCCGGGGTGTTACAACACTCCACCACTACGAAATGATCTCGTCCCGAGATCTAGGACTAAAAGAACGCCGGGTACTCAAAACAGAGGTGATCCTCGCGTTCCCAGGTAGCTTCACGGTCGGAATGGTGTGACCACTTGACTTTGAGAAATTTGATTGACTTGTTGCGAGTCTTGCGTTCAGTCTCTTCAAGAATAGCAACTGGGTGCTCACGATAAGAGAGATCTTCTTGGAGCTCAATGTCCTCGAAGTTGACGGTGCTGTCAGGAGTCTTGAAGCACTTTCGAAGCTGAGAGACATGGAACACGTCATGAACATTTGCAAAGTTTGAAGGAAGCTCGAGTTGATAGGTGAGGTCGCCTCTCTTGCTGACAATCTTGAAAGGTCCCACGTATCTAGGAGCAAGCTTCCCTTTGATACCGAAGCGACGAGCACCTTTCATAGGAGAGACGCGGAGGTAAACATGATCTCCGATCTCGAAAGCCAAATCACGGTGCTTACTATCATAGTAGCTCTTCTGGCGGGATTGGGCTGCTTTGAGGTTATCATGAATGACTTTGCACATTTCTTCTGCCTCTGTGATTAAGTCATTACCCAAAAGCTGACGTTCACTGGTTTCGGACCAGTTGAGAGGGGTACGGCACTTCCTGCCATACAGAATTTCAAAAGGCGCCTTGCCCGAACTTGCTTGAAAACTGTTGTTGTAGGAGAATTCAGCATAAGGAAGACAATCCTTCGACTTCATGCCGAAGGAGATCACACACGCCCTGAGCATATCTTCAAGAATCTGGTTGACAAGCTCGACTTGACCGCTAGTTTGAGGATGGAAAGTTGTGCTGAAGCGGATGTTGGTGCCCATGGCCTTCTGAAAAGAATCCCAAAACTTCAAGGTAAAGATGCTGCCACGGTCTGAAGAGATCACTTGAGGAATACCGTGCAGAGAGACAATATGAGAGGTATAGAGTTCCGCCAATTGAGCTGTAGTGATCGACTCTTTGATAGGCAGAAAGTGAGCCACTTTGGTGAGTTTGTCGATGACAACGAATATAGCATCATTGCCACGCTTGGACTTTGGAAACCCAGTCACGAAGTCCATTTCAATGTGGTAAAACTTCCATTCTGGAATGGCAAGAGGTTGGAGGAGACCTGCTGGCCTTTGGTGTTCTGCCTTCACTCTTCTGCAGACATCACATTCATTCACGAATTGAGCGATCTCGCACTTCATTCGAGTCCACCAGTAAGCTTGCTTAAGGTCCTGATACATCTTCGTGCTCCCAGGGTGGATGGAGAGGAGAGAATTGTGAGCCTCGTTTATGATCACTTTACGAAGGTCACCTTTGGGTACAACAATACGATCCTCGAAGAAGAGAGTGTCCTTGTCATCAAGGCGGTAGCACTTGTACTTGGACTGACTCTTGGCAATCCCAATCTTCACCTTTTTCACCATAGCATCAAGAAGCTGGGCTTGGCGAATCTGGTCTTCCAAGGTAGGAGAGACTTGAAGGTTGGCGAGGAAACCTTAAGGAACAACTTGCAGATTAAGTTTCTGGAAAGCTTCACAAAGCTCGGGTTGATAAGGCTTGAGAATCAGACTGTTGCAATATGCCTTTCTGCTCAAAGCGTCAGCAATCACATTGGCCTTGCCTGGAGTATACTCGATACTCGGATTATACTCTTGAATCATTTCAACCCATCGAGTTTGCCTGAGGTTAAGATTAGGATGAGGGAAGATGTACTTGAGACTCTTGTGACCAGTGAAAATATCCACTTTTCTTCCCAATAGAAGATGTCTCCAAGTCAAAAGAGCATGCACAACTGCCGCCAACTCGAGATCGTGAGTGGGGTAGTTCTTCTCATTCGGCTTTAACTGGCGAGATGTATAAGCAACAACTTTCTTCTCTTGCATCAATACTGCGCCAAGACCTTGGAGAGAGGCATCACAAAAGACCTCGTACGGCTTGGATTTATCAGGCGGAGTCAGAACTGGAGCAGTGATCAAATTCTCTTTCAAAGTGTTGAAAGAAATATCACACTCCGGAGACCAAACGTACTTGACGTGCTTCTGGAGAAGATTTGAGAGAGACTTCGCGATCTTAGAAAAGTTTTCAACGAAACTTCGGCAATAGCTTGCAAGACCGAGGAAGCTACGGAGTTGCTTCACGTTCTGAGGAGGTTCCCAATTCACAATTGCAGACACCTTCTCAGGATTCACGGCAATGCCCTTGGCAGAGATGATATGACCAAGATAAAGAACCTCATCGAGCCAAAACTCACACTTGGAGAACTTGGCGTAGAACTGATGTTCCCTGAGCTTATCAAGAACCAAACGCAAGTGCTTGGCATGATCTTCCTTGTTCTTCGAGAAAACCAGAATGTCGTCGAGATAGACCAAAATGGAGTCATTGGTGTAGGCTTTTAAGATGAAGTTCATCATGCGAGAGAACGTCGGAGGAGCGTTGGCGAGACCAAAAGACATGACAGTGTATTCATATGAACCAAAGCTTGTCCTGAAAGCCGTCTTGGGAATATCTTGCTCACGAATGCGAATCTGGTGATAACCCATGCGGAGATCAAGCTTGGAGAATACTAGGGCACCTTTGAGTTGTTCGAAGAGCTCGTTGATGTTGGGAAGTGGATATTTGTTCTTGATGGTCTTCTTGTTCACTGGACGGTAATCAACACAAAGTCGGTCCGTTCCATCCTTCTTCTTCACAAAAAGAACACCACAACCCCACGGAGAAGAACTAGGCCGGATGAGACCCATTTTCTCTAGAATATCGAGTTGCTTCTTCAGCTCCTTCAACTCTTCAGGTCCGAGCTTGTAAGGACGTTTGCACACAGGTTCCGTGCCAGGCTCAAGATCAATAATGAATTTGAGTGGCCGGTGCGGAGGCATTCCTGGAAGCTCTTCTGGAAAGACGTCTTGATATTCGCAAACGATTGGAATTTGCGAGATACCGTCCAATTCACCCTTCTCATTGAGAGAAAACAGATGGATGGTATTATCCCGAGCGGCAAAGACAATTACATCCTCAGACAAATGAGTCAATTGAATCTGCCTAGCTGCACAATCGAGATGTGCCTTGTGCTTAGAAAGCCAATCCATCCCGAGAATAAGATCAATATCCGAGTTACCAAGAACCACCGGAGAAGAGAGAAACTTGTAATCGCCCAAAGTGATAGAAACATCTGGGGCAATAGCGCTTGCATTCATGAATTTACCCGGAGAAACAACAAATAACTGTCTAGGCAAATCTTGTAAAGGCAACTCATGCTTAGAAACAAATGGCCTCGAGATGAAACAATGCGATGCACCCGTGTCAAAAAGAACTTTTGCAGGAATATCATTAACAGGAAGGTTACCCATGATCACATCTGGTGATTCCTCCGCCTGAGCTGCATTCAGCAAGTTGACCTTGGCGGACTTGGGGTTATGCTTGACCACAGCTGTACTTGCCGATCTGACAGGAGGAGGAGGAGGAAGACGCCTCTGCTTGAAACACTTGTTGGCATAGTGACCCTTCTGTTGGCACTTGTTGCATGTGACCTCTGAAAGCGGACGGTGATACGGAACACTCGATCTTGGAGGTTGAGACGAAGTCTTGTTCTGAAAGCCAGGGTTGGGTGGGTGGGAAGAACCAGTGCCACCTTTACTCTTCTGCTGATACGGCTGACGGAACGGAGGAGGAGGAAGCCAATACTTTTGTTGCTTGGCCACTTGAGTAGAGGAAGAAGGAGTAACATCTCTGACTCGCTTCTTGGAAGCATCGCACCTCAACTGAGCAGCCTCTTGCTTCAGTGCCATGTTGTAGAACTCATCGTATCTCAAGGGCTCGAAGAGAACAAGAGCTAGCTAGATTTGTTCTTTGAGACCACCCCTGAACTGGTATATCATGCTCTTCTCATCAGGGACGTCCTGCTTGGCAAAGCGGGCGAGCTTCTGGAACAACTTGTTGTAGTCATAGACAGACAAAGAGCCTTGCTTCAGATTGAGGAATTCCTCACGCTTGCTTTCAACCACGCTCTGGGGAATATGATGAGCTCGGAAATCTCGAGGGAAATCATCCCAAGTGATAACACGTCCACCTCTGGAGTCCTTGTACTGCTGGAACCATTCTGCAGCTTGATCTTTGAGTTGGAAGGAAGCGAACTTGACAAAGTCCTCAGACCTGACGTTACTGCACTCGAAATGCTTGCACAGATCCACAAGCCAATCGTCAGTATCGGTTGCCTCAACACAATTGCTGAAAGTCTTTGGCCCGTTAGCAAGGAACTGGTTGAGTGTAGCAAAGTGATTCTGATTGCTGCCTTGATTCCCTTGGTTGCCTTGATTGCGCTCTTGAAGAATTTGCATGATCAGCTGTGTGTTTGCATTGGTTGCGGCCATCACAGCTTGCCATGCCTCTGGAGGAGGTGGAGGTGGTGGCGGATCAGGATTCGGAGTCGTGCGCGTTGGAGGAGCCATCCTGAAGAGGTTGACCACCATTAGCACATTGATAGACAAATATTGAAGCTGAATCCAACGGAATGAAAATTGCAACATATAGTCTTCACATCCGAACAAAATGAACGAATGCATTTCTCTTGAAATGGTCACATATCCATAAATTGAGAAGCCACATAGAATTAAGGTAGAGACATAATTCAACAAGGTACGGATCAAGAACGAATAATCAGTAAGAAATCCCAATATCAAACCAATATCCGTGGAAGAAGAACTAGAGCTACTAGAATTCCCACCTATGAAACTCCCGAACCTTTCCGGTTATGCAATCAGGTGTTGGGGATACAGGGGAAGCATAATATCTCACCCAAACTAGCAAATCCTACATCCAGCTGTATCCATCCTTCAACACATAACCAAGAAACCTTCGGAAACCATCTACCTCAACCTTCGAAAAGCATCCGTTATGCAAGTTATGGCGATACTCCCGAAATCCCGCCCCAGTACTGGGTGGCGTCGAGGTTATCTCACCAACGAACTGCATAAAAGAGATTTTCGATGTCGGCGTACTAGACTCAGGTATTCCAGAACTGCAACGATAAAATTATGATGACAACACCTCAGAGCTCAACTCCCCGGGACACTTCCACTAAACCCCTGACAGGAGGCACCAAGACAATGTTCTCATCATAAAACCATCGGAACGATTCCAAGATACCCGCGTGATCCTAAAAAAATAAATTTAGTGAAATTTGAGAAGAGAAAAGTCAAAACTCTACGTCAGGATGCCTTACCAGAGCGATGAGGAGACTGGGAAGTAAAAAGAATTCCTAATCTCTCTGATATATAATTCGTAAAAGACTCAAAACATTTTTCTAGACACAACTCGGCCGCTAAAAACGATCAAGCAATGGGGCTCCTAAGGTCGGGGAAGGCTCTGATACCAACTTGTAACACCCTCGATGCAGTTATATCTCCCACGTGTCGAGGCACGACTTAGAGGCATAATCGCATTGAAGGCATATGTCGCAAGTTAGGCAATCTTCACAACATCCCGTGTAATATAAATAATAAAGGGGAGATAACATAGTTGGCTTACACTCGCCACGTCAATCAAGTACATAAATAACATTACATCATCCAAACACTCATGGCCCGACTATGGCGCCAAAATAAAAGAGAACCCAACATGCGACAACGGTCCCGTTCACCCCCAACTGGGCACCACTACTGATCATCGGGAAAGGAAACATAGTAACATTGAGAGTCTTCGTCGAACTCCCACTTGAGCTCATACGCGTCTCCTGGAGCGGAATCAACAGGCCCTGCATCTGGTGTAATAGTAATCTGTGAGCCACAGGGACTCAGCAATCTCGCACCCTCGCGATCAAAACTATTTAAGCTTTTAGGAATGGCAAGGTAAAATATGAGTGGAGCTGCAGCAAGCGACTAGCAAATATGGTGGCTAACTTATTCGCAAAAGAGAGCGAGAAGAGGAGGCAAAGCGCGAGCGAGAAACTAGAGAGCAACCTGCGCAAACATTACTCCAACACCGTGTCCACTTCCCGGACTCCGCCGAGAAGAGGCCATCACGGTAACACACTCAGTTGATTCATTTTAATTAAGTTAAGGTTCAAGTTATCTACAACCGGACATTAACAAATTCCCATCTGCCCATAACCGCGGGCACGGCTTTCGAAAGTTCAAATCCCTGCAGGGGAGTCCCAACTTAGCCCATGACAAGCTCTCATGGTCAACGAAGGAATAGACCTCCTCCCAAGACGTTCCGATCAGACTCGGTATCTCGGTAATTCAAGACACTTCGACAGGTTAAAACAAGTCCAGCAACACCGCCCGAATGTGCCGACAAATCCCGATAGGAGCTGCACATATCTCTTTCTCAGGGCACACTCATATGAGCCAGACGTCGGGTAGGCCAGCCAAGAGTTTCCCCTGGTAGCCCCGGACATCGCTCGGTGGGACCAACACTCAGAGGAGCACTAGCCCCGGGGGGGGGGGTTAAAATAAGATGACCCTTGAGTCTACAGAACCCAAGGGAAAGAAAAGGCTAGGTGGCGAATGGTAAGACCAATGTTGGGCATTGCTGGAAAAGCTTTAATCAAGGCGAACTATCAAGGGGTTCCCATTATAACCCAACCGCATAAGGAACGCAAAATCCGGGAACATAACACCGATATATCGGAAACTAGGGCGGCAAGAGTGGAACAAAACACTAGGCGAGAGGCTGAGCCTTCCACCCTTTACCAAGTGTATAGATGCGTTAAGATAACATAGCAATATAATGATATCCCCAACAAGTAAAATATATGTTCCAACAAGGAACGACCTCCAATCTTCACCTGCAACTAGCAACGCTATAAGAGGGGCTAAGCAAAGCGGTAACATAGCCAATCAATGGTTTGCTAGGACATTGGTGGGTTAGAGGTTTGACATGGCAATTTGGGAGGCTTCCAAGCAAGTGGTAG
This sequence comes from Triticum dicoccoides, assembly GCF_002162155.2. Classification (NCBI taxonomy): domain Eukaryota; kingdom Viridiplantae; phylum Streptophyta; class Magnoliopsida; order Poales; family Poaceae; genus Triticum; species Triticum dicoccoides. The sequence continues at coordinate 156,206,944 of NC_041388.1, forward strand.
GCATCGTGGCAATGGCATAGCAAAAGAGCGAGCAAACTAGCATAGCAAAGATAGTAGTGATTTCGAGGGTATGATCATCTTGCCTGCACACTTGTCAGAGTTGACTGGATCCTCGAAAGCAAACTCAACGGGCTCCTCGTTAGCGAACTCGTCTCCTGGCTCTACCCAAACAAGACAAACAAGCAACAAGGACACAATCAACCACGTGCAAACTCAAACAACACAATGCAAAGATGATATGCTATGCGGGATGCGATGCGGGATGCAAAATGCAAGATATGACAGGAAATGCATGAACCTGGCCTCAACTTGGAAATCCAAGTGTGCCACTGGAAAGATGAGATGAAATCTGTTGAAAACGATATAAGGAAGGCCAGAATTGGAGTTATGGTTTGGAAATGGCAAGCGATCCAAAAATGACACCGGTCTGCGATTTACAGCAAGTAGGCATCTAAATGCAAAGAAATGAACATGCTATAGCACTCAAACATGACAACAAAATACATGGCAGGGATGAACACAAGATTCTTAACAAAAGTCTAGCACTGAGCTACGGCCAAATCATCCATTAACAGGTTCAAACAAGCATGGCAAAAATGCAAATGACAAACAGATCTCAGACTTAGTGAAATCTACACTTGTATGGAATTTCAGATCAGGTAGCCCTCTTCGGAGCAACAAAACTACATGCTACAGGATCTGAACATGGCAAAGTAAAGCATGGCGTGGAGCTACTCAAAGAGCTTAACAAAAGTTCCTTAGTGACCTTGAGCCAAAAGGGATCGGAAAATACAATTGCAAGCATGTGAACATAGCAAAAACATAATCAGTTTCAGACTTAGTGAAAAACTGACACATGCTGAAATATAACTCAAGTAGGCATGTTTACGAGCTCGATGCACTCACTACAGAGCAAGTTATGGCAAGACAAGCATACACCCATCAAGAAGGCACAAAATGAGAGTTAGACATGGCAAGAACAATAGCATAGCATGCACAGATCAACTACAACATCACCGGCAAAATTGCAAACCAGTTGACAATCTGCCCAGATTCACAAAGTAGCAAAAGTAGATCTTGATTGACTCAAGCTAGGATGCTCCATAAATGCAAACCAAGACATGGATTGATAGAGCACTACAATATTAAGAAAACTCCCTTACTGATCATCCTCAAAAGAGGCACGGATCACTAGGAAACAACATGAACATATGGCAACATGAGATAAACAGCTCTAGGACTTGGTGAAATCACTAAGTCCCTGAAAACAGAATTAGCAAGTGCACCACTTTGCAAGCTTGCACAAGTCACCACACACATCCTAAAAATACATGGGTTGCACCTCTGGAAAGATGACAAAACCATTAACAAAACATAAGTAGAACTCACGGGCATATGATGCACACATTAATCATGGCAAAAATGACAAAAGCCTAAATGGAGTAGCAGATCTGACAATTAACTCAAGTAGCTCTTTTCTAACAGCATTTCGGGCATCAAGATGAGCTCAAATGAAAATGATGCAATGGAATTAAATGATGTACTCTCCGAGATGAACATTTTGATATTCTATATGCATGAATCGGAGCTACAGATGCAAAGTTACGGGGCTATGAACATGTGCATATGGACTGAGAATAACTGGGACTTGGAAAAAAAAACAACCCTCAGATCTAGGGTTTGCATGGATTTCGAAGTTGGCCGGAAACACTATAGACGCCGGAGTTCGTAGCGGCTCGCCGGGGGAAGGAGAAGGCCGTCGAGGTGCTCCCGGGGTCGGCGGTGGCGGCGGCGGCTGGGCGAGGCGGCGC
>NC_041388.1:156209190-156221201 GCF_002162155.2 Triticum dicoccoides
GCGCGCGGGCCGGGAGGGCCTTCCCTGGGCCCCGCGGGGGAAGACGGCGGCGGTGACACTTGGCGCCGCGGGAGTGGCCGAGGCGGCGGACGCGTCCGGCCGGGGCGGACGTGTCCGGCCGGCGCGGATCTGGGATTAGGGTTTGAGGACGAGGGGGATCCGGAATTTCGTGGAGGGATCTATTTATAGGCATAGGAGGAGCTAGGAGAGTCCAAATGAGGTGCGGTTTTCGGCCACGCGATCGTGATCGAACGCTCTAGATGATGGAGCGGAGTTAGGTGGGTTTTGGGCCAAATTGGAGGGGTGTTGGGCTGCAACACACACGAGGCCTTTTCGGTCCCTCGGTTACCCGTTGGAGTATCAAACGAAGTCCAAATGATACGAAACTTGACAGGCGGTCTACCGGTAGTAAACCAAGGCCGCTTGGCAAGTCTCGGTCCAATCCGGAAATGTTTAATCCCCACACACGAAAGAAGGCTAGAAATGACCACCAGAGGAGAACGAAGCGCCGGAATGCAAAATGGACAACGGGAAAAATGCTCGAATGCCTGAGACGAGCACGTATGCAAATGCAATGCACATGATGACATGATATGAGATGCATGACAATGATAACAACACACGGAGACAAAACCCGAACCCGAAGAAATAAATATAACTTAAAGACGGAAATGACAAGAGTTGGAGTACAAATAGGGAAAGTTATATCCGGGGTGTTACACGTATGCTGTAGCCAGACTTGCGACGCCTGAATCAGATTCCTCCTCAGACTCCACCTCCGCCTCCTCAGAAGCAGACTCCTCCTCTGAATCCATTTCCTTGCCATAAAACACACGTGCCTTGCCAGATGAGCTCTTCTTGTGTGATGAAGAATTTGAGGAAGACTTGGAAGAAGACTTTGAGTATTTCTTATTCTTCTTCTTGCCGTCAGAGTCATATTCCTTGCTCTTCTTCTTTTTGTTCTCATTGTCCCACTGTGGACACTCAGAGATGAAGTGGCCAAGTTTCTTTCACTTGTGACATGTTTTCTTCTTGTAGTCATGAGCAGGAGCTTCATCATTCCTTGAACTTGATCGGGAAGACTTTCTGAAGCCTTTCTTCTTGGTGAATTTTTGGAACTTGTTGACAAGCATAGCAAGTTCCCTTCCAATGTCTTCAGGATCATCAGAACTGCTGTCAGATTCTTCTTCAGATGAGGAGACAGCTTTTTCCTTCAAGGCACGAGTTCCCCCATAGTTTGGACCATAGATATCTCTTTTCTCTGAAAGCTGAAACTCATGTGTGTTGAGCCTCTCAAGTATGTCAGACGGATCGAGTGTCTTGAAATCAGGACGTTCTTGAATCATCAAGGCCAGGATGTCAAACGAACTATCAAGTGATCTCAGCAGCGTCTTGACGACTTCGTGTTTGGTAATCTCAATGGCGCCGAGGGCTTGAAGATCATTTGTGATGTCAGTGAGTCGGTCAAATGTGTGCTGGACATTCTCATTGTCATTTCGCTTGAAGAGGTTGAAGAGGTTGCGAAGGACACTGATTCTCTGATCTCTCTGGGTTGAGATGCCTTCATTAACCTTGGAGAGCCAGTCCCAGACCAGCTTGGATGTCTTCAAAGCACTCACACGGCCATACTGTCCTTTGGTCAGATGACCACAGATGATATTCTTGGCAGTAGAGTCCATTTGAACGAATTTCTTGACATCAGCAGCAGTCACACCTTCTCCAGCCTTGGGAACGCCGTTCTCGACGACATACCATAGGTCGACGTCAATGGCTTCAAGATGCATGCGCATCTTATTCTTCCAGTAGGGATATTCAGTTCCATCAAAGACGGGGCACGCAACGGAGACTTTAATTATCCCTGCAGTCAACATAGCTAAAACTCCAGGTGGTTAAACCGAATCACACAGAACAAGGGAGCACCTAGCTCTGATACCAATTGAAAGTGCGTTATATCGACTAGAGGGGGGTGAATAGGTGATTTTTATGGAAGTCTTCAGAACATAGAGGTTTTGAAGACAAACGATAAAATTAAACCTATTACCATGCAGCGGAAGGTAGACTACACTAGGCAAACCATAGTCAAGTATTCAATGAAGTGAAAGCACAAAGACTAATAGCAGCTAGGTAGTAAGGATCAGGTAGGAAGATATTATGAAGCCAAGCAGAACACGCAGTCACTCAGTGAAGACAAATGATAGTGCAATCATACAATGACTTCACAAGGAGTAACAGTAAGTAAAGGGAAGTGAAGATGAAACTAGTGACTCGTTGAAGACAATGATTTGTTGGACCAGTTCCAGTTGCTGTGACAACTGTACGTCTGGTTGGAGCGGCTAGGTATTTAAACCTTAGGACACCCAGTCCTGAACACGCAGCTCAGGACACCCAGTCCTCACCGTATTCTCCTTGAGCTAAGGTCACATAGACCTCGCCCAATCACTCTGGTAAGTCTTCAAGGTAGACTCCCAAACCTTCACAGACTTCGTTCACTGACAATCCACAATGTCTCTTGGAAGCTCAGAACACGACGCCTAACCGACTGGAGGATGCACAGTCCTCAAGTGTAATAAGTCTTCAGATCACACAGACAAGAAGACTTAAGTGATGCCCAATTCTCTCTGGCTCTGGTGGTTAGGGCTTTATCCTCGCAAGGAATTCTCTCTCAAAGGCTTCGAGGTGGGTTGCTCTCAAACGACAAAAGCCGTGCTTTCAATCTGAGCAGCCAACCGTTTATGGTTGTAGGGGGTGGGCTATTTATAGCCACTTGGCAACCCGACCTGATTTGTCCGAAATGACCCTGGGTCACTAAGGAACTGACATGTGTTCCAACGGTCAGATTTCAAACTCACACGACAACTTTACTTGGGCTACAAGCAAAGCTTACTTGTCCCACTCTGGACAAGATTCGCTCTCATAGTCTTCACTCGAAGACATAGGTTTTTGGTTTAGGCATCACTTTAGTCATTCTGACTGGTTCTCTTGGACCCCACTTAACAGTACGGTGGTTCCTATGACTCAACACAAAAGAAAAAGAACTACGAAAGATCTAAGTCTTCGAGCTCCATAGGCTTCATATAGTGTCTTCTCTTGTCATAGTCTTCAATGTGAATATCTTCATATACCACCTTTGACTTCAATGTCTTCATACAGTTTTAGGGGTCATCTCTGGTAGTAAAACCGAATCAATGAGGGACTTCTACCTGTGTTATCCTGCAATTCTCACAAACACATTAGTCCCTCAACTAGGTTTGTCGTCAATACTCCAAAACCAACTACGGGTGGCACTAGATGCACTTACACGACTCTCTCATGAGCATAATGAGATCTAGCCACAAACAACATATAGGGCTATTACCGGATGATGTTTCCCGGGGCCCGAAGCTGTCTAAACCCTTGTCTTGTGTGTTGCGTCTCTCGATTCCGCTCAACCCCTCTCAAGCTACCACATAGATGCGTTGGCCCCTCTACTAAGTCCTCACACTAGGACATCTGCCGTGACAATTCCACGACCTTGATAAATTTTTGAAGAAGTTCAAAATGGATCAAGCAAAGAAAGTGTTCTTGCCTGTGTTACAAGGTGTGAAGTTGAGTCACACTCAATGCCCGACCACTGCAGAAGATAGAGAGAAAATGAAAGATGTTCCCTATGCTTCAGCCATAGGCTCTATCATGTATGCAATGCTCTGTACCAGACCTGATGTGTTCCTTGCTATTAGCTTAGCAGGGAGGTACCAAAGTAATCCAGGAGTGGATCATTGGACAGCGGTCAAGAACATCCTGAAATACCTGAAAAGGACTAAGGATATGTTTCTTGTTTATGGAGGTGACAGAGAGCTCATCGTAAATGGTTACATCGATGCAAGCTTTGACACTGATCCGGATGACTCTAAGTCACAAACCAGATACGTGTTCTTATTGAACAGTGGAGCTGTCAGTTCGTGCAGTTCTAAGCAAAGCATCGTGACGGGATCTACGTGTGAAGCGGAGTACATAGCTGCTTCGGAAGCAGCAAATGAAGGAGTCTGGATGAAGGAGTTCATATCCGATCTAGGTGTCATACCTAGTGCATCGGGTCCAATGAAAATCTTTTGTGACAATACTGGTGCAATTGCCTTGGCAAAGGAATCCAGATTTCACAAAAGAACTAAGCACATCAAGAGACGCTTCAATTCCATCCACGATCAAGTCAAGGAGGGAGACATAGAGATTTGCAAGATACATACGGATCTGAATGTTGCAGACCCGTTGACTAAGGCTCTCTCACGAGCAAAACATGATCAGCACCAAGACTCCATGGGTGTTAGAATCATTACTGTGTAATCTAGACTATTGACTCTAGTGCAAGTGGGAGACTGAAGGAAATATGCCCTAGAGGCAATAATAAAGTTGTTATTTATATTTCCTTATACCATGATAAATGTTTATTATTCATGCTAGAATTGTATTAACCGGAAACTTAGTACATGTGTGAATATATAGACAAAGAGAGTGTCACTAGTTTGCCTTTACTTGACTAGCTCATTGAATCAATGATGGTTAGGTTTCCTAACCATAGACCTGAGTTGTCATTTGATTAACGGGATCACATCATTAGAGAATGATGTGATTGACTTGACCCATCCGTTAGCTTAGCATGATGTTCATTTAGTTTGTTGCTATTGCTTTCTTCATGACTTATACATGTTCCTATGACTATGAGATTATGCAACTCTCGAGTAACGGAGGAACACTTTGTGTGCTACCAAACGTCACAATGTAACTGGGTGATTATAAAGGTGCTCTATAGGTGTCTCCGATGGTGCTTGTTGAGTTTGCATAGATCAAGATTAGGATTTGTCACTCCGATTGTCGGAGAGGTATCTCTGGACCCTCTCGATAATGCACATCACTGTAAGCCTTGCAAGCATTGTGACTAATGAGTTAGTTGCGGGATGATGTATTACGGAATGAGTATAGAGACTTGCCGGTAACGAGATTGAACTAGGTATTGAGATACCGACGATGGAATCTCAGGCAAGTAACATACAGATGACAAAGGGAACAACATATGTTGTTATGCGGTTTGAACGATGAAGATCTTCGCAGAATATGTAGGAACCAATATGAGCATCTAGGTCCCACTATTGGTTATTGACCGGTGACGAGTCTCTGTCATGTCTACATAGTTCTCGAACCCCTAGGGTTCGCACGCTTAAAGTTCGGTGACGATCGGTATTATGAGTTTATGTGTTTTGATGTACCGAAGGTAGTTAGGAGTCCCGGATGTGATCACGGACATGACGAGGAGTCTCGAAATGGTCGAGACGTAAATATTGATATATTGTACGGCTATATTCGGACACCGGAAGCGTTCCGGATGATTTCGGAGAAAACCGGAGTGCCGCAGGGGTTACCGGAACCCCCCGAGGAAGTATTGGGCCTTACTGGGCCTAAGGGGAGATAGAGGGCTGCAGCCCATGAGGTGGCGCACCCCCTCCCATGGGGAGTCCGAATTGGACTAGGGGAGGGGGGCGCGGCCCCTCTTTCCCTCTCCCTCTCCCTCTCTTTCCTTCCCCTTCCCTCTTCCTAGTTGGACTAGGAAAGGATGAATCCTCTTCCAAGTAGGAAGATGATTCCTCCTCTCCTTGGGGCGCACCAAGGTTGGCCGACCTCCCCCTTGCTCCTTTATATATGGGGACGGGGGGGGGGGGGCACCCAAAGACACACAAGTTGATTGTTCCAAGCCGTGTGCGGTGCCCCTGTCAACCATAATCCACCTCGATCATATCGTAGCGGTGCTTAGGTGAAGCCCTGCCTCGGTAGCAACATCATCACCATCATCACGCCGTCATGCTGACGGAACTCTCCCATGAAGCTCTGCTGGATCGGAGTTCATGGGACGTCATCAAGCTGAACGTGTGCTGAACTCGGAGGTGTCGTGCGGTCGGTACTTGGATCTGTCGGATCGTGAAGACGTACGACTACATAAACCGCATTCTCATAATGCTTCCGCTTACGGTCTACGAGGGTACGTGGACGATACTATCCCCTCTCATTGCTATGCATCACCATGATCTTGCGTGTGTGTAGGATTTTTTTTAAATTACCGCGTTCCCCAACACAAGTCGCTGCACCAAACCGAAATAACTATTCGGAATTGGCTCCGTCGGCCACAGCCGGACCACGACGTCCTTCATGGCAGATCTGGACATTCTGTGGAGCTCGGCCCACTAGGCCATCTGTTCGTTCAGCAATAGCGGACGCTTTGGCATGCTGAATTGCAACTAGAAAAGCTTCTCCATTACGTGTCCTTCTTGCGCCTGGTAAAACTGCGCCGCATTAGAGACACTCTTCGGCAAGACCAAGAATGCGTCTGGAGAACTCCACATTTGGTTAAGCGGGCATACTTCGGATCACCAAATTTAGGCTGTAATAAGAAGGGCTTACCGTCCACTACTTCCCCAGCTTGCCGGATCTCCTCCCGAGCCACTCTAGACTCAGACCGTGCTTCTCTCGCCTCTTGTAAGGCCTTGTCAAGATCGGTCATTTTGACTTTGCTATCCTTTTCGAGGAATTCACATCGGACAGTGGCATCCTTTAGCTCGCGCGCCATGGTAGATGATACGTCTCCAACGTATCTATAATTTATGATTGTTCCATGCTATTATATTATCTGTTTTGGATGTTTAATGGGCTTTATGATAGACTTTTATATTATTTTTGGGACTAACCTACTAACCCAAGGCCCAGTGCAAATTGCTGTTTTTTGCCTATTTCAATGTTTTACTGAAAAGGAATATCAAACGAAATCCAAACGGAATGAAACCTCCGGGAGAGTTATTTTTGGAACAAATGTGATCTAGGGGACTTGGAGTAGACGTCAAGAAAGGAGCGAGGAGGCCACGCGGCAGGGAGGCATGCCTGCCCCCTTGGGCGCGCCCCACCCTCGTGGGCCCCTCCTAGCTCCACCGACCTACTTCCTCCTCCTCCTATATATATATATATCCATATACCACAAAACCATCCAGGAGCACCACGAAACCCTATTTCCACCTCCGCAACCATCTGTACCCAAGAGATCCCATCTTGGGGCCTTCTCCGGAGCTCCACTGGAGGGGGAATCAATCAAGGACGGCTTCTACATCAACACCATAACCTCTCCGATGATGTGTGAGTTGTTTACCATAGAACTTCGGGTCCATAGTTATTAGCTAGATGGTTTCTTATCTTTCTTTGGATCTCAATACACAGTTCTCCTCGATCTTCTTAGAGATCTATTCGATGTAATTCTTTTTGCGGTGTGTTTGTCGAGATCCAATGAATTGTGGGTTTATGATCAAGATTATCTATGAACAATATTTGATTCTTCTCTGAAATCTTTTATGTATGATTTGTTATCTTTGCAAGTCTCTTCGAAGTATCAGTTTGGTTTGGCCTAGTAGATTGATCTTTCTTGCAATGGGAGAAGTGCTTAGCTTTGGGTTCAATCTTGTGGTGTCCTTTCCCAGTGACAGTAGGGGCAGCAAGGCACGTATTGAATTGTTGTCATCGAGGATAAAAACATGGGGTTTATATCATATTGCTTGAGTTTATCCCTCTACATCATGTCATCTTGCCTAATGGGTTACTCTATTCTTATGAACTTAATACTCTAGATGCATGCTGGATAGCGGTCGATGTGTGGAGTAATAGTAGTAGATGCAGAATCATTTCGGTCTACTTGTCGCGGACATGATGCCTATATACATGATCATGCCTAGATATTCTCATAATTATGCACTTCTCTATCAATTGCTCGACCGTAATTTGTTTACCCACCGTAATACTTATGCTATCTTGGGAGAATCCACTAGTGAAACCTATGGCCCCTGGGTCTATCTTCCATCACATAAGTTTCCAATCTAGTTTACTTTGCAATCTTTAATTTCAATCTATATCATAAAAATACCAAAAATATTTATCTTATTATCTCTATCAGGTCTCACTCTCGTATGTGACCGTGAAGGGATTGACAACCGCTTTATCGCATTGGTTGCGAGGTTCTCATTTGTTTGTGCAGGTTCGAGGTAACTTGCGTGTAGTCTCCTACTGGATTGATACCTTGGTTCTAAAAAACTGAGGGAAATACTTACGCTACTTTGCTGCATCACCCTTTCCTCTTCAAGGGAAACCCAACGCAGTGCTCAAGAGGTAGCAAGAAGGATTTCTGGCGCCGTTGCCGGGGAGATCTACGCGCAAGTCAAGACATACCAAGTACCTATCACAAACTCTTATCCCTCGCATTACATTATTTTCCATTTGCCTCTGATTTTCCACTCCCCCACTTCACCCTTGCCGTTTTATTCGCCCTCTTTTTCTGTTCGCCTTTTTTTGCTCGCTTCTTGTGTGCTTGTGTTTTGGATTGTTTGCCGCGATGGCTTTACCAAATAGTGTTGATCCTCACCTTAGAAGGTTGGAAGAAATTGAAAATAGTGTTAGAAGTTTTATGTCCTTGCAGTTTGAGCATAATAATTTCTTCAGAAACTAGCTTAAAGAACAAAAAAGTTTTATGGGTACATGAATAAAGAGCTCGATGATATGTCTAAAGAATTTTATGGTCTGAAATCTCAGTTCGCTCATCTTGAAAACTTAATAGCCCAAATTCCGGATAAGCAGGCCACCTTAGTCAATAAGATGGACGCCAACCGGAAGAACTTGATGATAATAGGGATGAAGATCTAAAAGTGATTGATGTGTCTCCTATTAAATATTTGTTTTGCAATATGATTCTTGATAATGATGGGACTGGAGATGAGTCAACTTTAGTTAAAAGGCGTCCCAATGATTCAGAGTTTTTAGATCTTGATGCAAAAATTGATAACAGTGGGATTGGAGAGGTCAAAACTTTACATAGCAATGAACCCACTGTTTTGGATTTCAAGGAATTTAATTATGATAATTGCTCTTTGATAGATTGTATTTCCTTGTTGCAATCTGTGCTAAATTCTCCGCATGCTTATAGTCAAAATAAAGCTTTTAGCAAACATATCGTTGATGCTTTAATGCAATCTTATGAAGAAAAGCTTGAATTAGAAGTTTCTATCCCTAGAAAACTTCATGATGTGTGGGAACCTACTATTAAAATTAAAATTAAAGATCATGAATGCTATGCTTTATGTGATTTGGGTGCTAGTTTCCATGATTCCAAAAACTTTGTGTGATGTGTTAGGTTTCCGTGAATTTGATGATTGTTCTTTATATTTGCACCTCGCGGATTCCACTATTAAGAAACCTATGGGAAGGATTAATGATGTTCTTATTGTTGCATATAGGAATTATGTGCCCGTAGATTTCATCGTTCTTGACATTGGTTGCAATCCTACATGTCCCATTATTCTTGGTAGACCATTCCTTAGAACGACTGGTGCAATTATTGATATGAAAGAAGGGAATATTATATTCCAAGTTCCGCTAAGGAAAGGCATGGAACACTTTCCTAGAAATAAAATTAAATTACCTTATGAATCTATTATGAGAGCCACTTATGGATTGCATACCAAAGATGATAATACCTAGATCTATTCTTGCTTTTATGCCTAGCTAGGGGCGTTAAACGATAGCGCTTTTTGGGAGGGAACCCAATTTTATTTTTGCTTCTTGCTTTTTGGTTATGTTTAGTAATAAATAATTCATCTAGCCTATGTTTAGATGTGGTTTTATGCTTTTAATTAGTGTTTGTGCCAAGTATAACCTTTGGGAAGACTTGAGGGAAGTTTTTGCGATCTTGCTGTAAAAAACAGAAACTTTAGCGCTCACGAGATTTGCTGCCATTTTTACTGCAGAGCGCGATTAGGTTGATTCTTTTTGCAGATGATTAATATAAAACTTCCTCACGTCCACCAATTTATTTCAGAATTTTTGGAGTTACATAAATATTCGAAACCTACAGATTACTACAGACTGTTCTGTTTTTGACAGATTCTATTTTTCGTGTGTTGTTTGCTTATTTTGATGAATCTATGGCTAGTATCGGAGGGTATGAACCATAGAGAAGTTGGAATACAGTAGGTTTAACACCAATATAAATAAATAATGAGTTCATTACAGTACCTTAAGTGGTGGTTTGTTTTCTTATACTAACGGAGCTCATGAGATTTTCTGTTGAGTTTTGTGTTGTGAAGTTTTCATGTTTTGGGTAAAGATTTGATGGATTATGGAATAAGGAGTGGCAAGAGCCTAAGCTTGGGTATGCCCAAGGCACCCCAAGGTAAAATGCAAGGACAACCAAAAGCCTAAGCTTGGGGATGCCCCGGAAGGCATCCCCTCTTTCGTCTTCGTCCTTCGGTAAATTTACTTGAGGCTATATTTTTATTCCCCAAATGATATGTGTTTTGCTTGGAGCGTCTTGTATGATTTGAGTATTTGCTTTTTTAGTTTACCACAATCATCCTTTATGTACACACCTTTTGGGAGAGACACACATGAATCGGAATTTATTAGAATACTCTATGTGCTCCACTTATATTTTTTGAGCTAGATAATTTTGCTCTAGTGCTTCACTTATATCTTTTAGAGCACGGTGGTGGTTTTATTTTATAGAAATTATTGATCTATCATGCTTCACATGTATTATTTTCAGAGTCCTTTAGAATAGCATGGTAATTTGCTTTGGCTATAAAATTGGTCCTAATATGATAGGCATCCAAGATTGGTATAATAAAAACTTTCATAAAAAGGTGCATTGAGTACCATGAGAAGTTTCATACTTGATAATTGTTTTGAGATATAAAGATGGTGATATTAGAGTTGTGCTAATTGAGTAGTTGTGAATTTGAGAAATACTTGTGTTGAAGATTGCAAGTCCCGTAGCATGCACGTATGGTAACCGTTGTGTAACAAATTTGAAACATGAGGTGTTCTTTGATTGTCTTCCTTATGAGTGGCGGTCGGGGACGAGCGATGGTCTTTTCCTACCAATCTATCCCCCTAGGAGCATGCGCGTAATGCTTGGTTTTTGATGACTTGTAGATTTTTGCAATAAGTATGTGAGTTCTTTATGACTAATGTTGAGTCCATGGATTATACGCACTCTCACCTTTCCATCATTGCTAGCCTATTCGGTACCATGCATTGCCCTTTCTCACCTTGAGAGTTGGTGCAAAATTTGCCAGTGCATCCAAACCCCATGACATGATACGCTCTATCACACATAAACCTCCTATATCTTCCTCGAAACAGCCACCACACCTACCTATTATGGCATTTCCATAGCCATTCCGAGATATATTGCCATGCAATTTTCCACCATTTCATTTATGACATGCTTCATCATTGTCATATTGCCTTGCATGATCATGTAGTTGACATCGTATTTGTGGCAATTCCACCATGCATAATTTATCATACATGTCACTCTTGATTCATTGCCCTTCCCGATACACCGCCGGAGGCATTCATATATAGTCATATTTTATTCTAGTATCGAGTTGTAATCATTGAGTTGTAAATAAATAGAAGTGTGATGATCATCATTAATAGAGCATCATCCCCAAAAAAGGGAAAGGCCAACACTACAAAAAAAAGACACATCCGTGACATTTTGGGCCGAACGAATTTTTTTTCTGTCATACATATGTCACTTCTATGACGATAATTGTGACAAAACCAGGTATCATCATAGATGTGGTGGGCTCCTACTTCTATGACAGAAAATGGGCTTTTCGTCCTGGGCGGGCCGGAGACGCAGCTGCATGACATTCTTTGGGTCGTCCATGATGGAAAAACCATGGTAGAAGCGAGGGTGAGGAAAATTTTGGGGAGTTCCTGGTTACGGTGGGAGGTCGGGGGCCGAGCGATGCGCGTTTCTCTCGTACACACATGTGCGTGTGTGCGAGGCGTTGGCTCTAACTGAACCCAAGCGAGACGTTGGAATCTAACTGAACCCGAGCGATTGCACTGCAGGCTACGCGTTACTGAACCCGAGCGATCGATCGATAGCTGTTAAATGAACCCGATCGAGCAATTCCTTCGCTACTGCTGCTAATTGAAGCCGA
>NC_041388.1:156221856-156240039 GCF_002162155.2 Triticum dicoccoides
TAGACGATGGAGGGGTGCCCGTGGAGGGGTGGTTGAATAGGACCCCGTGGTGTGGAGGGCTGGATGAACAGTAGACGGTGGAGGGGTGGTTGAACAGTAGCCGGTGGAGTAGCGCGCGGTGGAGGCTGGATGAACAAGAGCCCGTGGAGGCTGGAGGAGGTCGACGGTAGTCCGTGGAGGCTGGAGGAGGTCGACGGTGGAGATGAACAGTATCCCGTGGAGTCCCGTTTTGCGGTACGCCACACCCCTCCCGATGAACAGGACCCCCATTTCGACCGTATGAGGTCCGTTTCGTCCGTTTTGCGGTACGCCACACCCCTCCCGATCAACAGGACTCCCGTTTCGACCGTAGGAGGTCCGTTTCCTCCGTTTTGTGGTACGCCACACCCCTCCCGATCAATAGGACCCCCGTTTCGACCATAGGAGGTCTGTTTCCTCCGTTCTGCGGTACGCCAGGCCTCGTTTCCATCGCCTATTCCATCCAAGCCCTCCCGATGAACACGACCACGCATTCCGTTCCGACCCAGCCGGTTGGCTCCCACGTGTTCCGTTGCCTCCCGATGAACACGACGCATTTCGTTGCCTCCCCATCAACATGACGCATTCCGTTGCCTCCCCATGAACACGACGACGACGATGTTTCTCCGTTCCGACCCAGCCATGTACACGAGCCCTGGCCGTACGTATGCGCGAGTAGGCGTTCGAGACCCCACCCGTATGTACACATACATGGCCGTATTTTCTTTCTTGCACCCTGGCCGCTGTACGTACGTGTACATGCTACGTGCGTGCCTCTACTACGACACGTGCACGCCTCTACATCGACCAGTATGTACGTACACATTCGCGACCAGAATGACAATGCTACGTAAGCTTCGACCAGGTGGGTCCCGACTGTCAGGCACTTCCTTGCGTGCGAAGATGTAGCTGGTGGGTCCCAGCAGTCAGGGGCGAATCGTTTTTTTTTTGCCCGGACGCACTTCCTTGTGTGTGAAGGTGTAGCTGGTGGGTCCCAGCAGTCAGGGGGGAAACGTTTTGTCGCGAAATACGGCCCGTCCGGTGGGTCCCCGCTGTCAGGTGGAGGAATAATTATTTTGCACGTAATAAGGAGGCACTTCCTTGCTGCGGCCGTGGACCCAGCTGTCAGCCTCTCCACGTACAGTCCACGTCCGATGGAAGCCGTTCCTTGACCACATTGACCATGTCGCGCCGAGAGCACCAGGGCGATGGACGACGGCGAGGCCTAGGAAGGGGACGAAGCGGAGCCGGGGAAGACGCGGTAGTGGATGCCCACGCGTAGAGGAGTACGAGGGTTCACTGGTTCACTGCGGTGTGAGGCTGTCGTCGCCGCAGAATAACAGGGGGTGTGGGTGAGTAGAGGGATGGCCTGGCTAGCGGTGGGATTAGTAGGGGGTGGTGAGGCCTTCGCCGCATTGCAGCAGGCCACGGGAGGCAGGAGCACGAGGAATAACCGGCGCTGGTTTGGGCGACTGGAGCAAGAAGACCAGAGGTTGAAGAAGCACTACGGCCGTTGGATGGACATCGTACGGTCACTAGAGCTAGAATCGTGCATATTGACTAAGTTGACAAAGCCCTCCGTCCCCGTCAACTTAGTAGGACCACAAGTCAGCCTGCCACTATACTAGGTCCCAGCTAACAGGGGAGTATTCATTTTTTTGTGCGTAATAAGGAGGCACTTCCTTGCGTGCGAAGATATAGCTGGTGGGTCCGAGCTGTCAGCGGCGGTAATGTTTTTTTTGGCGAAATACAGAGGCCCTTTCGGTGGGTCCCTGATGTCAGGTGGAGGAATCATTATTTTGCGCATAATAAGGAGGCATTTCCTTGCGTGCGGCCGTGGACCTAGCCGTCGGCCTCTCCACATATAGTCCACTTCAGATGCATGTCGGTCGTTGACCATGTTGACGAGGCCGCGCCGAGAGCACCAAGGCGGTGGACGACGGCGAGGCCTAGGAAGGGAATGACACAGAGGCAGGGAAGACTCGGCAATTGTTTCCCACGCGGAGGGGAGTACGACTGTACGAGGATTTACTGGTTTGTCTGCCGTCGCCGGAGAATAACAGCAGGTGTGGGTGAGTAGAGGGATGGCTAGGCCAGTGATGAGAGTACGGTGGGGCGGTGAGGACTGCGTGGCAGCACAGTCGGCCACAGGGAGGAGGGAGCAGGCAGTCTCGCCGGCGCTTGTTTGAGCGGTTGGAGCCGGAAGAGCAGAGATTAAAGAAGCACGGCGGCCGTTCGATGGACATCGTACGGTCACTGGAGCTAGAATCGTTCATATTGACTAAGTTGACAAAGCCCTCCGGCCCCGTCAACTTAGTAGGCCCACAAGTCAGCCTCCCACCATGGTGGGTCCCAGCTAGCAGGGGGGCTATTCATTTTTGTGTGCGTAATAAGGGGGCACTTCCGGTGGGTCCGAGCTGATAGTGGGGGGAACGTTTTTTCGTGAAATACGATGGTCCGTCCGGTGGGTCCCAGCAGTTAGGGGCAAACATTTTTTCACGAAATACGGTGGCCCGTCCGGTGGGTCCCAGCAGTCAGGGGGAAACGTTTTTTCCATGAAATACTGGTGGCCTGTCCGATGGGTCCCTGCTGTCAGGTGGAGGAATAATTATTTTGCGCGTAATAAGGAGGCACTTCCTTGCGGCTGCCGTGGACCCAGCTGTCAGCCTCTCCACGTACAGTACTCTTCCGATGGAAGTCGGTCGTTGACCACATTGACCATGCCACGCCGAGAGCACCACGGCGGTGGACGATAGTGAGGCCTAGGAAGGGGATGACGTGGAGCCGGGGAAGACGTGACAGTGGATGCCCACGCGGAGGTGAGTACGAGGGTTCGCTGGTTCGGCTGCGGTGTGAGGCTGCCGTCGCCGCAGAATAACAGGGGGAGTGGGTGAGTGGAGGGATGGCCTATCCAGCGGTGGGAGTAGTATGCGGACGGTGAGGCCTCCGCGACAACACAGCCAGCCACGGGAGGCTGCATGCGACACGACTAGTGCTGCTTTGGGCGGCTGGGGCAAGAAGACTAGAGGTTGAAGAAGCACTACGGCCGTTGGATGGACATCGTTGACCACGCCGCGTCGAGAGCACCTGGGTGGTGGACGACGGCGAGGCCTACAAAGGGAACGACACGGAGCCGGGGAAGACACGACAATGGCTGCCCACGCAGTGGAGAGTACGAGGGTTGACTGGTTCGGCTGCCGTCGCTGGAAAATAACAGGAGGTGTGGGTGAGTAGAGGGATAGACCGGCCAGGGATGCGAGTATGATGGAGCCGTGAGGCCTGCCCGGAAGCACTGCCGGCCACGGGAGGCGGGAGCAGGCGGTTCTGACGGTGCTGGTTTGGGCGGCTGGGGCGGGATGATCAGAGACTGAAGAAGCACGATTGCCATTAGATTGACATCTAACGGTCTGACGCTAGTAGAGTCGATTGTTGACTAAGTTTTTTTTTGAGAAACCTTGTGTACGAATGAACTTAGTAGGCCCACAAGTCAGCCTCCAAATCTGTGGCAGACAACATAAAGCCCATTTGCTATTTTTTATAATTTGCAGCCCATTTGCTAATTCTTAAGGAATTTATGACAGCCCATTTTCTACCCAGGACCACAGTCAAAAAGTTCAACCTTATTTTGCATATTTCGGTGGAGTTCGAACTGTTGTAATCCTGAAATGATAAACATTTTTAAGAACTTATTGATTTGCCAAAAAATCGTTTTGTTTTTGTAAGCAAATAAGACATGGGACAATTGAGTTGGTTTAAGGGAAAACCAGTGGTAAAAAAATCAGCACTGGGTGGGAAAAACAACAAAAATAAGTATGTAAATATGAAAAGGGAATTTATGTGTTTTCAACATAATGATACGTGTATATGAACTAGTAAAACTATAGGTAGAGATTAGAAAACGGATGTAGGGCATGCATTTCAAGAGGATAATAGAACTGGGCTGTGTGTTTGATTCAGTAAAAAAACTGCCTGTGGATGTTGTAAGACAAAATATAACTAACGCTGGCGGGCCAGAGGCTAGTAGATACCCACTGGATCTTTGTGCCCCGTTGTCATCATGGGCTGATCCTATTAAAAAAACCAACCCTAGGTAATCTATAGCCTAGTTGAAACTTGCTCGA
Source organism: Triticum dicoccoides (assembly GCF_002162155.2). Classification (NCBI taxonomy): domain Eukaryota; kingdom Viridiplantae; phylum Streptophyta; class Magnoliopsida; order Poales; family Poaceae; genus Triticum; species Triticum dicoccoides. Next base: position 156,225,996 of record NC_041388.1, read on the forward strand.
CCTGAAAAAACAATATACGTGCTCAATAAATGAGAGAATTCTGCAAGTACAGACTGATAACTGGGATGCAGCACGGATATTTTTTTATCGTGATAATAAGTGCATGCACTTGTTTCGAAAAAATTGGAGAACTGGGAATTCGAACAGCGGGTGCTTATGCTACCCATCAAATAAAAATCAGGTGCATGAAAATTCGTTTTGAAACAAATGATTCATCTTTATATCCACGTCGACCCTCGGCATGATGGTTGGAAGCAAATGCAAGTTCATACCAAAAGATCGTTGACAACAATACCAACTTGCGGATGACAAGGTAGTAAAACTACCAATACCAAACTAACTTATAATCTTTTTACTCCTGGCCCTAGTGTTCGTCTGGTAGAAAATCTTGCAGAGGACCAGCTCCCGCTCCTTCTCTTGCTCCAGGTCCCCGAGGTGGTACTGGTGCATCACCCAGTTGGTCCTCTGCTGGTCGAAGTTCTTGTTGGTGTGCAGCACCAGAACCTTTTTTGCTGCCCGTCTGCCGGCCGTTGACCATCACCGGAAAGGTATCGCCGGTCTTGTGCCACATCGCGTGCATGCCGCACTCCGACTGTATCTTGCGATGCGTCCACGTGCCCCTTTTGAACGCCCTGGAATTGCGCTGGAAGAAATGCTTCCTTAGGCCACTTAGTGTGATACCTACAGTATTGTGGAATACAGGTTTTAGTGTACCTAGTTGGCATTTTCATAACATCTTTGGCATGTTGCAGTCACTTGTTTCACTTTTTATTAACTGTCAAATTGCAATTGCTTCACCAGGTCTGCGTCTAAAAAGAAAAATAGAGCTATAAACAAAGGAATATGTTTGTGCAAGTAGACGGCCGATCGGTGTCTTACCTGGAAGTTTCTCAGGTTGGGTGTAGCATATGTCGTGCTCGCTGTCGATGGTTGGTATGAACAAATCGATGAGTGTCTAAAATCTCTCGCTGTCAGCACTCACTTTGGCCTCAAGGTGCTCGATCAGCTCCTGATCCGTGGGATCGAACTTGACGCTGATACGTCTCCAATGTATCTATAATTTTTGATTGCTCCATGCTATATTATCTACTGTTTTGGGCAATATTGGGCTTTATTATCCACTTTTATATTATTTTGGGACTAACCTATTAACCGGAGGCCCAGCCCAGATTTGCTGTTTTATGCCTATTTCAGTGTTTTGAAGAAAAGGAATATCAGATGGAGTCGAAACAGAACGAAATCAACTAGAGAAGTTATTTTTGGAAGGAAACACACCTGATGGACTTGGACCCCACATCAGAAGATACGGGAGCTGCCCACGAGGGTGGGGGGCGCGCCCACCCCCCTAGGGCGCACCCCCTGTCTCATGGGGCCCCCGTGGCTCCCTTGACGTGCTTCTTCTGCCTATATAACTCCATATACCCTAAAACTTCCAGAACAGATATTATATCGGGAGTTCCGCTGCCAGAAGCCTCCGTAGCCACCAAAAGTCAATCGGGACCCTGTTCCAGCACCCTGCCGGAGGGGGGAACCCTCACCGGTGGCCATCTTCATCATCCCGGCGCTCTCCATGACGAGGAGGGAGTAGTGGCTGAGGGTATGTACCAGTAGCTATGTGTTTGATCTCTCTCTCTCTCTCTCTCTCTCTCGTGTTCTTGAGGTGGTATGATCTTGATGTATCGCGAGCTTTGCTATTATAGTTGGATCCTATGTTTCTTCTCCCCCTCTTCTCTCTTGTAATGAATTGAGTTTCCCCTTTGGAGTTATCTTATCGGATTGAGTCTTTATAGATTTGAGAACACTTGATGTATATCTTGCCGTGGATATCTGTGGTGACAATCGGATATCACGTGATTCACTTGATGTATGTTTTGGTGATCAACTTGCGGGTTCCACCCATGAACGTATGCATAGGGGTTGGCACACGTTTTCGTCGTGATTCGCCGGTAGAACTTTGGGGCACTCTTTGAGGTCCTTTGTGTTGGTTGAATAGATGAATGTGAGATTGTGTGATGCATATCGTATAATCATACCCACGGATACTTGAGGTGACATTGGAGTATCTAGGTGACATTAGGGTTTTGGTTGATTTGTATCTTAGGGTGTTATTCTAGTACGAACTCTAGGGCTGTTGTGAAACTTATAGGAATAGCCCATCAGATTGATTGGAAAGAATAACTTTGAGGTGGTTTTGTACCCTACCATAATATCTTCGTTCGTTCTCTGCTATTAGTGACTTTGGAGTGACTCTTTGTTGCATGTTGACGGATAGTTATGTGATCCAATTATGTTAGTATTGTTGAGGGAACTTACACTAGCGAAAGTATGAACCCTAGGCCTTGTTTCCTAGCATTGCAATACCGTTTACGCTCAGTTTTATCATTCGTTACCTTGCTGTTTTTATAATTTCAGATTACAAATACCTTTATCTACCATCCACATACCACTTGTTTCATCATCTCTTCGCCGAACTAGTGCACCTATACAATTTACCATTGTATTGGGTGTGTTGGGGACACAAGAGACTCTTTGTTATTTGGTTGCAGGGTTGCTTGAGAGAGACCATCTTCATCCTACGCCTCCTACGGATTGATAAACCTTAGGTCATCCACTTGAGGGAAATTTGCTACTGTCCTACAAACCTCTGCACTTGGAGGCCCAACAACGTCTACAAGAAGAAGGTTGTGTAGTAGACCAAAAGGACAAAAATAAACAATCACGTTCAGAGTATGTGTGGAATTAAGATTATTATAACAGTGACACATATCATAGACAGAGAATTGCAATGCCATGGTCATAATCATACCCCAAGTTAAAAAATAAGGCAATGGCTTTCATATTCTAGCAATATGTCATGGTTCAAACATCATGTAACAATGAGAGGAAAATAACTATGGCATCGCCTACTCATATTCTACCATAGCACTTACTACTACTGTTCTCATATCAACTCTAAGCAATAACATGCGTTGTTATAAAAATCTTGTAAACGAGAGTAACATATAGCAATCATGATGTTATGCTCATAATATGTATTCTAACAATCATTAGATGCCAATTGTTCTCATATCAACTCTAACAATAACATGTGTGGTCATAAACATCTAGGAAATGAGAGGAACATATAGCAATGATGTGGTTATAGACATGCTATGCATTCTAAATTTGTAACAAATGAACAGGCAGTCGTATTCATAAGGTAAAGATGAGATGAGATAGAACAATTACACGATGATAGATTCCACCAGTATAGGCGGCCAATCTGTGCGTCGACCGCGTAAACGATGCCATCGTGCACTATAGCATCAGAAAGAAATGTTGCCTCAACATGATAGATGATGAGCCATAACGATGTATGGCGACCGAATTCCAGATAAACTAATCCCATGTTAAACAAGGCAATGAGCTTGTAATCCATGTAGTCTTCTAATGGTGTGGGCACTTCGCAGATTACAACTTTCTGCAAACAGAGGTCAAGCCAAAAGGTTGACGCGTCTCATGCGTAGTAGGCAGGAGTGTCCGGCGGGCCGTGAGGCTTGATGGCGGCGGTATCCAACGATGAAAGGGTGATCTCTCGCTGGGTGTAGATATCCACGAGACGCCATGGACTGTCGGTGTGGTGGATGAGGATGATCCAGTTGGCCTTCATGCCCGCCCAATAGTGGCCGCGCATGAAGGACATGTGGACGGGTAGTGGTAGCATGTCGAGGGGCACCATGACAACCTCCGTAGGATCGTCAAGTCAGTGTCTGGGCCACCTGCGAGGATCGGGCATCAGCAAGCAGGGTGTCTTGAAAAGAGCCGGCCGGTTGCAGACGATTAGACGGTACAAAGACACCGAGCATGCTGCCAGACGGACGGTGCTGAGTAGGTCCATACGACTACTAATCTGCTCCAAGTGAACATTGGGGAGGGAATTCCAATCGTGGCTCTGCGTGTCAGTCGGTTCTGCCATTGGGGTTTTCAGTGCCTACGAGCCAGTGGGGAAGTGGATTCGGGCGGGCGAGCGAAGAAGCTTCTCCTCATGTGTCCGAGCAGTCAGCAAGGGGATATGGTACGCGCGAGCTACCAAGGAAGATGGCGCGGGCGGGTGAGCAGTGAGCGGGGGTAAATGGTGTGCAGCCGACGATGGGGAAGAGAGGAGGAAGAATAAGAGAGGAGGAAGAAGAAGAGATGGCAGTACTGGGTAAGGCTGATTTAGTAACACCAACACGCTCGTTCAACTTATTAATTACGTGTCCCATCTGTTGCAGCGTGTATTGTCACTTAACTACGAAGACTTGTTGAATAGTTCTCTCTGACCGATATGGGGAATAATGGATCGCGAGGACTTCCTTTCTACAGTATCCCTATGCCTCTACGCTCACTTCACTCATTTTGCTCCGTACCTAGTCACTTGTTGAAATCTGTAGAAAGACAAATACTCCGTATTCGGGAACAGAGGGAGGCTTTTACTCCGTACTATTTGGGAACAAAGGGAGTATCACCATATGGAGGGAACAGAGGAAGCTTGAAATATGAACATGTCAATGGGAGGGAGTAAGCCCCATGCATGCATGCATGCATGCAACATGCAACACTCACACGTACACATGGACGCATGCAACACTCATGCACCCATGCGGCACACAACACACGACACAACACACACGCTCACGCTCAAGTGCTCAACCTACTCCCTACGTCCGTGAAAGACTATACATTTAGAGCTTTACACAATGCCTAGGGCATAATTAACGCCCAAAAGTAGCAGACTTATGTGTGCATGCGACCATTGAGATAAGAAGATTAAATGAAGGCCGTTGCATGTTGTAATTAAGGATAGATATGTAGCCTATACCCACAGCACAAGTTGGTGCATTAGTCAATCGATATCGATTTAGATTAAAGGCTAAATGCATTGGAAGTGAAGATGTACATCATGTACTACACTCTTTGTTTTATACCCGATGTACACTCTTTGTTGGAAGACCGAGGGAGGACACGTGCATGCACTCACATACATAGCCAGGGCGGTTCGTGCGCAAGGGTTGGACTCATGCCCCGCCTGCGTAAAGTTTCGTTTAACTAATTTCTTTGCTCTGCCAACTGACAGGTGGGACCCAGAAACCAGGTGACAATTTAACCAGTCAACAAAGTGCCACGTCAACTATGTGGCCGGTCAGTAGGGTGCAATACGGTGCTCTATGATGAGCTAGTGATCGTATAATCGCCGCAAAACTATATATAGTGACCATAAAGAGCGTATTGTTACATACGTTGACCGCCAGTGTATTTTTCTCGTTTCAAATTAAGCCATATTAATCGGAAAGGATGCAGTATGGACTACTACTACTAGTACTAGTACTACTTTGATGTGTCCCATCAACTAGCGAACGAGGAGAAGCTTTCTTACTACACCTCTCCCTCGCCCACGCACGCGGTGTTTCACAGGACGAGGAGAGGGTTTTGACTACATCACCCTCTCCCTCTTCCTCTCCCTCTCCCTCTCCCTCACCCTCGCCCTCGCGGTGGACGTTCAACAGTTCAATCGGTGTCAGATTGCCAGAAGCATATTGTATTGTAGTATCATCATTGTTGGACCTTCCGAAGAGACGAAGAGCCAAGTGCAAGGTTCACACGAGTACGAACTGTTGAACCTCCCAAAGAGGCAAAGAGCCAAGCGCAAGGTTTTATAGGAGTTGTCGTCCTAGTAGGAGTGTACTACAACTATAGCGAATGATGCTACTGTATGATGCCGCCATGTCACATATATCCAAAGCTGTGCCACCTCTTTTTCTCAAAGAGCGTGTTAGAGCCCGTGCAACAACTACACAAGTTGCACGTACACATAACACATTTACTAGTAATAAATTCTAAAGGGAAAATGCCAGTATGCCACACAAGTTCATCTCCAATTCATGTGATAAATTTGTGCACGACTAGTCTACATATATTCACAGCGCTACCGTTCACAATTACCGTACTCCACTTACACGTTATAGATGGGCTACATGTCCTCCTCCAGGTTCCAGTCCCAGGTGTTCTTCATGGATGGCATGATCCATAGCGGTGGGCAACGAGAATCATTGTCACAGCTTTCTAGTCCGGTTCCACACGATGGAGAGTCATCCAAGCTGAAGCGGCATAAATCAGGGATAACGTGTCCCAGCATGTCATTCATCCGGCGGTGAGCACTGAAGACACAACCATGCTTCATGAACGGCAGGCCTTCCATGTCGTGCACGGAAGGTGGCATCCGCTTCACAATGGGGTAGCTGTTCCCGATGAAAAGTGAGTACTCTCTAAGAGTGTTCCTCGGCACCCACGTAGCATCACGGGGGTCGAACTCGGCGCCATTCATCTGGTACACGCGGCATCCCAGATCTGGACACATGGTGACGTACATAGTCAAGGTCCATGCATAATAATGTTGTGCTCAAATATGGCGGTCAGTAATACTGTGCAGCAAATAGTACTACTCCGATATAGAGGAAGTAAAATAACCGGCTTATTATATATAGACACTCTTGGCTACATGGATGAGATAGTAAGACATGGAAAAACAAAAATGGTGGCAGCTAGTGGGTTCAAGTCTTCAAGGGCCTAGCTAGCTATACGCGTCCTCCAAGGTAAAAAGTACTCCTACTAGTACTACAAAGTATACTACTAGTACAACAATGAAAGAGAAGGCGAGAGGGTTAAAAAATGGAATACCTGAGTAGATGGTGACGGTCCGATCGTGGTAGATTGTGTGACCATGTTGCACATTAGTGGTACCATGGGTAACGACTGCGAATATAGTTGATCCCAATATGCCAAAGTCAGCTACAAGGTTCCAGGTTAGACCGAATCACGGATGCAAATGCACATCCAGGATCGGTGATCTTATTTTGATCGGGGGATGATTGGTCCCTGCAAAATAATGGAGTACCATTAGGGATGCAAATGATGGTTTTTGCATTCCGTTTGTAATATCCCATACCGTAGGATGGCAACCAGATGAAACAAGTCCCCTGGCTTATCACCGCGAAGATGCGGCCTAGATGGCGCACGATGTCTTCGGACGTGTAGGGGTACAAATCTGCCGCCGCTAACATGCGCCAGCCTCTGCCATTACTGCCTCTTGCATTGATGGCAATCCTTATGTCGAACACCGCAATGAGATAGTAATCGTCGTAGCCGCGTCGCTTTGTCGGCGGGTCCGCAATTGCTATCTTCTTCAATCTCATGTAGGCATCATCATACGTATTCAAGCCCAGCCAGTCCAGAAGGCCAATCCCAATGGTGGAGAAGGGGTCTACCGGAATGGCCGCACTGCTGTGGATGTTGTGCAAAATGATGGTGGTTTCCGGCCGGAGGTATGCTAGCCAATCTTCGTTGGAACCAACCCATACCTATATATAAGACGGTGGGCAGCGGAGAAATTATGGGATGGAAATGGAATAACTAAGTACTACATGATCAAACTCCATTACTGACCTGCTCATCGGACAAAATCCGACTACCTCTCAACATCGGAAACTCTAGCGGAGTCAATGTGCAACCATGGCCAGGGAGCGGTGGACTGCTCGAAGGATTGTCCCATAGAAGAACCTTCTCCTCGAGGACGCATGGAATACCAACAAGCATGGCCTGTTTAAGCAGCATCTTGAAAAAGTTGGAGAAAAAGTTGGAGCTAGCAGCTATAAATGCCCCATGCAGCCCATTGGCTGTCTGCCCACGTTCTCCTCTCTCTGCATGCTGCATGGATGTCTCCCTCTCTCTCACATGACTGCATGCGGTGGTGCTGGCCTATGAGAAGCTCGCGTGGACATAGCAATCTTCTCTCCCGAAGAGAGTTTTTTGAAAGAAAGGGATTATGGAACGTTATTGGATTGCATTATACTGTAAATAATAGTACCAGTAAGAATTTTTTGGCATTAGGTAGTAGTTTTTGGCGTGGATTAAGAAATTTTGGGTATGTTTTTGCCATTTTTTGTACACGCCAACTAGTGTCAAAAAACGTCTTACATTATGTGACGGAGGAGTACGTACTCATACTGTAGCAGTACTAGTACTACTTTTCTCAACTAGTAGTGCGATGTACTATACTTCTAGTCTAGTCTAGTATAGTGCACCAGTTTTGAACTCTTGAATCTCAGGGCCAAGGAGCTATAGTTGGAAGTGGAGGGTACTACTGTTCTCTAGACCCATCGCTGTGCTATCAATGCAGGGGAAGTACACCTAGGTAGTGGCCTAGTGGGTACTCTTGGTGCTCTATTCAGCCGCTCCTCTCACGTAGCTAGCCTACTCAGCCGCTCCTCTCATGCACACACTAGCAGCCTGTTTATAAGCGACGGTTACTGCAGGGGCAGAACATTTGAGTTATTTGATACAGCGAGACTAGGCTTTTCGCTTCCATTTGTGGAGGTGTAATGGATCTCGTCGAACTTTGTTAGTAGTTCCTTCTTTATGAATGAGATGAAGCAAAGCTTTTGCCTCCGTTTCAAAAAAACACGTCAAGAGGAATTTCTTTTATAGTAGAGCCGAGAATGGAGTGAAGTCCATGCGTGCAACACCACAAGCTATAGAGTAGTAGTACTTCCTCCGTCTAGGTGTGTAAGTCATCTTATGTTGTGCATCGCGACCAAGGCGGAGAGGAAAATGAGAAAACTTAATGTCCTTCTGCTAATTAATAGCATTGCATGCAATGAACTAACCACCGCATGTTATGTTTGGTAGTCTCAAGTCATTGAAAGCATGCACAGCCCACATATCTTATTGGTTGATATACCACAAAACAAAAAACGAGAAGGGAGTTAATGTACGGTGCCTAAGTGTTTTGGGATTATTTGGTTTTCGTAAGGTGACTTACACACCTAGATGGAGGGAGTAGAGCACTTTACCTATAGAGCCATATTGCACAGTTCCCAATGCCTCGCCAGGCTTTTCCGGCTCCTCGGGCTTAATTGGGAGCCGCTAGTTTAAATATGCTACTAGCTAATGAGGAAGCTGCAAGCGAGGTGCGGCTAGGGCGAGCACGCGAGCCACGGGATGCTGGGAAGGAAAACCCGTTCACGTGGCCAGGCTATCCAGTGCACCCAGATTGTGGGGCCGCACGTCCGTTTGACTTCAAAACTCAAACTACCCATGTAAAATATTGGCTCGCAGCAAAGTGTAGTAGTACTATTTTAAAAAAAGGCCGCCATGCGTTCGGCCGGGATCGAACCCACAAAACGAGGTATACACTCCCGCGACCACTAGTAGTACTCGTTGGAGTACAACACAACCTAGAATCGCCTTTTGTCGCTAGTAGTACGTACATTGTTCCTTACAAGAAACCCCTATCATCTGCTGCTGGCTATAAGACAGTGCCATGTCATCTACAGCCCATCTTATGGCCAACATGTACAATAATAGATCAAAAGAGTGTACTACTTTTTTATTATGTGACCCACTTCTCATTCTCCCAAAGTGAGCACGTGCTAGAGCTGGCTCTTCACGAAGAGCCCGCTTACCTTATCTCTCCTCTTCTCTTTCCTCCAACTAAGCAGAAATATACTAGTTTATTTCTTATAGCCCACTGACTCACCTCTATTGTACTTGCTCTAATAATGCAAGAAACCACTAAAATGCCAAGAAACTACTACCACTTGCATACGTGGCAGACTTAAGATAAGACTACCTTATCAACCATTGTACATGCTCTTACCAACAAAAATCCTGGAGTGACCTCCTACCTTCGGCCCGTCCACCTAGTCGTCCTCGGCCATGGGACGTAGCTACCGCCGCCGGCAGAAGGCGAGGTCAAAACCGCCGGCGGTGCGGAGCCCATGTTGCGGCAGCCCGGATGCCAGCTCCGTCCGGCGCTTGCGGCCGCTAGCTAGCCAAGATAGCTCCGTCTAGCTGCTTGTATGCAAGGTTTGCTAGCTAGATTGGCACGGTAGCGCGGCGGCTTGCTTGCGCGCGCCGCGCTCAGGCCAGCCATCTGGCTTGAGCGAAGGCCAGCGCGGCGTCTTTCTCGCTTGTGAGTCACGCTCGGGCTAGCCTGCCAACCCGTGTGGAGGCCAGCGAGGCGTCCGGCCCGTCCGGCAGAGCGGCGGTGAACTCGCTCATCACCGGCGCCACCGACGAACACGCGTCAGTACTGTTTGAAGTAATGTTCAGGAAAAATAATGATTTGAGGGGGAATAACAGGATAGAAGGTCAGATGTGGGTCCCTCGTGTCAACGGTCAAACAAAATGTGTTGGTTTAAGCTGCCTCGTCAGCACGGACGTGTGGGCCAACCCTGTCATAAATGGGTTTAAATGAACCTAATCGGTAGGAGTACTAGGTAGTTTTTGGCGTGGATAAGAAATTTTGGGTATGTTTTTGCTATTTTTTGTACAATAGATTCTTCCTAGCACTACTAGGAAAAGGCCTACTAATGGCGCACCAGTTTTGCCTACTAATGGCGCATCACTGGTGCGCCATTAGTATCACGCCACTAGTATTTATTACTAATGGCGCACCACCCAGTGGGCCATTAGTATATAACACCATGCGCCATTAGTATGCCTCCCAGGGCCATATTTAACCATGTGCTTTGGCACACTAATGGCGCACTGCGGATGGATGTGCCATTAGTATACTTGGCATACTAATGGAGCACTCTGTAGTGATGCACCATTAGTATGAATATTAGGTTTTTTTTTACTTTTCTGATTTTTGCACAGGTTACAAAATATATTATTTGACTGAATATAGACAGTAGCACACAACAACAGTAGATTCATCGAATACAATAGAAGATTAGTCTCCGAATACAATTCATCATATTAGTCTCCGAATTCAAAAGACCGAACAAAGATAAAACATTACAAGTCTCGAGACCGCGAGTATCAAGTTTGTCGGAAGTAATACTAATCCTAAGAAGTCCTACTAATCATCATCATACAACTTCTACTCGTTATTCATAACAAGTCATACGATCATCATCTTGATAGTCATCGAACCAACCCTACTTAATTGTTCTTAGCACATGATCATCAGTATTAGGCAGGACCTAAATACCCTATTTAAGCTAAAATAGCATAAAACAATATAGACCCTGACTCTCCATTATGGAGAATGGAGAACATCATGTCTCCAATTCTTACGCTTCGCTTCCTTTTGCTTCCAAGAAGCTCCTTACGACTGTCCATACATTTTTTCCATCCTTTGATTTTCATGTCTCCACTTCTTTTAGAAATCTCGTATGGACAGTTGAGATTCGTAGGACGACCTGGCTGTATGTTCAAAACATTAACACTACCTTTCTGATACATAATATGAGGGACACAATTCTCTGGGATTATCTGTTGAAAAACATAGTAATAACTTCATAGTTAGCAATGATGTACTAGTTTTAGAAGTATGCAAAAGATGCACGGATGTCGTAATAGTAAAAATCTTACTAGGGTATCTCCATGGTAGTTACCGTAGTTGAACACATGCACTAGTGGCACGTATTTACCATAATGTTGACGAGTTTGATTGTGTATAGTGTAATTCTCAATGTCAGTACAAAATCCGACCAGATGATTTTTCTCCTTGTAAGTTGTTAATTCGGAGCCATCGGTGTAGTGGGTTTTGTCTACCATCTCCCGCACATTCTTTGAACAATAAAAATAAGCTGTCAGTGGAAATAAGATGTCAACTATTTTGAAATAAACAATATAAATTAGCTAATAACTATGTTTGAGAAACTCACATAGCGGTAGAACTGGAGGCGTATGAATAAGGACCCAAATGTCCATATTGTCTTGGTTGATGTCAGGATTACCAAGATCCATGGTGATAAGCATACCCTCATCAAAACCATACATCTTGCAAAATGCTTCCCAATTTTTGCAACCAAAATGGGTTACGCTCTCAGAATTATATAGATTTACTTCAAAGTCCACATCGTGATGAGTCCTTAGGTGAATTTTCTTTGTTTCAGAAATTTCATGGTCTTCAAAATCCATCCTCTCCAAGACATAGCGTCTTGCATGGCATGGGATAAGCTATACTCGAATTGTAAAAGATGAAAATTACACGTTGAAATAGTTGAAGTCATGCTTAATTATGAAAATAACACTTGTCGTCATTGTGTACCGTTTCAACTTCGAAGGTCTCCTCGAGCTTAATGCTGAAGCACCGATCATCGTCCAGGTGAGGCATGTCGCACAGACCTCGATTGTCGTGGCACCAATCGCACTCCGCCAGGAGACATTCATCGTCCGATGATGATGACAACATATCCTACGTTCATAATTCAAAACTACATCATTTAGGGTTTGTCGACACCGAGGCATCCTAAAAGCTAAGCTTTTATCATTTAGGGTTTGTCAACGCAGAGGCACCCTAAAAGCCTAAGCTTTCATCACTTAGGTTCTTATCGACACCGAGGCACCCTAAAAGCCAAGGTTTTATCATTTAGGGTTTTTCGATGTCGAGGCACCCTAAAAGCCTAAGCTTTCATCATTTAGGTTTTGTCGACGCTGATGCATGCATTAGTCGCAAGTACCCCATATGTCCTATTTTTAGCAAAGTCATGCTAAAATTCACGGAAAATTTCGGCATGGCCTTTGCTAAAAATAGGACATATGGAGTACCCGAATTTGCCAGAACAGAAGTTAATCGACATTCCGGCAAACTCAAGGGCCTCTCGGGGTACCTGCAAATTCATCATGACACAATGGTCGGAGACAAAACCCAGCAAACTAGCAAGATGATCATCATCTTTAAAAGTCATTACTTGTCAAATACAGAAGAAGGAACAATTTATTTGTGACATAGTTGGCCCATACAGAAGAAGCAATACCCTGCACTAGCCTAAAAACAAGTGAAGTTTCACCCATATAAGAACAACTTTATAAAAACAGAGAAGTTGCTATGTTTTTTCTACTGCTAGGAAAAACATCACTCATTGGAAATGAAAATCTCAGTACCAGCATTTTGAACTTTGAAATGAAATACAATAGTAGTATTAGTAGTATATGGAGTAGTATCTTGTCTAGTAGTAGTATTAGTTGTATATGGAGTAGCAAGTTTTGCCTCAGAGACCGCAAAAGCTAGGTTTTTTCTCAATTCAGATAGCTAAGTGGAAAACCACGTCAAGTCCTGTTTTAATACTCTATTTCTCAATGCATGCAATTGGTTTCATCTGGACTACATCATAGAACCACCAATAAAGGACACTGAAAAAATATATAGAGATGCCTACAGTTCCTATCCTTGAGTAGCATGATTAGAGATGAGTAGATCTCCTAAAGGTGTCATAAGCACCGCTGTTACTCTTGGAAGCAATGCAAACATGTAAAAGTTATTACTGTTGACAATACTACTCAAATTTCCAACTATCAGGACACAAGGCATGATAATCCATCTAATCTAATGAAATCTGAACTCAACTTGATCATGGTTCATGCCCTCAGACACATCAGCACCTCAAGAATGCCATGACAAAAAATGAAAAGGACCAAGACAATCACCACACAAGTGAAGAGAGAACTCGGGGCCTCTTTGACAAAAATGAAAAGGACCAATACAATGAAAAGGACCAGTGAGATGAAAAAACTAAGGTAAGGGGGGACATCAAAACGCAGAAGTGCATAACACAAGCTCACCGACATAGACACACATAACAGCCGCACAACAGCATAGACATTAAACATGTGCAGAGATCACAATCAACAGAGGCATAACAGTAGAAATTACAGGTGTAGATTGCTCTGTTCAACAAACTTCCTATCAGTCCAACAACGTTTTTGAATCTAAACTTTTTCAGTTAATAGAACCTAAACCTGACAATGTTCAGTTAACAAAAGGGGGGAGGGGAACCGGTGCAGCTCACCGAGAGGAAGACGATGGCGAGCTCGTGCGGGGATCGACGGTGAGGCCGCGGTGGCCGAAGGTGGAAGAAGGCGCGGACGCCCTAGACGATGGAGGCGTCAGTGTCGTAGAGGTGCCGGAGACCTTGCCCTGCGAGACAGAGAAGGGGCCGTCAGCCCCGGCGCTGGCGGGGGGCAAGGGGAGGAGGAGGAGGGGAAGGGGAGGAGGAGGGTCGGGGGGCGTACA
>NC_041388.1:156240928-156423016 GCF_002162155.2 Triticum dicoccoides
TCGGCGGCGAGGGGGATAGCTACCGAGAGGGAGGGGGATCGAGATCGAGTGTCCTCATGAATATTCAATATTTTTTCATATGGAATATGAAAAAATATCATCAAATTTGAAAAAATATTCATGAATTCAAAAAGTGCCCATGAAATTTAAAAATATTCATGATATCAAAAAGTAAAAAAAAAGTGCCCATTACTAGTTTAAACTAGTAATGGCGCACTATGCAACGGTGCGCCATTAGTAGTTTTGCAAAAAAGTAAAAAAAATACAGTAGTGGCGCACTCTACGGCTGGTGCGCCATTAGTAGTTCTAACTACTAATGGCGCACTCTGCCCGGATGCGCCATTAGTATGTTTGAAAAAATAAAAAAAACATTTTGTTACTAGTGGCGCACCGTGTGCCTGGTGCGCCATTAGTGTCTTCCACACTAATGGCGCACCAACAGATGGTGCGCCATTAGTATATAGTAATGGCGCACCACATGTCTGGTGCACCACATGAAAGTTAAGCTTTGGAAGCCAATAAGCAAGGCTAGTTACATAGTGCATATGTGTACATGATTGAAAGTAAATATCAACCATGAGTGACTAATATCTTGATGGAAAACTCAAAACTGCATGGTTGGAAATACTAGCAATGTTCATGTCCATTGCAACGAATCATAATTAGAATAATACTTATTCACAAACTTGGTACAAAACACTCTAATTTTTATATACATATGTCACTAGAGATATATTATGTTTCAATTAGAATATGTTCCTTGGGCTATTTTGGCAAGGTCAGGGAGGGATGTGGTTGGTTTTAAGAAACTAATTATGGGTTTTTCTGCAAATTGGTAGACAAGTGGGATGTTGGTGAGAAAAGGCAACAACTTACCTCACAATCATTAGATGTAGATCTAATGGTCAAAAACGACGGATGGCAGACACACCAGCATCACCAACTTAGTCTTGTGTAGGAGTACTAGCAAGATCCGCGCATTGCACGGAACATCAAGATGCATTTTTTTATAAAACACTTGTTGTGATTGACCCTTGCGGGAGTAATCCCATGTGTAAAAACTAATGATATCTCGAGAAAATGAGATAAGGTGAAGAGGAGTGGGGTGTGGTGGTGGTTGGTGGTCGGACTGAGCAGAGGCATGGGGATTGACAACACCGGCAGCGGCCACCAGGCCAGTTTGTTCCAGAGGCTTCCTTTCTTAATTGCTCAACAATGAGGTTTGTTGGAGATAAGGTGAAGAGGAGTGGGGTGTGGTGGTGGTTGGTGGTCGGACTGAGCAGAGGCATGGGGATTGACAACACCGGCAGCGGCCACCAGGCCAGTTTGTTCCAGAGGCTTCCTTTCTTAATTGCTCAACAATGAGGTTTGTTGGAGATAAGGATGAACAAGGGAAGGCCTTGTCTGCAAATGTGGAGAGGGGTGCGGGTATCTTTTAGTTTAATTTCCATCCGTCAGATATAGATCGGATGGTCTATATTGCAAGATGGCACACGTCCCATCATCACCAACTCGGTCTTTTATAAGAGAAGAAATATAAGTATGGAGATACAAATGTATTACCGTTACTTGCTTCCGCAAACTAGCATCTACATTCTATTCAACGCCTAGGCATGTCGGGCCTTAGCACAATGACTTCTTGACTGTGTAAAACAAAGATTTTCTCATTGCCGACAAGGAGGGGGTGACGGCGGCGCGCTTTTTGGCTTACTCTAGTCCTAGTAGTCATACTAGGTGGTCTCAGCACGTGTAGATTTATTCTTTTTCACATCTCGTGTTCGCCATACTGCCATGACTGTTGATGAATAGACGGTAAGTTATTCACGGGGAAACCCTTGTTGAGCGTGTTTGCGAGAGAGAGAGAGAGAGAGAGAGAGTGCGTGTGTGATATGTTAGAAGGCAATGATAACATATTCTTTGTGTCTATGTGTGTGGAGGATAGAGAGAGACATGTACATGGGGCTTTGTGTTGTGTAACATGGAGACACATATACATAATTAGAGAGTGAGTGTGTGAGATACACATGCGGACATGAGGAGAGATGAGGATCCAGATAAATGGGTGTTTGTGCGTGTCTGTGTATGTTTGTGCACGCGTTTGTTTGTGAGAGGGAGAGAGTGTATGTGGAGTAGAGAGACCACTGATGATGTAAACCCATTGTTGAGGAAATCGTTAACTGGTAGCTGCTCTGTTAGCTAGCGAGTAGGGGATTAATCGGCTAATCGGCAAGTTAATCGGTCATTTAATCAATTAATCGGACGATTTTTTGGTTTATCGGCTACTCGGTGACCCTATGAGTAGGGATTAATCGACAAATTAACTAGTTAACCGGATTAATTCTTGAACAGGGTGTAAACCTAGTATAAGGGAAGGGGGAATGGTGTGACATGTGTAGTAGTGAGATAGCACAGGTGCGGGCGGGGGGAGCAGACTATTTGGAAGAGACATCGAGTGTGTGTGTGGGAGAGGGGTGTGAGAGCGAGAGAAAGAGAGAGCTAGTGACGGAGAGAGAGAGAGAGAGGAAGAGAGGGGGCGAGAGGGGTCTTTTGTGTCCATAAATGGCATATAGATAGGGAGACAATGTTGATGTTGTCCAAAATTGTCCTATGAACGGAGATGCGAGGGAAGCTAGTCATCGTGTGTGTGATAGGGACTTCATGAGAGATCTAGAATAGATGGTGTAGAAAACAATGTGCAAAATCGAGAACGATTATACATTAGGGAGCTATGCAAAGAGTCACGACATATATGTATACAGGGAAGGTGCTGGGGTAGGTCCGCATGTGGGAGAGATAGAAAGAGGAGAGTGGTGCACAAGGAGACAAAGTGTGCTTGTTTGCAGTGGGGGTGGTGTGTGAGGTGAGTGCGCGAGAACCACATAACTAGGGAGATCGACGTTTGGGGGCGACGTTTTGTGTGTATGGGAAATATACACTCTACATAGTGCGTGTGCTTGGGTAAGAGAGATAGCGGGAGACCTAGAGAGTGAGGGAAGAGATGTGTGCATGCCCAAGAGATAAAGTGATAGAGACCTATGTTGGGGTCCGGACTTTACAAGAGAGAGGGGTGTTAACGTGCTCGTGTGTTGGTGTTTGGGGGGAGAGAACGACTTCTCTATGTGTGTGTGTGTGGTGGTGGGGGGTTGACTTAATATAAAGAGTGAGGTGTCTATATTTGAGGGACTTTAGCATAATTAAGATATTGTGCACTCATGGTTGATAAATTTGTTTCACAGTTTGTACTATGAGATAACGATACTTTTGAACATGCGTGATATACCTTGATGTACCAGAATTACAAACCTAAGATTGGAATTTTGGAATTCGACTCCATCATTAGCTTTTGTAATTCATTTAAACGGAGGTACATTTTTTAAGCCAGGATTTCGTGATTTCAAATTCATATATCAAACCTAGAGATATACACATACGGGCATGTTCAAACTTTATAATCATCCACTTTATTCATAAACATACACATTTTTGCTTTTGTCATCATATTTAGGATAAACACATTTGGAATTTCATTTGAATTGGACCGTATGATGGTATTTGCTTGTAGTAGCTCAATTATCCATATTTGAATTGAATGGACAATCTAAGTTTCGAGTTGGAGACATTGATTTTCAAAACTTGCACATTTTTTGCGTGCAAAACAAACAATTTGTCGGCCAAGATATCATAGTCGGCCATACGAGAGCAGAATACTTATAATTTTAGGCGCCAAAAGCTTTCAAACTTCCCGCTCACATCGAAATATCACGCACCCGAAAGTTTAGCCCTGCGATATTCCTGTTTTACCCCTGCCACATGAACGGAAAAGGGCTGCTTTGGTAACTCCATTGTTTTCCCCTCTTTGCCCCCAACATTCTTCCCCAGAGCCCCTCCCCTTCCCCTCCACGACCCCCAACCACGGCAAGCCACCGAATCTACTCCTCTGCCGTAGTGGTGGACCTCACACCCCGCCGGATCTACCTTCCGCACCTTGAACCCCCAACTGCCAACTCACCACTTCACCGGAGCCGCTTCAGCGACTGGCTTGTCCACCGCTCTAGATCTCCTTGACCGCCATCATGGTCGACCACACTGGATATGCTTAACTGGCGCCCTCGTCCACCACCGCGTAGGCCCTTCACTTACTCCCTCGTCCGCCCCTTCGTTGGCCCTTCATACAAGCCCTCGTCCGCCACAACAAATCTGCCTCACCGAAAGCACTGTACAACGCGCCCGCCGAAGCCTTCGTCCACTGCACCGGACCCGCTCCACGGACGCCATATGCAACTCCACCGGCCCTGCTTTACCGACGCCGCAGCCTCATCAGGTTATTTCGATTTTTACTCCTTCGGTTTTTCTCTTTATCATGCAACTGTTCACATACCACAGATGAGCTTTCTTGTATGTCGACAGACGCCGCAACCGTAGCACCGAAGCCGCTTCAGCGATGGCGACAGCCGGCCCAAACTCAACCACAACATGAGCACCATCGACGATCCTTAGCTATCAAGTATGACAACGATACCCATACGCCATCGAGAATCAGGTACTATTATCCAACGGCGGGCGCCTACGTTCACTTTCCTAGCATAAGCACCACACCTTTGAATTTCTTCAGGGCATCATTCAGGTTTTCATGAGACGCGTTATTCTGCTTGCACCTGTAGGGCCATACTTCTGGCAGTGAACATGTTACATGTGCTAAATTACATACCAGTGCACATATAGTTAATATGCTTTAGTTTTGTTCTGATGCCACCTGTAGGTTCCATCAGTCTGCTTAATGTTCTCTATGCTTAACTACACATCAGCAGACTAGCATGTGGTTCCGCTGCTTTTTGTTCGTTTTACCCTACATTTTCTGATGCTAGCTATTACATCACTGCTCGGATCCTCTCTTCATTACTTGTTTGTGTGTTTTCGATCTTCCTAAGTTGCATGTCTAATTTGATGCTTCTATTAATTATGGAGCTGCCAACCCCATCAAGCAAAATATTTGTTCTTTTGGGGCTCGCACCTCGAACAAGCATAAAAATAGAGGGAAGCAGATATATTGTCGTGTATGCACACATCCTTCTTTCATTAGTTTAGATGAACCATTGATGATCAATTCGAACCAGTGCATGTGATTAAAATTAATTTTACCTAAATAGATGGTGCATAATAAACTACAACAACTAGATTTGCAACCACGGGATGCTGACGATATCTTCAAAGAACATTGCAATAGTAGCTAGGTTTCACAGCAACATATGGTAAGCCAGTGTGTTTTAGTACATGTGAAATGTAATGCGAGTGGGCCGCTTTCTTGGGTTGTGCCCTCAACATGTAATCCTACCGAATTACAAATAGTTCAGTTGTCTGCTTTGTTGTATTGCTTGATTCGAATGCTTATTTGTTGTTACGCTATACCTGAGTTGGTCAATATGTCAGCAGTGCCTGTTGTACTATCGTAAAGAAATGCATGCCTATTTCATTTGAGTCCTTAACTTTTCCTCTCAACTTCATCACAACACTGTCTTCATAGTTTATATGAGGCCACACTGTTAAGTGCTTTCTCAGATTATTTCAACTGCTTAGATGCCTTGGCAACTTAAATATAGCGGTTGTACACTCCCTTTCAACTAGGGATGTCAACTGGGTCCCGTTTAATCCTGATTAAAGTCCACTAGTGGTATGATAGTTCAAAAGAGTTTTTGTTTTTTGAGGAAAATGAACTAGGGAGGTAGCAAAAACTAACTAGATGGGACTGGCAGATGTCGTTTATTTGCCACTTACATCCCTAGTTTCATCTTACCATTTTAATTTCTTTTCGGCTGATGCTGCTTCGAACCATTTCAATATAGTTTGCCATGCTCAGCAATAATTCGTCCGTCGTTTACCATGTAAGCTTACTGCCTGGATCATATGATAACTATCTCTTACTGATGTCCAGCGGAAACCTTTCAGGATGCCCTTCACACTAGGACACAATGTACAACCCCAGAATCTATTTGTGGAAGCAGTGCGCCATCCATGTTACCAGATGGTAGCAGTTCAGAGGAAACACCGCCAGAGAGCAGTCTGAGCACATATATTATAGTGCTTGAGGCTCTACTAGAGGTAGAAAGATATGGTGTGGCTGCCATGAATGAGGTAATCTTTATCTTGAGGCTGGAAATTACGGAATTAGCGGCACGCATTATGCAAGCAACCCAAGAATTTGAGGAAGTAAGAATTTTGCATTTGAAGATAGAGGAGGTCCTGTTGTTTCTGCTATCTGAAGCCCAAGGTAATCCCAGTTCTTCTTTAGATACGAGTTGAAATTGTCATTAGATTATTGTACTTGCATGTTGTGTCATGTCTCTGAATGGATTATGTTGCAAGACCCCCTATGTTGTCCATGTGTTGTAATGATCCAAATTTTTTAGGCGAGGTAATCCTCAGTACTTGTATGATTGACATAAGGTGAATTTTTTTTCGTGTGAGCATATTGTATTGGATGAAATAACTGTTTGACTCAGAGTGTATCCAACCTACTGAATTCGAAGATCACGACATTTCTAAATCATAATCATATATAAAGGTGGAATAAATCTTTGTTGTGGTTTTGAAGAAATAAATAACAAAATGTATAATTATCTGTGGATATTCATAATCGAATACAAATTGGATTTGAATTTAGTTTTCCAGGTCCCAGGGCAAACGTGAATGCTAATTCTCCCAAGTTTTGAATGAAGTGGCTAAACACCCACTATAATTTGTGGGTTGCCGAAGCAAATGTTTGCGAGATGGAAATTACTGTCTACCCCTAACACTTGACATCCTTATCGACCGGATTTACACTGCTGTCGATAGGGGTAGACTAGTAACTTCAATCAGACGTGACACGACGGCCTCTGAGCCCATTCAGACACGGTGGGCGCCAAACATGGGCGGCAAAACACATTTGATTCAAGCTCATCCGAAAGACATGTGTCTCTTCCTCCATTTCCCCATTCATACACGGTGGGCGGCAAAACAAACTCTCCTATTCCGAAATCAATGTAGGCTAATATTTTAAATAGGGGCAGATGTGTAACTTCCATCAGACGTGACACAACCGCCCTACTTGTCAACCCCGTTCATACATCGTGGGCGCCAACCATGGGCGGCAAAACACCCTCTCCTCTCCCGAAATAGTTACTGGTAAATATTTGGGAGATGCGAGATTACCGTCCTATCCCCAACCGACGCGATGTCTGAAATTTTAAACGGGGGATAAGTTCGTAACTTTCCCCCATTTCATAGAAGCGCGTCCCAAAGTTTGAGATCCCCCCTCCCCTCCATTTCCCCATTCATACACCGTCGGCGGCACGACAACCTCCGCACTGCGGCTAGCCTCCTCCGTCCGCCACCACATCCTCCACCTTGCCGGAGCCGCTACCCCTACCCCGTCGTCCACTGCAAGAGATGGACGTCTCTCATCCACGGCGCTGGACCAGGATTCTTTCAACGCCTCCTCTCGCTTCATCGGCGGCGTCATCCACCTTGCCGTTACCGCTCCTAAGGCTGCCTCATCCACGACAACAGGATATATCCCCCGACCCGGCTGTGTGCCGTCTAAAGTCTTCTTCCCCGCCACCGACAGCCATCGCACCCGCAGCACCCTCAACGTATCAGCATAGGCCTACACAGCGTCGGAAGAGAGGTGGTACTCTTCCATATGTGCTTAAGTTATTGATCTCACCCGGAAAATAGATCGTAATTTGTTTACTGTACTATTCTTGTCTGTACCAAATCATAGTGGCTAGTTGAAAGCAAACATTGGTTGTGAAGTAGCTTTGTCCGGTTTGCACCTTCAGATCCGCCATGGCACGGGCACTATACTCGTAAAGCATATGGTTTCCCCCTTTATATTCACTACCATCATCGTAGGTGCTTCGTGTCGTGCTAGCACTGCTCCTCAAGACCTCAACCCAAAGCTTACGTGTTGAAATAGGAATTTGATATGATGCTCATATCACTAAAACAGAGAACGTTTAATTGGTCACCTAATGTTCCTATATTCGTTTTGAAAAGCATGTGCGCCACCCACTGGTCCAGCTAGTTCCACTTTCCTGATTTTTCTCTTGATGCTAAGGGTTTTCCCCTTTTATCTACTCTACTATGATCTGCGTAGGTGCTTTCTGTCGTACTAGCATTACTCCACCCTTCAAGCTAAACAACACAACACTCAGAATTCGAAATCTTAGTTGTTCAAATATGATTGTGATATGATACTGATATTAGTTAACCGACACATTTAATTGGTTAGCTAAAGGTCCCACTTGAGTTTCCAAATGCATGTCGCGACATATAGAGAGACATCATATTTGCATTTCTTTGTCACTTGTTGACCGTACTTTCTTGTCCACACCAGATCTTAGTTGTTATTTCAAAGCAAACATCGGTTGCTAACTACCCTTTTCGTGGTTTGCAGCTTCGGATCTGCCATCCCACTGCCACGGTCAACACTGTACTCATCATGCTTATGTTTTCCCCATTTTATGATGACCACAATCAGCCTACGTGGTTCGTGTCGTAATAGCACTGCTCCACCCATCGAGCTAAACAAGCTTAGTTGTACAAATTCATATCTGATATTATTGCTGATATTAGTAAAACTGAGAGATGTTTAATTGGTTAGCTAAATGTTCCTACTTTAGTTTCAAAATGCATGTGAGCCACATATGGAGAGATCGGAAAGAATAGTATTTCTTTGTGCGCTCTGGTTCATCATGGGTGGCCAACCGACATTGTACTGAAAGACTTGTAATATCTTCAATCTGCTTGCTCTTCTGCTCTTCTTTAAGATGATACTATTCTCTTGCGGTTGACTGGTCAGGTCGAGTTGTTCTCCCTTAGTATATTTTGATTCTGTCAGGCCAGGTCGACTTGTTCTTCTTTTCTATATGTTGAAGCTATAATCTGCGAAGTGTCATCAATTTTGGAGCTCTCATATTTTGAGTAGTAGGCCACATTATATTGATGCACACAACAAATTACAGCATGCATGGCATCTTTTAAAAGAATTGCAGAGATAGCACAAAGGGGTTTACAGGGAGGCAGTATTGGATTAGAATCACTTCTGCATTACAAAGAAAATCTCACTTGTTTTTATGTTTTCATGCATGTCAGATATTGAACATTATCAAAATGAATATGAGAATGGGCGCACGAGAGGAATATTGCGGAACGATAAACTGGCTAACAAACTTGGCATGGTGGAGGATGGCCTATCTTATTCACCCATCAAGGTGCTTGCTCTAACTTTGCAAAGTTGTATTGGTCACACATATTTTGCATCTGACCTCTTGCATTACTTCTATGTTGTTACACCATCTGCTTAGTTTAAGCATCATATATGAGTATATGTCATACCTATCCATTTTCTGTACCTATTCCATGTGTCGTCACACTATGTTTTTCCAGTCAAATGTTGTTCTTTCGTAATAGATATCCAAAACGAAGAGGGTGAGTGCAGATCCTCAAGGAGTACAAACTAGGTATTTGGAAAAGATAGTGATACCTGTTAAATCCTATAGATCAGCAGCCACAGAAAACACAGGCCCAACTGTACCACACTTTACCCCTACTCCAGTGGCCAAACCCCTATTAGAACTGCTGGGAGCCCAGCGTCAGGTACTGTCTATGATATCAATTCAAAATTTGAACTCCTAAATTTCTGCTTGTGCCTTACCTTCTCTCTTGTATGAAAACTAATTTCAGATGAATCTCCTTGCTCAAAGGATCATACGATCTCAAAACAATAATGGGCTCTGCATTGCTCTTGCCAGTACCTCTCTCCCTTTTGCCTTGTAATGTTGTACTTAATTAATTGCTATTTGATTATGTATCATCAGTCTGCACCTGAGCTTCATTATCCTCTGTTTCTTCCATTATTATTTGATCTATATTTACTCTTTGCAAAATGTAGAATAATGGCAACGCTTATAAAGAATTTTCTTTAGGCAATTTATTGAATCATCCTTCCGTCAACATGGAGAAGGGCTTTGTCCAGCCCGTGTTAACATGTAATGTAAGTTCATCCTTCTCAAGCCTTCAAACTTTGTTCTAGTATAGATTTGGATATGCATCATTTCCTCCACTACTGTTTGCTTTGTTGTTCACATCTAATTGGATGTTTGCAACAACTACCAGTTTCAAATTGTAGTTGTAAAAGCATGTTCCTTATGCAGAACAGATCCATTTATTTTCTTATATAATTGTGAAACCTGTTACGTGTCTCCTTGTTTCTCTTTCAGAATCGTATCTCTTACGCCAGGCATAACTTTAGGGAAGATAGTGAGCCAAACCATCTTGAGGATAGCGAGATGACCCCAAGGTCCTGTCTTGATGAAGACAGTGAGTTGAAGCTACTCACTAGCAGGTGTGAGACAACCTCTGTGCAGTCACTGCCTCAATCAGTTCGACTTCTTCAGTCTCAACTTAAAGCGGAAAAGCTTGCTTCAGCTCAGCTCAGACTTGAAGTCAAAGATGCAATGAAGAAGTCAGAGGACTGCCGTGCACACCATCATGCCTTAAATCTAGTGTTGATGCATCTATCGTTGACACAACTAAGGTCTACTCAGCTTCTTCAGCTGTTTGGGGGCCCCGACCTGGCCAGGCCTAGTGCCTTCTAAAGTGCTCTCAGTTTTGTATATTCTTTCGTCGGCGCGTTTATTTGCACTGGTGGTGAACTTTGATGCCCAGTGGATGTAATATGTGTGATAGCCGTGATAGCCTAGCGTAAGTTGCTTTCTTATTTATTTCCTTGTTGTCTTGTTTATTTGTTTGCTTGTAGTCATTGCAGTTCTTTTTGCACGGTTTGCTAGTGGCTGCAATAACCTATTTTTTAAAACTAGGCCATAATAACCATGGGCTAATATTTACTATAGTGACACTGGGCCTCCTACGGGTCATAGAAACAGTGGGCCTTCTATGGGCCGTAGAAACAATGGGCCTTCAGGTCGTAGAAACAATGGGCCTTCTACGGCCGTATCATCAATGGGCCTTATACGGGCAGTATGATCGATTGGCTAAACATGGGCCAATAACAGGACACATTATTGCCGTAAACGGGCTAGAGTTGGAATCGTCCGTTCATGGGCCGACCATAACGGGCCATCATTAATAAGCCTTATTTGATGACGCTATGAAAACGGCCCAACGTATTAACGGACCACAAACGGGCCAACTGTAACCACGGGCTGAATTTGGGCCACAAGCAAAAAATGACAGTAAAGGGCCGTAAGTAAACGAATGGTGGAAATGAGCCCAAGAATGAATGGGCTCTGAGAAGGCCGAAAGATAACATGGGCTGGAAACAGCCCAATGGAATAATGGGTCGTTAATGGGTATAAAGTGATACACTGTTCATTACGGGCCAGTTTCACCACGGGCCGTTAATGGGTGTAAAGTGATACACTGTTCATTACAGGCCAGTTTCACCACGGACCGTTAATAGGCCAAGAGTTACATAGGGCCTCATATGGGCCGAAAGACTTCATGGGCCATACATGGGCCAGAAGTGAAAACGGGCTGGAATCATATTGGGTGGCCCATATGACGCTACTGGGCCAAATTCGGATAGGGCGTAACGGGCCTTGGGTTAGCGGGTTGTAAATGGGATATATGCGAACATGACGTTAACAGGCTTTACATGGGCCGACCCGCCACCTTTTGACCAAGTCAAACGGGCCGGCCTTTTCACACGAATGGGCCTCTGTTAGGCTGTGCCACATGTCGACGTATCATATGCGCCTTCTGTCCAATGAGTGGATGATATCTGTCCCAACGATGAGCCGACACGTGTTTCCTCCAGCCAATGATGATTTTACACGAGGAAAATCCCCATTGGTCGGGGCTGTTAACGGGTTATTGGATCGAAAACCCGACTCGATAGCTTAACGGCATTCCGTTACGGTGGATGCCATGTGTCGGTCACCCTTGACGAAAGCACTTCTGTGATGCGGGATTTATCGTCATGGAAGTGGACACTTCCGTGATGATAATTTTGGTAATGTCATGGAACACTTCTATGACAGCACAGGTATGACTATCTTGATTCTGTCATAAAATCATCATGGATGTACATGCATGACAGAAAATGCGACCTACTGCGACAAACACGTATCATCACGGAAGTGTATTTTTTTGTAGTGCAAATAAAAAAAGGGAAAGGCCCAAAAAATAAAAAATAAAAATAAAAAGGGACAATGCTACTATCCTTTTTTCCACACTTGTGCTTCAAAGTAGCACCATGATCTTTATGATAGAGAGTCTCTTGTTTTGTCACTTTCATATACTATTGGGAATTATTTATTATAGAACTTGGCTTGCATATTCCAACAATGGGCTTCCTCAAATGCCCTAGGTCTTCGTGAGCAAGCAAGTTGGATGCACACCCACTTAGTTTCTTTTGTTGAGCTTTCATACATTTATAGCTCAAGTGCATCCATTGACTGGCAATCCCAACTCCTTGCATTGACATCAATTGATGGGCATCTCCCTAGCCCATTGATTAGCCGCATCAATGTGAGACTTTCTCCTTTTTTGTCTTCTCCACATAACCCCCATCATTATACTCTATTCCACCCATAGTGCTATATCCATGGCTCACGCTCATGTATTGCGTGAAAGTTGAAACAAGTTTGAGATTACTAAAGTATGAAACAATTGCTTGGCTTGTCGTCAGGTTGTGCATGATGAGAGCATTCTTGTGTGACAAAAATGGAGCATGACCAAACTATATGATTTTGTAGGGATGAACTTTCTTTGGCCATGTTATTTTGAGAAGACATGATTGCTTAGTTAGTATGCTTGAAGTATTATTATTTTTATGTCAATATTAAACATTTGTCTTGAATCTCTCAAATCTGAATATTCATGCCACAATAAACAAAATTACATTGAGAATTATGCTAGCTAGCATTCCACATCAAAAATTCTATTTTTATCATTTACCTACTCAAGGACGAGCAGGAATTAAGCTTGGGGATCCTTGATACTTCTCCAACGTATCTATATTTTTTTATTATTCCATGCTATTATATTATCTGTTTTGGATGTTTAATGGGCTTTATTATACACTTTTATATTATTTTTGGGACTAACTTACTAACCCAAGGCCCAGTGCAAATTGCTGTTTTTTTGCCTATTTCAGTGTTTCACAGAAAAGGAATATCAAACGGAATCCAAACAGAATGAAACCTTCGGGAGAGTTATTTTTGGAACAAATGTGATCCAGGGGACTTGGAGTAGACGTCAAGAAAGGAGCAAGAAGGCCACGAGGCAGGGAGGCGTGCCTGCCGCCCTGGGTGCCCCCACCCTCGTGGGCCCCTCGCAGCTCCACCGACCTACATCTTCCACCTATATATATATATATATATATATATATATATATATATATATATATATATATATATATATATATATATATATATATATATATATCCATATATCCCAAAAACATCCAGGAGCACCACGAAACCCTATTTCCACCGCCGCAACCTTTTGTACCCAAGAGATCCCATCTTGGGGCCTTTTCCGGAGCTCTACTGGAGGGGGAATCAATCACGGAGGGCTTCTACATCAACACCATGACCTCTCCGATGATGTGTGAGTAGTTTACCACAGACCTTCGGATCCATAGTTATTAGCTAGATGACTTCTTCTCTCTCTTTGGATCTCAATACAATGTTCTCCTCGATCTTCTTGGAGATCCATTTGATGTAATTCTTTTTACGGTGTGTTTGTCGAGACCCGATGAATTGTGGGTTTATGATCAAGATTGTCTATGAACAATATTTGATTCTTCTCTGAAATCTTTTATGTATGATTTGTTATCTTTGCAAGTCTCTTCGAAGTATTAATTTGGTTTGGCCTAGTAGATAGATCATTCTTGCAATGAGAGAAGTGCTTAGCTTTGGGTTCAATCTTGCGGTGTCCTTTCCCAGTGATAGCAGGGGCAGCAAGGCACATATTGTATTGTTGCCATCAAGGATAAAAAGATGGGGTTTATATCATATTGCTTGAGTTTATCCCTCTCCATCATGCCATCTTGCCTAATGCGTTACTCTATTCTTATGAACTTAATACTCTAGATGCATGCTGTATAGCGGTTGATGTGTGGAGTAATAGTAGTAGATGCAGAATCATTTCGGTCTACTTGTCGCGGACGTGATGCCTATATACATGATCATGCCTAGATATTCTCATAATTATGCACTTTTCTATCAATTGCTCGATAGTAATTTGTTTACCCACCGTAATACTTATGCTATCTTGAGAGAAGCCACTAGTGAAACATATGGCCCTCGGGTCTATCTTCCATCATATAAGTTTCCAACCTATTTTACTTTGCAATCTTTACTTTCAATCTATATCATAAAAATACCAAAGATATTTATCTTATTATCTCTATTAGATCTCACTCTCGTAAGTGACCGTGAAGGGATTGACAACCCCTTTATCACGTTGGTTGCGAGGTTCTTATTTGTTTGTGTAGGTTCGAGGTGACTTGCGTGTAGTCTCCTACAGGATTGATACCTTGGTTCTGAAAAAATGAGGGAAATACTTACGCTACTTCACTGCATCACCCTTTCCTCTTCAAGGGAAAACAAACACAGTGCTCAAGAGGTAGCAGTAGATATTCTCTCCTTGCATTGGCGCTGAGCAACCTGTTCGGCCTTTAACTCAGCGCTTGTCTTCTTGGCAACCACATCACTCATCCTGACTTGCTCCTTGGCCCGGACGAGCTCAGTCTGCAGGGTCTCAACCGCGGTAGCACCATTTGCAATTATGCATATCTCAGTATATAATTCTCAGCTTCATGCTCATATTATTATACATACATATACTGACTGCCCAAAACATACCTTGCGCCTCGTCGAGCCACCTGTTAATAGGCGTGATGTTGTCATCCTCCACATTAAGTTTCTGCTTCAGATCTGGAACCTCTGTAGCACGGGCAGTCGCCGTGGATGAAACATACCGTGTTCCACTTAGTTAGATTACTTCCTGGGCATACATTTTTTGATCCTCTGATCGCCTCCTTTTGGACGCCAACCAGAGTCTCAGGGGCTACTATCTATACACGTGTGCATTTTTTTGCATATAGAGTGCAATTCAAGATATTGCATTCCATACCTCGAAGCCTCTTAGCAGGCCCGTGAAGGCTCCATTCAATCCTCTTCTCGCGGACAGAATCCTCTCAGCTACCATACCCATCAAGGTACGATGTTCCTCTGAGATGGACGCATGTTGCAACACGTCCATCAATGTATCCGGCGCCTCCTGATTCCTAGAAGCGGCGGTGGGAGTACGGACTCCCTTCGAAGGGATGTGTTTGCTTGACCCTAGAGTCGTCTCTGGCCGTAAACCAGGTAGTTCGGGGCCTTTATTGTTTATCCTCGAAGGGGCTGCATGCCTCGGACCTTGGACTGCTGAAGTATCACCTTCGGGCGTGGTCTTCATTGTCCCTCGCACCAGTTGTTGATCAAGAGAAATCCTCCAGGACGACACCTCAAAGTCGTCCGCCCTATTGGGCGAGAGGGTTTGTGGAGGTGTCTCGCTTTCCATCATCTCCGGAAGAAGATCCCCTGAGGAGGAGGACTGTTGAGGAAGACTGCGTGTCAGACTGCAAACATATATTTCATATGTTACCCTTGGAAGTGGAAAGGAACGGGCTATTTTTAGGACACCTTTGTTCACTTAGATTCGGCTAAAGGCTTGTCCTTATGGAGGAACTACGCGTCAATGTCGTCTTCCGAACCTGAACCGCCTGGCAAGGACATCTTCCCACGATTAGGAGCCTCTACCTCCAAATCTTCGGAGGCGGTCCTCTTCTTACCATGCGGGGAAGGGATGTCAGCTTCCACTTCTCTTTTATCTTTGGAAGAGGGAGTCCCAATCTCCCAGGACATAGTGTCTGGTGTACCTTTAGAATGGAGGTCACCTTTGGCCTTCTTGCTCTCCTACTTGTCCTCCTTCGCCGGCACTTGATAGGGCGTCGGAGCCAGCATCCTTGTTAACACAGGATCGACCGAGTCTTCGGGAAGAGGGGCCGAACACCTAATTCGTTCTGCCTTCTTTACCCAGCCCTATGCGAAGATGGTTTTCTCAGTACTATGGGATGTTTAACTAAGCTGTGTTTAGGAGTAGAGTGCTTATCGAGGTGTCTGGATGGTTGCAGTCAAGGCTGATGTCTTTGGTAGTATCCGGGAACTTCCTTCGTGCCCCGAAGAATAACTTCCACATTCCTTTATGCGTCGTGCCGAAGAAGTGCTGAAGGGTCCGTGGTCCTTCTGGATTGAACTCCCACATGCGGAGGGGCCGTCACTGGCACAGCAGGACCCAGCAGACTAGCATTACCTGGATTACATTGATGAGGCTGGTGTCCTTTTCAAGGAGGCTCCGGATGCGGCTTTGTAGTGTCTGCACTTCGTCAATGGATCCCTAGTCCAGCCCCTTATTAATCCATGATGCAAGATGTAACGGAGGGCCAGATCAGAACGCTGGTGTAGCTGCCCACTTGGTAGCATGAGGTTCGGTGATGTAAAACCACTCCCACTG
Source organism: Triticum dicoccoides (assembly GCF_002162155.2). Lineage (NCBI taxonomy): Eukaryota > Viridiplantae > Streptophyta > Magnoliopsida > Poales > Poaceae > Triticum > Triticum dicoccoides. Next base: position 156,257,498 of record NC_041388.1, read on the forward strand.
CCATAGGTCGGAAGCTTCCGTGAAAGAGCCTTTGGGCCAAAAAGGAATGGTGAGCTTGTTCACCGTAGCACCACCACACTCTATTTGCTTCCCCTCAATTACCTTCGGCTTCACATTAAAGGTCTTGAGCCATAAACCGAAGTGAGGGGTAATACGGAGAAAGGCCTCGTACATGACAATAAAAACCGAGATGTGAAGGAAGGAGTCCGGAGCTAGATCGTGAAAATCTAGCTTGTAATAGAACATGAGACCGCGAACAAAGGGATGGAGAGTGAACCCTAGCCCCCGGAGGAAGTGGGAGATGAATACTACCCTCTCGCCGGATCTAGGAGTAGGAGTAACCTGTCCTTTAGCAGGGAGCCTATGGGGGATTTCCGCGGTCAGATATCTTGCCGCTCGAAGCTTCGCGATATCCTCCTCTGTGATAGAGGAGGCCACCCACCGGCCTTGAGGGCTTTGTCCGGACATGACTGGGAGGCTCGGAACAATTAATATTGAGACCTGGGTGCTAGAACTCAAGGTTGGAAAGGTTGAGGAAGAAGTAGGCGCGGAGGAGAAAGACGGGTCTATACCCCTTTATAAAGGTGATGAATATCAAACGCCTCCTCATAGGCCTTAAAGCCTGCCTATTCCCAAGGGATTATGCCAACAGAATGGTTGGTTTATCCATGCTCATACTAATGAGAATCCCGTAATAAGGGGACACGATCTCTGCTTCGAGAAGACGTGCCAATAAAACCGCATCTTAAAACGTGGAGCGGGAGGCTAAAAAATGGTTCGAAATAATGACCGGGCTATGACATGATGTCACGCCTCAAAAGTCGTCAGTGGATTGGACTCACAAAATATTATACTCTCTACGGATATATGTGGTGTTTGTTTTACAGTGCCGGACACATTCTCTATTCGAGAGCTGTTTTGGAGTATTCGGAGGAGGTACCCGCCTTGCAATGCCGAAGACAATCTACGTGCCAGACACCTCGTTATTGAAGCCTGGTTGAGGGGCTACTTAGGGAGTCCTGGATTAAGGGGTCCTCGGGCGTCCGACCTGTTAGATATGGGCCGGACTAATGGGCTATGAAGAGTCTTTCCTGTGTCTGGATGGGACTCTCCTTGCATGGATGGCAAGCCTAGCGTTCAGATATGAAGATTCCTTTCTCTGTAACCAACTTTGTACAACCCTAGTCCCCTCCGGTGTCTATATAAACCGGAGGATTTAGTCCGTAGAGGCAATCATAATCATACATGCTATACTTCTAGGGTTTTAGCAATTACGATCTCGTGGTAGATGAACTCTTGTAACCCCCATACTCATCAATATCAATCAAGCATGACGTAGGGTATTACCTCCATCGAGAGGGCTCGAACCTGGGTAAAACTTCGTGTCCCCTGCCTCCTGTTACCATCAACCTTAGAAGCACACTTCGGGACCCCCTACCCTAGATCTGCCGGTATTGACACTGACACCCCTCTTTAAGCTCTACAAATATATCTGGATCCTCCTGAAATCCCGGATCTAGGTCCCGAATATGGTTCTCCGGGTGCAGAGTAGGGCTATAGATCCCCGCGGTGGCCTTCCACCATTCCTGTTAAAGGTGGTCGATTTGAGTCCAACTAGTTGTGGCTTAAAATCCATCCCGGCACTTAAGGCGGGTGAATTCTTCTTTCTCCCCTTTATAAAGATCCGCCAGCATGGTGGCCAGGGCGGCAAAGTCATCCGGACCCTTGCGCCCGTAGAGAGATGTATCATCCTCCCCGTTGTGGTTCCACATGGGGAGTCCTTTGGATTGGAGTGGCTGGATGCCTCGCGTTATGGAAATTTCCATGACCTCAATAATGGATAGTCCGGATTGGGTGAGTATTCTTATCTTGTCCATTAACATCTTGACTTCCATGTTATCTTCCTCCTTGAGGCTCCGAGGGTGCCAACTGTGGCGTTTCTTCAGTGGAGCGCTGGAAAATTCAGGAAGGCCCATTCGGACTGGGTCGGGGAGAGCGACGTCTTCAATATAAAACCTCTCTGAGGGCCACTCCTCGGAAGCCTTCTTCGGTGTGCGGATAGGTATCCGGTTATGGCTATGCGCCATATCTCGGCGCCGCCCAGCTCGAATATGGATCCCTTTTGGGAGCAAGGGACGAGGCAGAACAGTTTCCTCCATAACTCAAAGTGGGCCTCACAGCCTAGAAACAACTCGCAAAGAGCGACGAAGCCCGCGATGAGAAGAATGGAGCCCGGCATAAGATTGTGCAGTTGGAGGCCATAGTACTCTAGGAGACCTCGAAGGAAAGGATGGATTGGAAATCCAACACCTCTCAAGAGAAAGGAAACGAAGCACACTCGTTCCTCTTATGAAGGATTCGGGAAATTTTCTACCAGGGCTTCGCTCGTAAAAGAAGTTAATCCTGCCCGCACCGAACTAGATCCGCAGGGGGAAGGTAGCCTCGCACCTGGAGCTTGGTCAACTGGGCATGGGATACTGAGCATCTCTCCCAATCGCCCTTTTTGGAGCCATGAGGGCGGAAGGAAGAACTGGGAGCGCTAGCCATGTTTGAGTGGTTTCTCCTAGCGAGCTCTAAGGATTTTCCGCCTAGTGTGGAATGGCATCTGAGATCCCATCCCTTTATATAGACGCCTTTTTTATGGCTAGGGCGTTATGTGCAAAAAATAATCTGACCTTTTGTATTTATTCGACATGTGGAAGCAGAAGAGACAGAGGCACGGGAGCCAAATGGTATGACATTAAATGAAAAGCCGAATATAACTCTTCGGGTCAGATGCTTAGAAGTATTTGGAGGAGGAACCCGCCTTGCAATGTCGAAGACAACCTACACGCCGGACACACCGCCATTGAAGCCTGGTTCGGGGGCTACTGAGGGAGTCCTGGACTAATGGGCCATGGAGATACAAGACAGAAGACTTCCTCCCGTGTCCGGATGGGACTCTCCTTTGTGTGGAAGGCAAGATTAGCGTGCGGATATGAATATTCCTTCCTTTGTAAACCGACTCTGTACAACCCTAGCCCCCTCCAGTGTCTATATAAACCGAAGGGTTTAGTATGTAGAGGCAATCATAATCATACAGGTTAGACAATTAGGGTTTAGCTATTACGATCTCATGGTAGATCAACTCTTGTAACCCCTATACTCATCGAAGTCAATCAAGCAGGACGAAGGGTATTACCTCCATCAAGAGGGCCCGAACCTGGGTAAAACATCGTGTCCCTTGTCTCCTATTACCATTGATCCTTAGACACATAGTTCGGGACCCCCTACCCAAGATCTGCCGATTTTGACACCGACAGTGCCACTCGTCTGCTGAAGTTGAGTATCGCACTATGGCTCATGCGGTTGTTGATACGGTTTGGTTGCGCTAGTTGCTGTCGGAGTTTCACCGTCCTATTGAGCAAGCTACCATTGTTTACTGTGATAATATTTCAGCTGTCTACATGTCAGGGAATCCGGTTCGACACCGTCGCACCAAGCATATTGAGATCAACATTCATTTTGTTCAAGATAAGGTGGCTCTTAGTCAAGTTCTCGTTCTCCACGTGCCTACTTCTGCCCAGTTCACTGATATCTTTACTAAAGGCCCGGCGACTACTCTATTTCAAGACATTTGTTTCAGTCTCAACACCGTCGAGCCTACTGTTGATACTGCGGGGGGGGGGGTGTTAGAATATAACTTGTAATAGGATTAGGACTCCTACTCGGTTTGTAATAGGGCTAGGTCCAGTGCGGCTTGGCTCTTATATATACCTCTTGTACCGGCAAAATATTGTATCAACAATTATTCAATACAATTCTACAAAATGGATTGTGCATGGCTGGCTCACACGAACACATGGCGCACGGTGGCTACGACCACCCGGTGAGCAGTGGCTTGAACTAGAGCGGCCACCGGCGGTGGCAGCAGCTAGGAACAGTAGAAGTAGAGCAGCAGCAAGCGTCATCAGTAGTAAGTAGCAGCAAAACAGCAGCGATGGCAACAAAGAGCAGCAGCAGTAAGAGGAGGCAGCTATGGCAGTAGCAAGCAGAGAGCAGCGCGGCCGTGGGAACAACAAACAACAACGCACGCGGGTAGCAGCGACTACGGGTGGCGCTCGGCCAGGGGCGCGCGAGCTGATACCGGGTGCAGCAGGGCACGGGCAGCAGCGAGCACGACCAAACGCAGGATGGCGCGAGCGTGCAAGAGCACAACCATGGTGAGCTCAGGGATGATGGCTATTGCGTGGTCAAGCAGTAGCGGGCATAGCAAGCGATTCGTGGTAGCTGGCAGCAAGGCCATGTGTGGATGTGCACGCGTGAGGGAGCGGGCAGAGGGTGGCCGGAGCGATGGCGGCAATGGCGTGCAGCGGCGGCCAGAGTCGAACACGATGGTGAACGGCGATGGAGGGCTCGACAGGACCAACGGATGATCGCTACGGGTTCCTCGATGCTAAGCACGATGATGTGCTCAGGCGTGAGTTGCGGTAGTTGTGCATGCGGTGGTGACATGGAAAGCGGCGGTAAGCTATGGCAATGGCGAAAGCTAGCCTACGGACACGAATTCGAAGGGGGAACCAAGGGGTTTTGACAAGGGGCTCACCTCGAGTCTGTAGAGGTGCTTAGCGGGCTCGGGGAGGGCTCGATGGCGCCAGAATCAAAGACAAACGCTGGCAGGTCTGAGGAAGAAGAGGACGGAGATCCCACGATGTAGTGTCACCCAACTTGCGCTGGTGGTCGAAGTCGAAGAAGAAAAAGCAGGCGGAGCTCTTGGCGCAATCTCAGTCGGCGAGGACGACGGTGGCCACGGCGAGGAACTACTCCATGGCGATGATGGCGTCGGGTGTGCGTCGAGCGGTGGATCTGAGGCAAGAGGGGGGGAAGTGAGGGCGCTAGGGCTTCTAGGGGAGCGAGGGGGAGCCTTGTAGGCACGGGAGAGGCTCCGGATGGCTGCCCCGTGGGAATCGGCGCCATGGATGTGCGCCCTGCGTCCACGAGGTGCGCGGTGAATACAGGAAAGGGACGACCCGACTAGTGGGCTGGGCTGCACTGTGGCATATGGGCCCTAAGTGCATAGTCTATTTTTCCTATTTCTCTTTTCTTTTACTTTTTTGTATTTTGTTCGCTATTTTACATTTAGTTTGTGTACTAGATTACTTTCTCCAGGGTTGAAACTTGGCATGTAATTCCATTGCAATATTTTGGTGATGTACAAAAAGTCTCACAACAATTGGAATAGTCTAAACAATTTTATAAATTGAAATGGTTGGTTAAATGGCTATTGGTCCACTATTTAATGTCCAGGGGAAAATTTATATTTTAAAAAATGTTAATTCTTTCATGAAAAAATGTTAGTGAATATTTGCAACCCAGAGAAAATTTTTGTTTTATCGTTTGAAGAAATAATAATTTGACTTTATTTTAAATTTGAATTTGAATCAGGTTTGAATCAACGCGAGATTAACGATAGTAATCATGGTGATGTGGCATCATTAGTAGAGGGTTACTATAGCTTAATTATCCGAATGTCACAATTCTCCTCCACTACAAGAAATCTCGTCCCGAGATTTAAGGGGTGGAGTAAGGGTGACAGATCTGGTTATGAAATTATAATGAATCTTCTCGGTCTTGGTTGCTTTTCTCGAAGAGGTCGATCCATTATGTTGATGTCTTCATTTCTCTGCTTCGGGTCATCATGATGAAGTCGGCATCCTTTCTTCGGGAACTGCAACATACTTATGAGAGAATAAGGGTGGGTATTCTAGGAGAACGGACCTCTGCAAGGTTGACTATCTGGTCAATGACATCGAGGAAGGTGGCAGATAGTAACTCTCGAATTGAAACTTAAGAAAATATTGAGAGCGAAGTAAGAAGGTACCATGAGGAGTTTCTAGCGGATAGGCAATCATTCGTTGCCTAAAACACAGTGTGAAAGGGGTTCAAAGCAATGGGAATATGTATTGTGTATGATACCAGAATTGATAATCTTTTAGGAGGTGGCTCGTGAATTATATACGAGGCCACACGTGAGGAATAACTTTGGGAACCGGGGTGTACAGGAGAGTAACAGGGTCTTACTGACAGATTGGTACAATAAGGTGTTTACATAAGCAGGGAAATATTACTGCTTATATAGTATAGATCACAAGAAGGGTTAAATAAACTGATGGAAAGGAAAATGGAAAGGAAAATGACTATACACACATATTTCAGGGGTATATCATTCCCACGGATATGCGGAGGATGATATCCATGACATGATAGAAAGTAGAACACCATTACGATAAGGAAGGAGGAATTTCATGACATTACCCATAAAACGGTGTTAGGATAAATGATAAAGAAAATTTAGCATTGTGCAACAAAGTTTCTTATTGAAAATCGGAGTACCACAGAGATGCTTCGAGAAAGCATTGACATGGTCATTGGGTAAAGATCAGACTTTGGATTCACAAAGGATCCATCGGGAACAACTTATATAATAAGTCTTACAATTTCCTCATGGAAGAATGGCTAACCTTGCTAAAATGGAAACTATAACAATAGGTCCTCCGGCCAGGTGTGCGAGGCATGACATCACCTTATAGGGTTAAAGACCAATGTTATAACTCTTGGGAATATGTCCCAACCATCATATCTGACCGAGATTCAGATTTGATTGATGTCAGGATACCTCAGAATTAGGATTCCTGAGAAGAAAAGGTGCAACACAAATTGACAAGATGACAATATAAGATTCTTGGGAAATGAACTATGGGAGCGAGTTTCGACACAAGAGTTCATCATTAAACCAAGGATAGGATGACGAGGTGGCTGATGGGCTCAGGGATAATTCATCGAGATTTCCAAAAAGATGGATTTCCACAATCATGTGAACAAGCAGATAACATTTGTCAGGCCAAATAATATAATGACGTATGCTCAAGGAAAACATACACAATTAACCATTGGTTGAAAGGTGCACCCATAATATGGGCTTAGCTAGCAATGATCAATGTTAGAATGGTGATTCGATAACCACTAGTCTAAGAATGAACGGTGGACCATTAACTTCATAGCAATAGGGTTGCTAGAAGGGCAGAATCCAAACAACACCGTTCACCTGTTGGTATCCCGGTTAGAACTAACATAGGGACCAAAAAAGAATGGTGATGGTGAGAAGTATTACTAAATCAAGAATTAATAGTTTAGGTAATTCCCTCAACATTCTTGACTTAACAGATGGTAATACTCGAAGATAGATTCATAATATATATAAGTTGGATAGAAAGGAAACTATACAAAACATGACCAAGTTTTGTGTCGGAGGGAATGCGAGAATATTGTCAATGTTAATACAAATCATCGAGGGGGACAAGGGAGGTATTACTTATCCTGAATTCGACACACAACTTGGAAGAAGTCAAATTGTTGACACTGATCACGACAAATTTGTCGAGAGGTTTCAAGAAGATGTAATCGATCGGCGACGACATGTAACACCCCAAAATTTTAACCATGATTTGTTAGTTAAAATTTTGCCAGGAAATAAAATTTTCTTTTTTCCGGATTTTCTTTGATTTCAGGGCCACCCATTTCTTTGATATTATGGAGTTTTTACCCCAAGAACTTTCCAAATATATTATTGGACTTGTATACCCTCTCAAGAAAACATTTCTTTTATCAGTGGACTTATTTGCATAATTATTTTCTCCCAAGCTTTATTTCTCTAAAAATGGATTTTCATGAGTTTTGTATTCGGTTTGCACTGCAACCCTTTTAAAAACTCTTTTAAAATTCTCAACAAAATTTGGGGATGTCATGTGATGTTCCCACATCACTTTTATGCAAAGATATCTTTTAGTCAGTGGAGATTTTGAGCCCTACCTCAAGTTTTCAAAACTGGTCCAGTTTGTAAAATTGCACTAAAACCTATTTAAATATTTCCTTAAAGCCTTCAGCAAAATTATGGGATGCTGGTAGTAGTATATAATTCAACTTTATGCAAAAACCCATTGATGTTCTTTGAAAAAATTGAGTAAATCATCCTCATCTTCATTCTGGTCCAGCTTGGTGAATTATACTACAACCATATTCTAACTTGCCCTTTTTCCCTTGATTCTTTTTCCTGCTTATAGCACACCCTACCAAACCCTTAAGTCTAGGAGAGTGGACCCATTGGAGGATTTTAAGTTCATGCAATGATGCCATTTACCTTCTGTCCAGAATTGGTTTTCTCAAAAACATGCACTAACAAGTTTCTAGCTTTGACCAACTAACCTTGCCATCATCACCTACATCTAAGGAGACCCCAATCTGGAGATTTTGGCCACCCCAAGAGCTGCCTAGATGCCCTTGGCATTCTGTCAAGCACCTTGTGTGCATGGCTAGTTTTGGCTTAGTTTTTAGTTTGTGTTATGAACTTGATCCCCTGACCAAACCATCATGTCCACCAATCCCCTAGCTAGTGATAACCTAGCCCTGTTAATTTGTGGTTGCATCGAAGCCTCCTAGCTCAATAGGGCTTTTCGTCGAGCAGTCACCGTGCGTGCTCTGGGCGCGGCCAGAGCGCGCATTTTGCACGGGCGAGAGCCCGAGTCACCGCGTCCCACTGCCGCCTCTTCGCGCCCGTTCTGGTCCCCTCCCGCTCCCAGCCGACGCACCCGACCCCTCCCTCACTGCAGAGCCGCCCTGGCCCCTTCCTGGCGCCCCACAGCGCCGCCACCACAAGCCGCCGCCGGCCGCAGCGGGCCACTGCCATGGACGACGCCGCCCGAGCCAGAGCAGCGCACCAGCTGCCCTAGAGTAGCTCAAGCTTATCTTGGAGCACATGTGCTAGCGCCCGTCGCCGCCACGCGCCCCCCTGACTACAGAATGGCGGTTCGCCGATGATCCTATCCACGGCCTCCGCGGAACCGACCTTGACCACCTATAAAATGATCCCTGAGCTCATCCAGACCCTTAGGCAACCCCGTACCTTCCCCCTAGCGCTCCCATAGCCAGCCAACAACGGAGGGAGGTCGTCTTCCTCACCTCCGGCCAGTTCGGCCGCCGCCACGCTCTAGTTCAATTCGTCACAAACAGAGCCTCCGCCGCCCATCCAGCGCCACCATCCTCTTCCCCTCGACCTTGCGGAGCCGCCCCACCCTTCAAACTTGATCAGGAACCACCATAACCCAAACCCCCAATCCCTCCCGAAGCCACCTCCGCCGCAGAGCTCGCCGCCGGTGACTCCCTCCACCTCCGCCAGCTTGTCAACCACCGGGAGGACCGCCCTAGACTGGCGGATCCATCCCCGCCCTCAGAACCCCAAGGGGAGGCGCCGTTTGTCGACGGCGGTCGCCGAACCCCACCACCGCTCGGCCAGAGGAGAAAGAGGGCGCGGGCGACTAGTCGAACCTGACCAGTGGGCCCGAGGGACCCACTGTCAGTGACCCCGAGCCGGCCCGCGGTGGTTTAAGTGGAGACGTAAAAACCAGAGTACGCCTTCTCTACCCCGAAAACGTATTCTCATTCGAACCGTTTTCTTTTTCTGTTTTTATTAAAAATAGATTTTGACTGAACTTTGACTAGCTATAACTTTTTAAATATAAGTCCAACTGACTTGATTCTTTTTCTGTTGTTTCTCAAATTTGGTCTAGTTTATTTTCATATTTATTTGAAAATTTTCCAAACAACATTTTGTACTGTTTTTAAACTATGTATTAATTCAAATTTTCTTAAAATAGGATATTGAAGAAGAAGGCAACTTTGAAAAAAGTGCACCCCCACTTGCATATTATTGAAGGCAAGGATTCTGAACCCTGGCATAATATTGTGTGTGTTATTCGATACGGTTACAACACCACCTTGACACGGAGTATCCATTATTTTTATGTGATGATATGATCATACTCACGAGTGCATAATAATGTTTTTATGCTATTGGAGTTGATATGTTTGTGATAGTAGTCACCCTCGTATGTCTTTCATGCTTACCGGAAGGAAGCCGGGAAAGTCTCTGTCTTGGGTAGACACGAGCTTATCTCTAGTTCCCCGTCGAGACAGTTGTGTCCGGTATGGCATGAAGAGGAATGATGCGTGGTGATTCTGCCTATCGGTGGAAATATATTTGTTGTGCTAATCATGTAGGGAAAACTTAAACCTCCTGAGTCGACCATAGATCGAGTCTTGTTCTGGTAACCCCCATACTTGTTTCATACTACCACTTGTCCCTGCCATAGGGAGGTACGGTTCAGTAAGTTGTTAAACCCTTTCTAGCACACACCGTACAGAGAGGCCATAGTGGAAGATACCGGCTGCATCCGGTAGGCATGCCACCTGGTCGGGGAGCATGGGTGTTTCCGGTTGGAGCCGAGGGGGAAGCTCCCCTAGTTTGCGCGCGTTATAAATTTTGTGATCCCATGCTAGACGAGGGTGTAGCCTCCCCACTTAGAGTTTCGCTTAACGGGTGTCGTGGGTGATTCCAGACACCGGTAAAGTTAAGCTGGTGTGTGCAAGTCAGGTGTGTTTTCAACTAAAAGGCCGTAGACGGAATTAGTCCTGATGGGCTAAAGGAATCCGTTACTCATGGGTAAAGAGTACACCCTATGTAGAGATTATAACTATTTGAATAGCCGTGTCCATGGTTAAGGTCTACAGTCTGGGATAGGTCAAATGTCGGTCTTAGTGTCGGTCTTCGGAGGAAAAATTGCTAAACCACAATGTTGGTTATGACCTGTGACATACGATGATTATGACTATTGTTATTGTGGACTAACCATTATTTACATTACTGAGTACCCCTGGGACAGTTCTACCTCCTGGATATTCACTGTGATTATTCTCATATAAGCCCTTTATGTGGTGTGGCTCAGACGCCTGACTGTAGCATGCTTGTTATTTCAATTACATATAAGCCCTTTATGTGGTGTCGCTCAGACGCTCGACTATGGCATGCTTGTTATTTCAATCACTTATAAGCCCTTTATGTGGTGTCGCTCAGACGCCCGACTGTGGCATGCTTGTTATTTCAATTACCTATAAGCCCTTTATGTGGTGTCGCACAGACGCCGGACTATGGCATGTTATTATCCTTTCGAGGCGTCGCTTCAGACACCCGATCGGTGCACTTTATTTCTATACTCGGGTTACTTATTCACATTTTTATATGAATAACCTACTTGCGTGCATCACAAATTTTATTTCGTCACTGACAAGTAATTATGGCAAATTTCCGAGCATCATTATTATCTGTTATATTATACCTATGTTCTTAATGTTTGCGAGTACATTCAAGAGTACTCACTGGCTTTTACCTGGCTATTGTCTTGGCCAGATTTCTTGCGTGGAGAGGAGTCCTACAATGACAGCCCCGGAAACTAGGGAGTGATGATAGCAGACTCGTGAAGATAGGAGTTATCCAGGTCAGCTGTTCCTGTGCGAAATGGAGTCCCATAGACGCTGATGATCTGCAAACCGCTTCCGCCAGGAGCCACTAGTAACCATTTGTTGTACTCATAGGCCAAAATGGTCTTGTACTACATATTTTGTATTTTGCTTGGAGTTTCTGTATCAAGTTGGTGCCTCATAAGCTAACAGTAATCCTGGGGCTGGTGAGCACAAGGACCGTTTTCTCGGAAATTAATATCCCGTAAATTCGGTCCTGACGACCTTGGTATCAGAGCCAGGCTGACCATTGGCTAATCCTATCTTAGCCAGGTCGAAAAACCTAGGTTAACCAACCCATCAGACCTTAACCTAACCCCGGCCAAGCTTCTCGTGTAAGATAGCCACACAGTGACCCGACACCTTTTGGCAGTCGGTGCCCAACCTATCAGCCCAGCCTGTCAATCACGTGTCAGTGACAAACACCTAAAATGTCTCATTCGCAAGCGTGCGAAGGAAGACTCCGTCCCCTTTTTCTATAAAAGGGCACGCTAGCCTCAAACCAGCACAGCACCGCCCATACCCCAAACCGAGCTAAAATGCCAGGACCCATTGTTCACAATGAGACCACAGCAACCAACCTTGGAGGTTTTGTGACCGTGCTAGCAAACCTCACTCGTCGTGCCTTTGCCTTAGAAGAGCCCCCAGAATATGTTGTGTACCAAGGGCCCATGAGCGGTGAGAGCCGTCAATTCTGGGCCACTGTGCATGTCTATGGTAGGGGTCTATCGCCAGAACGCCCCTACAGGTTCACCGGAAGGACAACTTCCTTTGAGCCCCAAGCCATCCAGCTAGCTGCTCGAGAGGCTATAGTTCAACTCCGGCACGTGTCACCCAGAGTTAACTGTCGCTCGTTCTACTACTACCCCAGCCGTGACGGGTATGGTAGGCCACCCCAGGTTGCCAATGGAGATCACGAGACGGATCCTGCATTACTGCATTTGGTGCGCTATGTAAGTGCACTAGAGGAACTGTTCGATCAAATCACCCTTGATCTGATCACAGCTCAAGGAGAACTGATCCGCCGAGCCCCGGCAAGAAGAGAAGATGAGCCCGACTCCGACAACCCAGTCGTGCTGTTCGGACAACCAATCGAGACCTTGAGGTCAGCCCCAGCCATCAACCAAGGTGCTTTGGTGTCACCAGAAGTGCTTCGTCGCCTTTTAGGAACACGCTCCAACGGGATTGTGGCCAACAATCCCCGCGATGGTCATCATCATTACCCCGACCCTGCAGCTCCTCAACCCCGTCTAGCTAACCCTGACGGTGAAACCCGTGGAGAAGCCTCGGCATCCACAAGGCACGCCCGCTTAGATATTAACGAGGTAGACTAAGTCACTCGAGTAGTACCAAGTCTTAGTATGCCCACGCACTGTAATTGTGTGATCTTGTATCCCCATAATTAAATGTTGTTCGCTTGTGCGCCCCTACTTTAAACTGTAGCCATGCATAAGTGCGTTGGTGTACGGCCGCATTTTTTAATTCCGGGCGTAGCTACCAAAAACCACCCCAACGACACCCACAGTAATACGTCACTTCTGCGAGATATGTGTATCTGTGGCTTTGACCCCAACCCCGTAGAGCAGAACCAACAATATAGTTGCCCCTCACCTGATAAATAACCCATCCCAGTGCTATATAAAAGGCCACGTCGTGACCTTGCCATGTAGCCCTCACCTTGTGCACAACTCGCACAACCATTTTTTCCATTGCCATGCCGAACCCTAGTATTTATCTGAGGACCCCAGATGCAACTCTAGGTAGTTTTGTTAAAATATTGTGGAACTTTACCTGCAGTACCATGGGTGCTACCCATCCACCCCAGTACGAGTTGCTCAAATCAAGGATCACCCCTTCCACCTCAAAATATTGGGCAGTAGTGCACATCCCTCCCACAAACCCAAACCAAGACCCAACGGAAGTCTCCTTCGTGGGGAAATCTATGCCGACTCCGCAAATGGCCATAGAAACTGCTGCGTACGAAGCGCTTGCTCGCCTTCAGTTCGCAGTACCCTATGCCAGCAATCGAGGGTATTATTACTTTCTGAGTCGTGCAGCACCTGGAGAAGTAGCAGCTTTCCCCGGTGGACGAATTGAGAGAGATCCAGTACTGGCCAACCTTGCCCAGTATGTCATCGCTCAAGAGCGTTTGACCCAGCGAGTAATGGGTTATCTCGAGAGCCTCGCCGATTTAAATCCTCAAATCGCCATCGGCAGACCACCAAGGCCCGACCAGGAGAGACGCATTCATCGACTAGTCAATCCGCTTTCCCCGATAGAAGAAGAGTGTGCCCCAGTACCAGAGACGTTTTCTCGGGACCCTATCCATTTACCGTTTTCATTATAGACGTCACCACTATGTTTAATTATGTGTTGTAACTTATGCGTGGTACCCTGAGTTTGTGCGGCAAATAAATTATTTGATTTCAATTAATGTTAGTAGTTTTTACTGCTATTACTTTTTTATTTAACTAATTTCACTCGCGATAAATTCTGAAGTGAGATTTCTTTTTCCTGAGTTGCTGCAACGTATATCTCTTCACGACATAGATTTTTATTCGCACATCACCACGACAGTAGGCTCACAACCACGACCACTCGAACACATGCACAAATTGCAAAACCACGTACCCATGTTGCATCTAACTGATCACCTCCCTATCACACCACAGTCTCTGAAGGAGAGGTTAGTGGGTAATCATCCGGGTACAAGTTACCTCCAGCACACCGACAGCAGTTAGCCCCGACACCATACCTAATCCTCGTGATCACCGCCACCACGGAGAGCCAACACTCGAGCGGGAGCATCACGACGATCATCGAGGATCATCGCGCACAAGAGCACGGAGAACCCCAGCAATGCCGCCAGCCCTCCGCACACCAGGATCACGTACCAGTCCGGCACCACCTCCGCCATTAGAGCCTCGTCTCGAGCTTCTGCAAACGGAAATGGAGGAGAAGGAAGGAGAAGGGGAAGCAAGGCCAGGTGTGAGGTAGAAGAGAGGAGCACCTCGGTCATTTAATAGCTCGAGATCAGTGTACGGTGGGCGAAGTCCACCAGCGCCGCTCGTCGCTCGATCGCCGGTGTTTGGAGGCAAATCCGTGAGCAGTGCCGACAGCGCACTGGCCCGCGAGGTGAGTGCACGCTGCACCGGCAGCTAGCACGTCGCGCACTACCGCGGTACGGCCTAGATACCCTACGCGCCAGACGTCGCGGGTGGAGAAAGTGCGGGACAGCGCGCGGGAGAGAGGAAGAAGATAGAGCTAGAGGTAGAAGAAGAGACTGGCAGTGGGCCCCAGGTCCACCTGTCAGCCAAAGGAAGCACTATGCTCTCGGGTACGACCAACATATTTTAGAAAATTTAGAATTTAATTCTAAATTTTCTGTAACGAAAAGTAGAAATTTCTCGTCTTCCCCAAACATGGATTTTTCTATGCAGCTCCAGTCTTCCACACTGTAGTTTTACACCACCTATTGCCCTCTCACTGTATCCATATTTTATTGCATGAATAGGACGGTTATTTTGTGATTTTTTTCCTTGAGACAGCAGGAATTGTTTTCTTTTTTTTAAAAGCAACCCTTAGCAAATCTCGAGGACGAGATTTTTCTTAAGGGGGCTAGTGTTGTAACACCCCAAAATTTTAACCATGATTTGTTAGTTAAAATTTTGCCAGGAAATAAAATTTTCTTTTTTTAGGATTTTCTTTGATTTCAGGGCCACCCATTTCTTTGATATTATGGAGATTTTACCCCAAGTAACTTTCCAAATATACTATTGGACTTGTATACCCTCTCAAGAAAACATTTCTTTTATCAGTGGACTTATTTGCATAATTATTTTCTCCTGAGCTTTATTTCTCAAAAAATGGATTTTCATGAGTTTTGGAGTCAGTTTGCACTGCAACCCTTTTAAATACTCTTTTAAAATTCTCACCAAAATTTGGGGATGTCATGTGATGTTCCCACGTCACTTTTATGAAAAGATATCTTTTAGTCAGTGGAGATTTTGAGCCCTACCTCATGTTTTCAAAACTGGTCCAGCTTGTAAAATTGCACTACAACCTATTTAAATATTTCCTTAAAGCCTTCACAAAAATTATGGGATGTTGGTAGTAGTATATAATTCAACTTTATGCAAAAACCCATTGATGTTCTTTGAAAAATTTGAGTAAATCATCCTCATCTTCATTCTAGTCCAGCTTGGTGAATTATACTGCAACTATATTCTAACTTGCCATTTTTCCCTTGATTATTTTTCCTGCTTATAGCACACCCTACCAAACCCTTAAGTCCAGGAGAGTGGACCCATTAGAGGATTTTAAGTTCATGCAATGATGCCATTTACCTTCTATCTAGAATTGGTTTTCTCAAAAACTTGCACTAACAAGTTTCTATCTTTGACCAACTAACCTTGCCATCATCACCTACAACTAAGGAGACCCCAATCTGGAGATTTTGGCCACTCCAAGAGCTGCCTAGATGCCCTTGGCATTCTGTCAAGCACCTTGTGTGCATGGCAAATTTTGGCTTAGTTTTTAGTTTGTGTTATGAACTTGATCCCCTGACCAAACAATCATGTCCACCAATCTCCTAGCTAGTGATAACCTAGCCCTGTTAATTTGTGGTTGCATCCAAGCCTCCTAGCTCAACAGGGATTTTCATCGGGCGGTCACCGTGCGTGCTCTGGGCACGGCCAGAGCGTGCGTTTTGCACGTGCGAGCGCCTGACTCGCCGCGTCCCACTGCCGCCTCTTCGCACCTGTTCTGGTCCCCTCCCGCTCCCAGCCGACGCACCCGACCCCTCCCTCACCGCAGAGCCGCCCTGGCCCCCTCCTGGCGCCCCACAGCGCCGCCACCACAAGCCGCCGACGGCCGCAACGGGCCACTGCCATGGACGGCGCCGCCCGAGCCACAATAGCGTGCCAGCTGCCCCTGGAGCAGCTCAAGCTTATCCTGGAGCACGTCCGCTAGCGCCCGTCGCCGCCACGCGCCCCCTGACTATAGAATGGCGGTTCGTCGGCGATCCTATCCACGGCCACCGCAGAACCGACCTTGACCACCTATAAAAGGAGCCCCGAGCTCAGCCAGACCCTCAGGCAACCCTGTATCTTCCCCCTAGCGCTCCCATAGCCAGCCAACAACGGAGGGAGGTCGTCTTCCTCACCTCCGGCCAGTTCGGCCGCCGCCACGCTCTGGTTCAATACGTCGCAAACAGAGCGTCCCCCGCCCATCCAGCGCCACCATCCTCTTCCCCTCGACCTTGTGGAGCCGCCCCACCCTTCAAACTTGATCGGGAACCACCATAACCCAAACCCCCAATCCCTCCCGAAGCCACCTCCGTCACAGAGCTCACCGCCGGCGACTCCCTCCACCTCCACCAGCCTGTCGACCACCGGGAGGACCGCCCTAGGCTGGCGGATCCATCCCCGCCATCAGAACCCTGCGGGGAGGCGCCGTTCATCGACGGCGATCGTCGGATCCCGCCACCGCTCGGCCAGAGGAGAAAGAGGGCGCGGGCGACTGGTCGAACCTGACCAGTGGGCCCGAGGAACCCACTGTCAGTGGCCCTGAGCCGGCCCATGCTGGTTTAAGTGGAGACGTAAAAACCAGAGTACGCCTTCTGTGCCCCGAAAACGTATTCTCATTCGAACCATTTTCTTTTTCTGTTTTTTTTTAAAATAGATTTTTGACTAAACTTTGACTAGCTATAACTTTTTAAATATAAGTCCAATTGACTTGATTCTTTTTCTGTTGTTTCTCAAATTTGGTCTAGTCTATTTTCATATTTATTTGAAAATTTTCCAAACAACTTTTTGTACTATTTTTTAACTATGTGTTAATTTAAGTTTTCTTAAAATATGATTTTGAAGAAGAAGGCAACTTTCAAAAAAGTGCACCCCCACTTGCATATTCTTGAAGGCAAGCATTTTGAACCCTGGCATAGTATTGTGTGTGTTATTCGATACGGTTACAACACCACCTTGACACGGAGTATCCGTTATTTTTATGTGATGATATGATCATACTCACGAGTGCATAATAATGTTTTTATGCTATTGGAGTTGATACGTTTGTGATAGTAGTCACCCTCGTATGCCTTTCATGCTTACCGGAAGGAAGCCGGGAAAGTCTCTATCTTAGGTAGACACGAGCTTATCTCTAGTTCCTCGTCGAGACGGTTGTGTCTGGTATGGCATGAAGAGGAATGATGGGTGGTGATTCTGCATGTCAGTGGAAATATATTTGTTGTGCTAATCATGTAGGGAAAACTTAAACCTCCTGAGTCGACCATAGATCGAGTCTTGTTCCGGTAACCCCCATACTTGTTTCGTACTACCACTTGTCCCTGCCATAGGGAGGGTACGGTTCAGTAAGTTGTCAACCCCTTTCTATCACACACCGTATAGAGAGGCCATAGTGGAAGATACCGGCTGCATCTGGTAGGCATGCCACCTGGTCCGGGAGCATGGGTGTTTCCGGTTGGAGCCGAGGGGGTAACTCCCCTAGTTTGCGCGCGTTATAAATTTTGTGATCCCATGTTAGTCGAGGTTTGTAGCGACCTGACCTCGGATGGCCAAGTCTCTGTGCTTCAGTGTCATCCCTGGATCGGTAATGCTGACACACACAGGACTCGAAGAACTTATAATAGAGTGGCAATCACACACTTATTACAGTGAATGTCTCAAAAGAGAACTTATTACAATAATATGGCTTAAGGCCATCTAATACGATAATAGCGGAAGGCTTGGACCTAACGAACCTTACTCCTCGTCTGAAAAGTCTGCAACATAACACGTTGCAGCCCGAAAATGTGTCAGCACATGGAATATGCTGGCAAATTAACACAGTAGAGCAGGAACAGAATAATGCTATCACTACATGCATATTTGGCTGGTGGAAAGCTCTATGGTTATAGTTTTTGCGAAAAGCCAATTTTTCCCTACAACAAAGAAATAGATTTTAATTTAACTATCATGGTAGTTGAAACATCATTGAGAAGGTTCCTCCAACTCAATCCCTATTAAAGTGATTAACATCCCAACAATATTATTTAAGAATGATGAGATACATGCGATAACCCAAATG
Organism: Triticum dicoccoides; assembly: GCF_002162155.2. Lineage (NCBI taxonomy): Eukaryota > Viridiplantae > Streptophyta > Magnoliopsida > Poales > Poaceae > Triticum > Triticum dicoccoides. The sequence goes on from NC_041388.1 coordinate 156,275,972, forward strand.
CTAGATACTCAAGAATTGTCCATAACCGGGGACACGGCTAATCATGATTAGATTATACACTCTGCAGAGGTTTGTGCACTTTTCCCCACAAGACTCGATCGCCGTTGGATTTCTCGCACTACAAGGTGTTTGAGAAACGGATGACCGAGACACAGTCTTTCAGAAACATTAACTCTCTACTCCGGACAGACCATACCAAACCTACATCCCACTACCTGCTGATCTGCCTCTTTAAGAGCTTCATGTAACTTACTCAACTATTCTAGAGCCCATAATAGCCTGTGGCTGCACACGGAAGTTTCTAGCATGAATCATCTCAGTTCCCTTTGAGCCTGGGTGGCGGTCCATAGGAAGATCACACGGTTACTCCGGGATTTCCAAAAATACATGCAACACTGGGTACTCCAGGTGCCTCAATCCACCCAGATGTGTATTTAAGTTGCCACCTTAAGTTGAACCATTAATTAACAAACTCACATCTGTCATGGATTTCACTCACCCAAACCACGTATATGAGCATAGCACAGCATAGAAATATAAGCAAAGGGTAGGAGGCGGCGGCGGAGGCCTGGCTCGGCTGTGCCTTAGGCCCAGACGGGCGCGGGAACTTTTTTTTAAATAATTTCGCCGACCAAAATAAAATCCTAGAAAAATAAAGAAAAATCTAAAAATGCCAAAATAAGTTTTCACCGTCTAAATAAAATATTTAGAACGAGATGAACATTTTCTTGGCCCTAAAATGCCATTTTGAAAACGTGCAATTTTCCTAATGCAAACAAAATTGCAATAAAATCCAAATAAAACAAATATTTGATTTTAATATTCTTCCTCCAATATTTCAATTATCTTGGAGAAGTCATATTATCTCTTCTCATATATTTTGATATGAAATATTTTCGGAGAGAAAAATAATTAAAACCAAAATCCTCGTTTCGTAATGTGATAAAATAAAATTTGAAAACCGGGAAAAATCCCCAACTCTCTCCGAGGGTCCTTGAGTTGCTTAGGATTCCGAGGATCGCGAGACGGAATGCAAATAAAATATGATATGCATGGATGACTATGTATAACATTCCAAATTGAAAATTCGGGATGTTACAAACCTACCCCTTAAGATGAATCCCGCCCTCGAGATTCGGGTTGGCTAGAAAATAGGTGTGGGTGGTCTTTGCGAAGATCATCCTCTCATTCCCAGGTGGCTTCGTCCTCGGTATGGTGGCTCCAGTGAACTTTGCAAAACTTGATAACCTTACTGCGAGTGACTCTGCTGGCAAACTCAAGAATCTTTATTGGCTTCTCCTCGTAAGTCAAATCACTGTCCAACTGAATTGCCTCCAAGGGTACTTTATCTCTTAACGGTATATCGGTCATCTTAGCATGATACTTCTTTAGCTGTGAAACGTGAAACACATCATGAACTCCTGACAATCCCTCGGGTAATTCCAACTTTTAGGCAACTTCTCCCATCCCTTCCAAAACACGATACAGTCCTACAAATCTCGGAGCTAATTTCCCCTTAACTCCAAAACGTTTCACTCCTCGCAAGGGAGATACTCGCAGATATACTCTATCTCCAATTTCATAGGTTACGTCTTTGCATTTTGAGTCCGCATAACTCTTCTGCCTGGACTGAGCAATCTTCACTCTATCACGAATCAATTTAACCTTCTCCTCAGACTCCTTGATCAAGTCTGGTCCAAACAACTGTCGGTCTCCTACCTCATCCTACATCAAGGGTGTTCTGCACCTGCGTCCATACAGGGCTTCAAACGGTGCCATCTTCAAATCCATAATCTAGCGCGCAGGCTCTTAACATGTCCTCCAAAATTTGGTTCACTCTCTCGGTCTGTCCATATGTCTGTGGGTGAAAAGTTGTATTGAACTCTAACCTCATCCCCAAAGTCTGGTGTAATTGATGCCAAAACTTTTGAAGTAAACTATGTTCCTCTATCTGATACGATGGTCCTCGAAACTCCATGCAGACATACGATCCTGGACATATAAATCTTAGCGAACTTTTCACTAGTATAAGTGGTTTTCACTGGGATAAAGTGTGCCACTTTGGTCAAGCGATCAACTACTACCCATGTAGAATCATATCCTGCTTTAGTCCTGGGCAATCTGGTGACAAAATCCATGCCAAGTTTATCCCACTTCCATTCGAGTATCGGCATAGGCTGTAATAATCCTCTGGCTTCTGATGTTCTGCCTTCACTCGCTGACATACATCACATACGGCTACATACTCGGCAATATCCTTCTTCATACCGGTCCACCAGAAACGTTCCTTTAAATCCAGATACATCTTGGTGTTTCCGGGGTGTATCGAGTATGGTGAGTCATGAGCCTCTTGAAGTATTAACGTTCTGATCTCCTGGTTATTGGGCACATAAACTCGGTCCTCAAACCATAGAGTATCGTGCTCATCTTCATGAAAACCTTTGGCCTTTCCTTTTCTCATCTTCTCCTTTATCTCGGCAATCTCCTTGTCATCCTTTTGAGCTTCCCGAATATTGTCCAGCAATGTCGACTGGACCTCCATTGTTGCAACGAATCTTGTAGGAACAATCTCCAATTGAAGTTCCATGATATTCTCTGCTACCTCCTTCGGCAATCCCTTACTTTCAAGGATATTAGCATAACTCTTCCTGCTCAAGGCGTCTGGTACAACATTGGCCTTTCCTGGGTGATAGTGTAGCTTCATATCATAATCCTTTATAAGCTCCAACCATCTCCTCTATCTAAGGTTCAGTTCCTTCTGGGTGAAGATGTAGTTCAAACTCTTATGGTCCGTGTATACATCACATCGGTTTCCAATAAGGTAATGCCTCCAGGTCTTCAATGCATGCACTACGGCTGCTAACTCCAAATCATGCGTGGCATAGTTCAACTCATGAGGTTTTAGTTGTCGTGAGGCATACGAAACAACTCTTCCATCCTGCATAAGTGCACATCCAAGTCCTAAGAGAGAGGCATCGCAATACACTTGGAATTTCTTATGTATATCCGGCAGTGTTAGCACGGGTGCTGTAGTCAACCGTTCCTTCAACTCCTAGAAACTTGCCTCGCAATCTTCTGTCCATTTAAACTTAGTATCCTTCTTTAACAGTTCAGTCATTGGCTTCACAATCTTGGAAAAGTTCTCAATGAATCTCCGATAGTAACCTGCGAGTCCAAGGAAACTGCGGATCTCGCTAACTGAGGTGGGTGCCAACCATTCAGTGACTGACTGAATTTTGCTGGGGTCTACTGCTATACCTTCTCCCGATATAACATGTCCAAGGAACCCGAATTCCTTCAACGAAAACTCGCATTTGCTAAACTTAGCATACAACTGGTGTTCCCCGAGTTTCTCGAAAACTAAGCGCAAATGCTCCTTTTGCTCCTCCTCATTCTTCGAGTATACCATAATATCATCAATAAAAACCACAACAAACTTGTCCAAATACTCCATGAACACCTTGTTCATCATGCTCATGAAATAAGCAGGGGCATTAGTCAGTCCAAATGACATGACCGTGTACTCGTATAATCCATAGCGCGTCGTGAACGCTGTCTTTGGTATATCCTTCTCACGTATCTTCAACTGATGGTATCCTGATCGCAGATCGATCTTCGAAAACACCTTAGCTCCTTGCAACTGATCAAACGGATCGTTGATCATCGGTAGTGGGTACTTGTTCTTAATCGTCACCTCATTCAAAGCTCGATAATCAACAACCATCCTTAGGGATTTGTCCTTCCTCGCAACCAAAAGCACAGGGGCTCCCCAAGGTGATGAACTTCTTTGAATATATCCTTTTTCCAATAACTCCTTGATCTGTTTCTTGATTTCCTCCAGATCATTTGCGGGCATCCGATAGGGTCTCTTGGATATTAGTCCTGTTCCTGGCAACAGCTCTATCAAAAACTCAATGTCTCTATCCGGTGGCATGCCTGGTAACTCCTCGGAAAAAACATCCGGATAATCCTTCACTACAGGCACTTCCTCCTGAACAACTCCCGTAAGGGCATTCACTTGGCTCCTCCTAGGCACATGCCTAGACACATACTTAATCCTTTTTCCCTCCGGGGTGGTAAGATAAATCGACTTACTAGCATAGTCAATACTCCCTCCAAACTTTGACATCCAGTCCATACCTAATATCACATCCAATCCTTGTGACTCCAAGATAATTAGGTCGGACGGAAAAACATGTGTGCCAATGGTTAAGGGTACCTGGTCGCACCATCGGCTAGCCATGTATTCTGCTCCGGGTGAGCTACTAACAGAGGGGTCCTAAGGGTTTGGGTTGGTAGTTTAAACTTATCCACAAATCCCCTTGATATGTATGAATGCGATGCACCAGTATCGAAAAGAACAAGAGCGGTAAATGACTTAACCAAAAACTTACCTATTACCGCGTCCGGCTGCTCTTCAACCTCCTCCACGTTAACGTGGTTCACTTGTCCATTGTTGAATGGATTGGGTTTCTTCCCAGCGCTCCCATTTCCATTTCCATTCTTTCCTTCAGGGCACTCTTTGGCGTAGTGTCCAGTCTTCCCACACTTGAAGCAAGTAACGTGACTTAGATCTCTTTGGCGGGTGTGTCTAGATTGGGGCGGTTCTGGTTATTGTTGGTTCCGTTCCCATTCCCATTCTTAGAATCATTGTGATTATGTGATCCTCCTCCAATGTGGTTGTGACCTCCATGGTTATGAACTAGTCCTCCCGAATTCGGGGTTAGGCGTGGCTTTTGTTGTGCTCCTGAGTTATACTTCCCTTGTCCATACTTTCTCTTGCGGCTCTCAATCTGCTGCTGCTTCCCTTCAATCATAAGAGCCTTATCTACCAACTCCTGGTAGTTGTTGAAGGTTGCTACCATCAACTACATGCTCATCTCATCGTTCAGCCCTTCCATAAATTTCTCCTGCTTTGCGGCATCTGTGGCCACATCATCAGGGGCATAGCATGATAACTTGCTAAAATCATCCACGTACTGAGCCACAGTACGGTTCCCCTGGCGAAGGTTGCGGAACTCCCACTTCTTCATCTGCATAGCTCCAGTTGAGACATGGGTCGTGAGGAAAGCTTGCTGAAACTGGTCCCACGTGACGTTGGCTATGGGGAAAGTGGCTGTGTAATTCCCCCACCATGAGGTTGCAGGTCCATCCAATTGATGTGGGGAAAGCGAACCCTCTCAGCATCTGTGCAACCTGCAGTGGTTAACTTCCTTCCAATATGGCGTAGCCAATCATCAGCAACTATTGGCTCGGTGCTACTGGAAAACACCGGCGGTTGTAACCTTAGAAAACAGGCTAGGTTGTCCACTGGCGGCGGGTTGTTGTTGTTGTTGCCCTGGTTCTGAACTAGCAATTGCATCAAAGTATTCTGCTGCTGGATCAACTGGGTGAGCTCCGGTGGGAAAGCAAAACCAGTGTCACGTCTCGGAGGCATCTGATGGGTTTAGATGGAAGAGATCAGAATAGAAAAGGGGTCTAATGAGAAAACACTACCCATATGCACATGAGACAAACACAAAAATTTCACTCAATCAATCAAGCAAGGGCATACAAACGGTCTAGGACTATCGCAAAGTGCTCAGCTACTACTAATTACATGGGGAAATACTACTAATATTTGGTGGTCATCTAGAAATTTTGATCGGTGGAAGACTCCATGATGTCTGCTCCAGCTTCATCTTCAAAGTCATCATCACTAGGATCGGAATTGGTGGCATCGATGATGATGTAGTCCTCGGGGCGTATCTCCTTGGGTTCTTCTTCTTCTTCTTCTATTGGTGCCAGTCCTCCCATGAATACTCCGATCTTCTTGACTAGGTCGTCATTCTTCTCCAGTAGTGTCTTGATTTCCTCCTCATGTCCATCGCGTGTAAACTTGAGTTCTTCCTCCAGCTTGATGATTCTAGTCTTCGCCTTTTTCAAGTCCATCATGTCCGCGCACATCTGGTTCTCCTGACGTCGAATGTGCTAGTTTAACTCCTGGATGAAAGCTGCAACGGATCTATCCTTCCTGGCACTGATTACTTCCCATTGCTCGTCTCGGCGCCCACATATTTGGTAGATAGTGTCCTTAAGCTCCCTATTGTAGACCTCTCCAATGCGTCCCATGGTAATGTGGGCTGCCATGCTCTTGCCTAGACTCCAGGTGGGTGCTTCAAAAGAAAACTCTATGGGTTTCGAAGTTGGCGGGAACGTCCTTCCTAGAACTTGTACTTGAACCGTCTAGCGCTCCTGTTCGGGTAAAGTGGCATTGTACGTTCCAGTGAAGCTTGGTATTCCAATGTTCAAGTACCTAGTGACTTCCTTCAAGTGGTGGCCAAAAGGTGTGTCTTCATCTGGTTGCGCAAACTTGTTCTTCGTCTCCGCCATCCTAAAGAGTAGAAAATGGAGAGAAGTCAGAAATGAGTAGAGAAGTGTGACCTAGGGTTTATCTTAGTGGTCGTGTCTACACTCAGCGTGTGCTCTAATACCATCTTGTAGCGACCCGATCTCACATGGCCAAGTCTCTGTGCTTCTGTGTCATCCCTGGATCGGTAATGCTGACACACACAATACTCGAAGGACTTATAACAGAGTGGCAATCACACACTTATTACATTGAATGTCTCAAAAGAGAACTTATTACAATAATATGGCTTAAGGCCATGTAATACGATAACAGCGGAAGTCTTGGAAGATAAAGTGAGTCCATCAACTCCAACGGCATAGCTGAGCTGCACGACAACAACCTAACAAACCTTACTCCTCATCTGAAAAGTCTGCAACATAACACGTTGCAGCCCGAAAATGGGTTAGCACATGGAATATGCTGGCAAAGTAACACAGTAGAGCAGGAGCAGAATAGTGCTATCACTACATGCATATTTGGCTGGTGGAAAGCTCTATGGTTATAGTGTTTGCGAAAAGCCAATTTTTTCCTACAATAAAGGAATAGATTTTAATTTAACTATCATGGTAGTTGAAACATCATTGAGAAGGTTCCTCCAACTCAATCCCAATTAAAGTGATTAACATCCCAACAATATTATTTAAGAATGATGAGATACATGTGATAACCCAAATACTAGATACTCAAGAATTGTCCATAACCGGGGACACGGCTAATCATGATTAGATTATACACTCTGCAGAGGTTTGTGCACTTTTCCCCACAAGACTCGATCGCCGTTGGATTTCTCGCACTACAAGGTGTTTGAGAAACGGATGACCGAGACACAGTCTTTCAGAAACATTAACTCTCTACTCCGGACAGACCATACCAAACCTACATCCCACTACCTGCTGATCTGCCTCTTCAAGAGCTTCACGTAACTTACTCAACTATGCTAGAGCCCATAATAGCCTGTGGCTGCACATGGAAGTTTCTAGCATGAATCATCTTAGTTCCCTTTGAGCCTGGGTGGCGGTCCATAGGAAGATCACACAGTTACTCCAGGATTTCCAAAAATACAGGCAACACTGGGTACTCCAGGTGCCTCAATCCACCCAGATGTGTATTTAAGTTGCCACCTTAAGTTGAACCATTAATTAACAAACTCACATCTGTCATGGATTTCACTCACCCAAACCACGTCTATGAGCATAGCAATATAAGCAACGCGTAGAAGTAACTCCCAAGGGTTTGAATGTATCGGGGTAATAGGTTCTACCTCATCAACTACTTCCCAACCCACATGTTAATGACATCCTAATCATGCAATGTTTGAGGATTGGAACTAATGCATAAAAACTGGGTGATAAAAGGGATATGATAAAAGTGTTACTTGCCTTGCCGACGGTCTGCGAAACCTAGGACTCGTAGTAGCACGCTTTGCACTCCGGGTGTTCTATCGCAAACAAACAATAACATACATAAGCAACAAGCAAAGATGCGCAAGCAAAACTCAAATAAAAGTGGTTGACCAGAAGGTTCAACTTAAGAACTCCGGTTCGCAAAAAGAATCAAATCAAACGGAGCAACGAAACTCAAACGGTGAAAGAAAGAAGCTTCTTTTACTAATTTGAACCTAGGTTAAATTTTACAGTAGCAAAAACTTATTTAAGATGGTTAAACAGAAAGAGGGTTTCGAGACGAAACTCTAGGCGCTTGAATCGCCTGATTACGACTAACAAGCGAAAAGATAAACAGAAACTAAGATCGGATCACAAATCGCGATCAGAAAACTCGCGGAATAAATCCGATAAAAGAAAACTGACGAACAGACTAACAAACGAGTGTTCGTTAGCTGTAACTAACGGGCGAAAACCGTTCGTTAAAACGAACGTACGGACAAACGTCTGCTAACTAGAAGAAACAAGAAAAACCGGCGATCCGAAAAAATGAATCTAGGGTTTTCTTAAAAAACCAAACAGTTCTTCAAAACCGGCGGCTCAGATCCGGCGGCTACCTCCGGCGAGGGGCTCCGGCGAGGCGAGGCGGCGGCGGCAAGCGGCGGCGGCGGCTTAGCGCGGCGGTGGCGGCTAGCACGGGCGGCGGTGGCTGTGGGGGTGGGGGGCCCGGGCGGCGCGTATATAAAGGGGCGGGGCGGGGCGGCTTGGAGGAGGGGCCAAGGCGGCGGCGGTGGAGTCCGGCTCGGACTCCTCGTCCGAGTCGGCGGCGGTGGCACGCGCGCGTTGAAGGCGGCGGCGGCCTGGCTCGGCTGGGCCTTAGGCCCAGTCGGGCGCGAGAACTTTTTTTTAAAATAATTTCAGCGACCGAAATAAAATCCTAGAAAAATAAGTAAAAATCTAAAAATTCCAAAATAAATTTTCACCGTCTAAATAAAATATTTAGAACGAGATGAAAATTTTCTTGGCCCTAAAATGCAATTTTGAAAACGTGCAATTTTTCTAATGCAAACAAAATTGCAATAAAATCCTAATAAAACAAATATTTGATTTTAATATTTTTCCTCCAATATTTCAATTATCTTGGAGAATTCATATTATCTCTTCTCATATATTTTGATATGAAATATTTTCGGAGAGAAAAATAATTAAAACCAAAATCCTCGTTTCATAATTTGATAAAATCAAATTTGAAAACCGGGAAAAATCCCCAACTCTCTCCGAGGGTCCTGGAGTTGCTTAGGATTCCGAGGATCGCGAGACGAAATGCAAATAAAATATGATATGCATGGATGACTATGTACAACATTCCAAATTGAAAATTTGGGATGTTACAAGGTTGTAGCCTCCCCACTTAGAGTTTTGCTTAACGGGTGTAGTGGGTGATTCTAGACACCGGTAAAGTTAAGCTGGTGTCTGCAAGTCAGGTGTGTTTTCAACTAAAAGGCGTAGACGGAATTAGTCCCGATGGGCTAAAGGAATCCGTTACTCGTGGGTAAAGAGTACACCCTCTGCAGAGATTATAACTATTAGAATAGCCGTCTCCATGGTTAAGGACTACAGTCTAGGATGGGTCAACTGTCGGTCTTAGTGTCGGTCTTCGGAGGAAAAACTGCTAAACCAGAATGTTGGTTATGACCTGTGACATACGATGATTATGACTATTGTTATTGTGGACTAACCATTATTTACATTATTGAGTATCCCTGGGACGGTTCTACCTCCTGGATATTCACTGTGATTATTCTCATATAAGCCCTTTATGTGGTGTCGCTCAGATGCCCGACTGTGGCATGCTTGTTATTTCAATTACTTATAAGCCCTTTATGTGGTGTCGCTCAGACGCCCGACTGTGGCATGCTTGTTATTTCAATCACTTATAAGCCCTTTATGTGGTGTCGCTCAGACGCCCGACTGTGGCATGATTGTTATTTCAATTACCTATAAGCCCTTTATGTGGTGTCGCACAGACGCCCGATTGTGGCATGTTATTATCCTATTGAGGCGTCGCTTCAGACACCCGATCGGTGCACTTTATTTCTATACTCGGGTTACTTATTCACATTTTTATATGAATAACCTACTTGCGAGCATCACAAATTTTATTTCGTCACTGACAAGTGATTATGGCAAATTTCCGAGCATCATTATTATCTGTTATATTATACCTGTGTTCTTAATGTTTGCGAGTACATTCAAGAGTACTCACTGCTTGTCCCTGGCTGTTGTCTTGGCCCGATTTCTTCTGTGGAGAGGAGTCCTGCGATGACAGCCCCGGAAACTAGGCAGTGATGATAGCAGACTCGTGAAGATAGGAGTTATCCAGGTCAGCTGTTCCTGTGGGAAATGGAGTCCCATAGACGCTGATGATCCGCAAACCGCTTCCTCCAGCAGCCACTAGTAACCATTTGTTGTACTCATAGGCCAGAATGGTCTTGTACTACATATTTTGTATTTTTCTTGGAGTTTCCGTATCAAGTTGGTGCCTCATCAGCTAATAGTAATCTTGGGGCTGGTGAGCACAAGGACCCTGGGAAATTAATATCCCGAAAAGCTGGTCCTGACACGACATCAAGCCAAGGGAATGGTGAAGCAAAAGGTTATTATAACCATAGATAAGATGTCATCTTAGAATTCAGAGCTTTCTCTCAAGAAAAACAATATGATGCTGAAGTTCGATGTAAGTTTAGAGCACTGTCGGGATTGTGCCCTGGGGATGAAGGACATAGGTAGAATGGTCAAGCAGTCAGCCTGACGATGACGATGTAGTCAACCAGCTAGGATCGTCATGATCGAGTACAAACTCACAAGCAATGAGTATTACTAACAGTTGTTAAATTGTAGTGCAGAATTGATTCAGTTGTCGGTGTGTCTGAGTGTTTAATAACTCAGAGCCCGTGAAAAAATTGGAATCAGTGAGAATGTAGTACTTCATAAAAAACTCATAAGAAGTTATGCAGTTTCGTGATAATCTCGAGATAAGGGGGGGGGGGGTAATACTCGAGATAGATCAAAGTAGAGGTTGGACTGTTGTATTGCTCTACAGAAGACAAGTGCATAAACTTGCATGAGAAACGGTATTTAAAGAAGAACATGGTCGGAACCACGATTGCAAAAGGCCGGATCCTAGATATAAGATGAACTTATACTAAGGGAATAATTATTTAAGAGAAGCTTTAATGATAAGATCTACATCATGTCCATGGGCATGAATGCAAAGTTCAAGGTCGACTCCCACTTCTTCAATGCATAACCTTTATTCGCTGCTCTATTAAAAATGATGAGTATGAACCTTGGAAAACTTTCTGGTTCACACAGATTAAGGAAGGCATAGGTTCAACCCATCGGGGCATCTTAGAAACATATACCACAAGCTTCAAGAGTAAATATCACTAGCTCGAGAGCAGAGCATGGTTGGCCAAAACAAAGAATAAGATTTATCAATGGCATTATGTATCAGGGAAAGAACTTCTCGAGATTTTGGGATACAAAGGACACTGTTGGATGATAATTCAACAAAGGACCTGACGGTCCATAACGGAGCTGATGTGAGAACCGGCACAATCAGAGGAAGAAACAATGCAAAGACACTGGATTATAGAAACAACTGACTAATTCAAAGCTCAATTTCAAAGGAATTATGAATTCCAACTCAAGGGATCAGAAGCAATGCTCTGATTAGGGCTGGATAAGTTGAATAGCCTTAGGGTACAATCAACGACAATTTGATTGGTCAAGAACCAGCTACTGTACAAAATGACGTGTGAGCTGAAGGATGAATTCTAGGATCTGATTGAGGATTGCGAGCATTTGCAAGTTACCGAATCAAGGGACTCAAAATGATAACGACAAAGGATACTAATGAATATTGCTAGACTTATGGGATGTAACCATAATGCGAGCGGATAAGTATTTGCAGAGCAATAGTTGGCAGAGGGTTACCAGAGGATCAGATAGTATTTCTATGTATCTTGTGAATCATATGAATAACTAGGGATGAATAATTCCTCGATAAGTGTGAAGAATTCTTCATAGGGGTATTCATGCGGCAAGGAACTGTAAGGCAGTGGCACAAGGGATTCTTAAATAGTGGGAGAATAATTCGATGCATCTTGTAATAACAAGAGTAGCTAGGAATAAAACTAAGAATGACATGTGTATGTATTTATCCATAGGGATATATTGGTGGTAGATAATTGCAAAAGCGACGGGCACAAAGTCCCGAGGGAACATCGGAGAGTATCTTCGGAATCCTCAGGTGCAGCAGTCGATCATCTGGAATGAAGGGGATCTCTGACAGGAAGTGGTTACGAGAACCTAGAGTTAGAATCAGTAAGATCATTTTACCCGAGTAGAAGAGAGACCAGAATCCCAGAGTATAGATGAGGAATAAAAGATCCTAGTACCACCCAATGGAAACGTGGGACTGTAAGCCACACAACCATGTTAGTAAAAGTTTAGCAATGACTAGAATCCACTTCGACCAACGAGTTTGGAAGGGGGATTCCTAGAGGCAGTCGGATCTTATACCAACTTGTGACGCCCCCGATTCAATCGTACACTAATCATACACGCAAACATGTAAGATCAAGATCAAGAACTCACGGGAAGATATCACAACACAACTCTAAAAACAAATAAATCATACAACCATCATATTACAAGCAAGGGGCCTCAAGGGCTCGATCCAAGTGGTCGATCATAAACAAGTCAGCGGAAGCAACAATATCTGAGTACACACATTAAGTTGAACAAGTTTGCCTTAAGAAGGCTAGCACAAAAGTAGCAACAATTGAAAAGGCGAGGCCTCCTTCCTGGGACCTCCTAACTACTCCTCGAAGCCGAACTCCACAGAGAATCATCCTCGGGATCCTAGACTCCATCATATGATCGCAATAACCGAGAAAAGGGGGAAAAGAAGTAGCAAAGCAACCATGAGTACTCATCCAAAGTACTCGCAAGCAAGGATCTACACTACATATGCATTGGTATCAATGAAAGGGGTAGTATCTGTGGACTAAACTGCAGAATGCCAGAATAAGAGGGGGATAGCTAGTCCTATCGAATACTACGCTTAAGGCAACCTCCATCTTGAAGCATGTAGAAGAGAGTAGCAAGAGCAGCATCAAGGAACGCCGCATAGCATAATACTACCCAACGATCCTCTCCTCGTCGCCCTGTGAGAGAGCGGTCACCGGGTTGTATCTGGCACTTGAAAGGGTGTGTTTTATTAAGTATCCGGATCTAGTTGTCATAAGGTCAGAATACAACTTCGGGTCGTCCTTTTACCAAGGGACACGGCTATTCGATTAGATAAATTTCCCTACAGGGGCACACCACATTACCCAACACGCTTGATCCCTCTGATCGGACACACTTTCCTGGGTCATGCCCGACCTCGAAAGATCAACACGTCGCAGCTCCACCTAGACTCAACAGAGAGGTCAGCACGGCAGTCTAAATACTAAGCGCGCAGGGGTCCGGGCCCATCGCCCATTGCACTCCTGCATGTTGCGAGGGCGGCCGGAAGCAGACCTAGCCCCCTTAATACAAGCACAGGCTTACGGCCCAATCCAGCGCGCGCCTCTCAACCGCTGATGTCAAAAAGAGCTTCGACTGACACCACGACGTCGAGTGCCCATAATTGTTCCCATATAGTTGGTTAGTGCGAATAGGCCAGTGTCCAGACTCAGATCAAATGTCCAGATCTCGTTAAGCGTGTTATTAGAAGTATCCGCGGACGCCGACCAGGGACCAGGCCCACCTGTCTCCTAGGTGGTCGCAACCTACCCTGTCGCTCCGCCACAAAGTAACCATCAGGGGGTTGCCGGGAACCCAGTCCCACCACTACCTGGGTGGAACCACCTACCCCTACAGTCCTCAACTCCGAATCATCAACATAAGTATGTAATAGTATAGTATATACCCGTGATCACCTCCCGAGTGATCACGGCCCAGTAGTATAGCATGGCAGACGGACAAGAGTGTAGGGCCACTAATGATAAACTAGCATACTATACTAAGCATTTAGGATTGCAGATAAAGATAACAACATAATAGGTTCATCCGATAGCAACAGCAACGACACTACTCTAATGCAAGCAGTAGAGGGAAAGAGTAGGTGATGTCGGGATGAACAAGGGGGGGGGTTGCCTGGAAGCTCTGTTGTATAGGAAGAAGGGTCGTCGGTGACGTAGTCGATCAGGGGGTATCGGCGGCGGTCTCGAGGTCTACCGGAAAGAAGTAACGAAGGGGGAACACAAATAAATAGTAGAGCAACCAAAGCAACACAAAAGCATAACATGGCAATATGCGGTTCTAGGGGTGACCTAACGAGTAGTAAGCGATACCAGCGAAGGGGGGAAATATTTAGGAAAATATTCTCGGTGTTTGACATTTTCGGATAGATGAACCAGGTAGGGGGGGGGGGTCATTGCATGTTTTCTATGCTTGGGATGTGTGGCGGACGAATAGACTGCATATCTGGTTTCGTCACATTTTTCTGATCAACTTTCATGTATAAAATATTTTCATCTGACTTACGAATTATTTTATATTAATTTTCAAAGTTTTAACCAATTTCTGAAATCCTGGAATTTATTATCAATTCGAAATTTAGTTGAAAAAATGCTAGGTGTACACAAGAAGTGTACCCAGCAATGCAAGAGAGAGGCTGACTGGTGGGGTCAGTGAGCTGAGTCAGCAGCCCAGTCAGCAGTCAACAATTTGACTGCTGACTGGTCAATGAGGTCAAAGGGACCCACATGTCATTGACTGGGTCAAATCCAGTCAGTAGTTTGACTGGGCAATCGGACAGTGGGGCCCATATGTTAGTAGCACCTATTATATTTAAAAGGGTATTTAGTAAATGGATCCCACACGTCATAAACTATATAGGCTAACTAATCAATTAATTAAACTAACTAATTACAGGGACCCCACTTGGCATATACTAGATTAGCCCCTAAGTAATTTATCCTAATCCTAATTAATCATGGCCGACCACATTGTGCACTAGTACAACGGGTTGTGCATGGCTGGCTCACACGCATGCATAGCGCATGGTGGCTACGACCACTTAGCGAGCAGCGGCTTGAACTAGAGCGACCGCCGCCGGTGGCAGCAGCTAGGAGCAGTAGCAGTAGAGCAACAAAAAGTGGTAGAAGTAGTGAGTAGTAGCAGAGCAACAACGATGGTAGCAAAGAGCAGCAACAGTTAGAGGAGGCAGCTGCGGCAGCAGCAAGCAGAGAGCAGCACGGCCGCAGGAACAACAAACAACAACGCACGGGGGTAGCAGCGACTGCAGGCGGCGCTCGGCGAGGAGTGTGCAAGCAGACGCAGGGTGCGGCAGGGCGCGTGCACCAGCGAGCACGACCAGACGCAGGTTGGTGCGAGCGCGCAAGAGCACAACCAAGGCAATCTCAGGGACGATGGCTACTGTGTGGTCGGGCAGCAGCGGCGCGACGAGCGAGTCGTGGTAGGCGGCAACAAGGCCACGTGCGGACACGCGCACGTGAGGGCGTGGGCAGAGAGTGGCCGGAGCGACGACGACAATGGCGTGCAGCGGCGGCCGCAGTCGGACACGATGGTGAACGGTGATGGAGGGCACGAGAGGACTAACAGATGATCGCTACGGGTTCCTACGGTGATGCTGAGCACGATGGTGTGCTCAGGCGTGAGTTGCGGTAGCTGTGCACGCGGTGGCAACATGTACAGTGGCAACGAGCTATGGCAATGGCGGAAGCTAGGTTACGGACACAGATTCAAAGGGGGAACCGAGGGGTTTTGACAAGGGGCTCACCTTGAGTCTGTAGAGGTTCTTAGCGGGCTCGGGGAGGGCTCGACGGTGCCGGAATCAAAGACATACGCTGGCGGGTCCAAGGAAGAAGAGGACGGAGATCGGACGAATATGATATGTTTGATTCATGTAGCATGCATGTATGGTGAACCGTTATGTGATGAAGTTGGAGCATGATTTATTTATTGATTGTCTTCCTTATGAGTGGCGGTCGGGGACGAGCGATGGTCTTTTTCTACCAATCTATCCCCCTAGGAGCATGCCGTAGTACTTTGTTTCGATAACTAATAGACTTTTGCAATAAGTATGTGAGTTTTTTATGATTAACATTGAGTCCATGGATTATACGCACTCTCACCCTTCCACCATTGCTAGCCTCTCTAGTACCGCACAACTTTTGCCGGTACCATAAACCAACCATATACCTTCCTCAAAACAGCCACCATACCTACCTATCACGGCATTTCCATAGCCATTCCGAGATATATTGCCATGCAACTTCCATCATCATCATATACATGACTTGAGAATTCATTGTCATATTGCTTTGCATGATCGTAATATAGCTAGCATGATGTTTTCATGGCTTGTCCGTTTTTTGATGTCATTGCTACGCTAGATCATTGCACATCCCGGTACACCGCCGGAGGCATCCATATAGAGTCATACTTTGTTCTTGACATTGAGTTGTAAGTAAATAAAAGTGTGATGATCATCATTATTAGAGCATTGCCCCAGTGAGGAAAGGATGATGGAGACTATGATTCCCCCATAAGTCGGGATGAGACTCCGGACTTTACAAAAAAATAAAAGAGGCCAAAGAAGCCCAAATAAAAAAAAGAGGCCAAAGAAGCCCACCAAAAAATAATAATAAAAAATGAGAGAAAAAGAGAGAAGGGGCAGTGCTACTATCCTTTTTCCACACTTGTGCTTCAAAGTAGCACCATGTTCTTCATAAAGAGAGTCTCTTGAGTTATCACTTTCATATACTAGTGGGAATTTTCATTATAGAACTTGGCTTGTATATTCCGATGATGGGCTTCCCCAAATGCCCGAGGTCTTCATAAGAAAGCAAGTTGGATGCACACCCACTTAGTTTCAGTTGGAGCTTTCATACACTTATAGCTCTAGTGCATCCGTTGCATGGCAATCCCTACTCACTGACATTGATATCTATTGATGGGCATCTCCATAGCCCGTTGATACGCCTAGTTGATGTGAGACTATCTTCTCCTTTTTGTCTTCTCCACCACCATTCTATTCCACCTATAGTGCTATGTCCATGGCTCATGCTCATGTATTACGTGAAAGTTGAAAAGTTTGAGAACATCAAAAGTATGAAACAATTGCTTGGCTTGTCATCGGGGTTGTGCATGATGTGAATATTTTGTGTGGTGAAGATGGACCATAGCCAGACTATATGATTTTGTAGGGATAACTTTCTTTGGCCATGTTATTTTGAAAAGACCTGATTACTTTATTAGTAGGCTTGAAGTATTATTGTTTTTATGTCAAATGATAGACTATTGCTTTGAATCACTTGTATCTTAATATTCATGCCATGATTGGATATGTGATGAAGATTATGCTAGGTAGCATTCCACATCAAAAATTATCTTTTTTATCATTTACCTACTCGAGGACGAGCATGAATTAAGCTTGGGGATGCTGATACGTCTTCGTCGCATCTATAATTTTTGATTGTTCCATGCCAATATTCTACAACTTTCATATACTTTTGGCAACTTTTTATACTATTTTTGGGACTAACATATTGATCAAGTGCCCAGTGCCAGTTCCTGTTTGTTGCATGTTTTTTGTTTCGCAGAATAT
The DNA here is from genome assembly GCF_002162155.2 of Triticum dicoccoides. Taxonomy (NCBI): domain Eukaryota; kingdom Viridiplantae; phylum Streptophyta; class Magnoliopsida; order Poales; family Poaceae; genus Triticum; species Triticum dicoccoides. The sequence goes on from NC_041388.1 coordinate 156,293,433, forward strand.
CCATATCAAACGGAGTCCAAACGGGGTAAAAATTGACGGAGATTTTTTTGGAATATATATGATTTTTGGGAAGAAAAATCCACGCGAGACGGTGCCCGAGGTGGCCACGAGGTAGGGGGGCGCCTGCCCCCCTAGGCGCGCCCCTGACCCTAGTGGGCCACCCGTAAGGCAGTTGATGCCCTTCTTTCGCCACAGCTAATATCCGGATAGAGATCGTGTTAAAATTTTAGCCTAGTCGGAGTTACGTATCTCCGGGAATATAAGAAACGGTGAAAGGGAAGAATCTGAGAACGCAGAAACAGAGAGAGATAGAGAGACAGATCCAATCTCGGAGGGGCTCTCTGCCCTCCCATGCCATGGAGGCCATGGACTAGAGGGGAAACCCTTCTCCCATCTAGGGAGGAGGTCAAGGAAGAAGAAGAAGGAGGGAGCCTCTCCCCCATCGCTTCCGGTGGCACCGGAGTGCCATCGGGGGCCATCATCATCACCGCGATCTACACCAACACCTCCGCCATCTTCACCAACATCTCCATCGCCTTCCCCCCTCTATCTACAGTGGTCCACTCTCCCGCAACACGCTGTACCCTCTACTTGAACATGGTTCTTTATGCTTCATATTATTATCCAATGATGTGTTGCCATCCTATGATGTCTGAGTAGATATTCGTTGTCCTGTCGGTGGTTGATGAATTGCTATGATTGATTTAATTTGCTTGTGGTTATGTTGCTGTCCTTTGGTGCCCATCATATGATTGCGTGCGTGGATCACACCCTAGGGTTATTTGTGTGTTGATAGGACTATGTATTGGAGGGCAAGAGTGACAGAAGCTTCAACCTAGCATAGAAATTGATGCATACGGGATTGAAGGGGGACCAATATATCTTAATGCTATGGTTGGGTTTTACCTTAATGAACATTAGTGTTTGCGGATGCTTGCTAATAGTTCCAATCATAAGTGCATAGAATTCCAAGTCAGGGATGACATGCTAGCAGTGGCCTCTCCCACATAATAGTTGGTTTCGGTCTAGTAAAGTAGTCAATTGCTTAGGGACAATTTCGCAACTCCTACCACCACTTTTCCACACTCGCTATATTTACTTTATTGTTTATTTACTTAAATAGCCCCTACTTTTTATTTACGTGCTCTTTATTGTCTTGCAAACCTATCCAACAACACCAACAAAGTAGTTCTAGTTTCATACTTGTTCTAGGTAAAGCGAACGTCAAGCGTGCGTAGAGTTGTATCGGTGGTCGATAGAACTTGAGGGAATATTTGTTCTACCTTTAGCTCCTTGTTGGGTTCGACACTCTTACTTATCGAAAACTGTTGTGATCCCCTATACTTGAGGGTTATCAACGTGCGCTATGTACCCGATCAATGTATCGAGAGTTGCATTGCCTTCAACATGGTATCGGTTTCCTTCCCGATCCTACCCTACCTTCCGCTCCTACCCTAGCTGCGCCGCCGCAGCCCCCCGCTACCGTCACCACCTCCCTGCGCCGCCGCGGGCGCCTCCCTTCTCTCCCCTTCCTCCCGATCGCCACCCTTCCCCCTTCCCCGATCGCTACCCTCCCCTTCCCGGATCGCCAGCCACTCGAGCCCGTCACTGCCCAAACCCACCGTGCCTCCACCCCTTCGGCCGCCGCGCCGCACCACCTAACCCTCCTGATGGCCTCTCCCCACTCTTCCGTGTCCATCCCCTCGAACCCCTTGATGTCGCTTGAAGCTATGTCGGTTTTTCCCCAAAGAGGAAGGGTGATGCAGCACAGCGGCGGTAGGTATTTTCGTCAGATATGAAACCAAGGTTATCGAACCATTAGGAGAACCAAGCAACACAACGTAAACAGCCCCTGCACATAGATAAAAAATCCTCGCAACCCGACGTGTTAAAGGGGTTCTCAATCCCTTTCGGTAACGATGCCAAAAATTGGTGCGAGGCGGGAAAAAGGTTGTAAATATTGATAGATCGAACGACAAATAAAATAAATTGCAGCAAGGTATTTTTGGGTTTTTAGATTAATAGATCTGAAAATAAAAGCAAATAAAAATAGATCGCAAAGGCAAATAATATGAGAAAGAAGACCCGGGGGCCGTAGATTTCACTAGTGGCTTCTCTCGAGAAAAATAGCAAAGCGGTGGGTGAACAAATTACTGTTGGGCAATTGATAGGACTTCAAATAATTATGACGATATCCAGGCAATGATCATTATATAGGCATCACCTCCAAGATTAGTAGACCGACTCCTGCCTACATCTACTACTATTACTCCACACATCGACCGCTATCCAGCATGCATCTACTGTATTAAGTTCGTGGAGAAACAGAGTAATGCAATAAGAACGATAACATGATGTAGACAAGATCTATCTATGTATAGATAGACCCCATCATTTTATCCTTAGTAGCAATGATACATACGTGTCGGTTCACCTTCTGTCACTAGGATCAAGCACCGTAAGATCGAGCCCACTACAAAGCACCTCTTCCCATTGTAAGATAAATAGATCAAGTTGGCCAAACAAAACCCAAATATCATATAAGAAATATGAGGCTATAAGCAATCATGCATAAAAGAGATCAAAGAAACTCAAATACTTTCATGGATATAAAAAGATAGATCTTCATAAACTCGAAGTTCATCGGATCCCAACAAACACACCACAAAAAGAGCTACATCATATGGATCTCCAAGAGACCATTGTATTGAGAATCAAGAGAGAGAGAGAGAGATGAAGCCATCTAGCTACTAACTACGGACCCGAAGGTCTACAAAGAACTACTCACGCATCATTGGAGAGGCACCAATGGAGGTGGTGAACCCCATCGACGCCACCATCACCCGCTGGCTGTACCAAACCATCTCCAAGGACATCTTCCACACCATTGTGTGCGACACTGAAGATGCGCAGACGGTGTGGGCGAAGCTGAATGGGCTCTTCACTGACAACACCCTGCAGTGTCGCGTGTTCCTTTCAGCAGGAATTTTTTGGCTGCCATCAACATGACTCGTCTATTGGCGATTATTGTATGCGCCTTAAGAAACTTTTTGAGGAGCTTCACGACCTTAGGGAGAAGGTCTCCGATGATCTCCTCCTTAGCACGCTCACCGTCGGCCTGAGCGAAGAATTCAGCAACGCATCCTCCAACCTCACATTTCTTCCGGACCTGACCTTTCCTAGGGTTGTGGCCTATCTTCGGTTGGAGGAGAGGAGGATGAAGATGGTGAAGTCCCGGGCCATGCACATGGCGCTCGCTGCGGGAACCTCTCGCGCCGCACCTCCCATGGCTCCGCAGCCGCCGCGGCTTCCACCACCGCCGGCGGCCTCCTACTTCCCAGAACCCCAGCCGCCCTACACCAACCAACCGCCACCCCTGCCAATGATCGTCATCGCGGGGGGCGCCGCGGCAAGAAGCAGCAGCAGCAGAACAACACCGGGGAGGCTCCCCGCCAGCGGCACCAGCAGCAGCTGCCCCCAGCCCCCTGGGCGGCCGCGCCCAACCCGTGGACCGGGGTGGTCCACGCGTACACAATTCCCGTGCCGCGGGCCCCCATCCCGGTGGGCATCATCGCCCCTCCCGCCCCGGTGCTCATCAGGCTATGTACGCCGCCCCGGTTAGCTACCCCGCTGCTGCACCCGTGTACACCGCGCCGGGTGGCTACCCTGGCGACACGCCCGCCTACCCTGTCGTGGGTGCCACTCTCCCGCCAGCACCTGGGATCTGGACCTCCTTGCGACGCTCCACTCTGCTCCTACACCTAACACATACACCGGAGGCGGCGACTGGTATATGGACACCGGGGTTACAACTCACATGACTTCCAACCCCGGTAACCTCAACTCTGCATATCCAGTTTCTACAGCATGCCATATCACTGTTGGGGACGGATCATCCCTTCCCATACTCATGTCGGTCATGGTTCCTTTCCGTCTCACTCCATGCCTATACATATGTCTAATGTCTTAGTTTCACCTGATTTAGTCACAAATCTGGTTTACGTTCATTCTCTTACACGTGAAAATCCTATAACTGTTGAATTTGACGAAGTGGGTTTTTCTGTCAAGGACGCCAGTACCCGGATGGTACTCCACCGATGTGACAGCCCAGACGGCCTCTACCCGGTCCACTCCACCGACACCTCCACCTCCACTCCGGTCGCTCTCTCCATCACGGTGGACCTTTGGCATGCTCTGCTGGGACATCCGAACTAGCCACTCTTCTTCATATTCTTATGACTTTTTCATTCACGTGTAATAAAACCGATGATCATACTTGTCATGCTTGTCGCCTCAGCAAGCACGTCCGCCTTCCGTTTAGTGCGTCCTCATCGGTGGCATCGTATCCATTTGAGTTGATTCATAGTGACGTATGGACATCTCCTGTTTCCAATAATACAGGTTTTTTATACTACCTTGTCAAACTTGATGATTTTTTGCACTATGTGTGGACCTTCTCGTTGCGGAGAAAATCCAATGCACTCTCTGTTCTCACCACCTTTTAGTCCTATGTCGCTACGTAGTTTGGGCACCCCATTCATGCATTGCAGACTGACAACAGGAAGGAGTTCAACAACGTCGGGGTTCGGACCCTACTTTCCACACATGGCAAGATTCTTCGTCTCACTTGACCGTATACCTCCCAACAAAATGGTCGCGCCGAATGGATCCTTCGCACCCTCAATGATTGTGTGCGCACCCTTCTCTTCCATGCTAACGTCCCACCACGGTTTTGGTCGGACGCCCTCGCCACCGTCTGTCTCCTTCTTAACATTCGTCCGAGTCGTGCTCGTGGGAACTTTGCACCACGCCATCTTCTCTTAGGTACACCCCTCCTATGACGACCACTCCTCACAAACTCGCACCTCACTTCGTGGCATGCATCTTTCTCGGATACCCACCAAACACCAAAGGCTATCGATGTTACGATCTGTTTTCCCACCGAGTCTTCACTTCATGGCACGTTTACTTTGACGAGAGGTCTTTTCCTTTCCACCTTGTACCACCGCTAGACGACTCGCCATCATCACCTGCACTCACTGGTGCTGCTCATGGTGGCCGCTCACTCGCGCTTGGGCCCCCTCCCAGATTCGCCCCACCGCCGCGCGTGGGCCTCCTCCCGGCTTCGGTGCCCTCGCCGCACCTGGGCCCTCGTCCTTGCTTGCTGCGCCAGGCTCTACAGCCGGCCCGGCTGCGTCTTTGCCGGCGGCCATGGCGCCTCCGAGTCCCGTTGAGTCCATAGCCCGGTCAGCGAGCGCATTCTATGCGCCTGACCTCGGCTCCTCGACGGCCTCAATGGTGATCCCGATGGGCTCTTCTTCGACCTCGCCCTCGGTTGATCCCTCGCCGCCGGACTCACCGGCTCCGCCTGCACTGCCGGCCCCACCGCCGCCGGCCGCCCAGGCCACCCACATGGTTACCCATGCTCGCGCCGGCATCCACCGCCCCAGCACGCGTTATTCCGCGGATGAGTACCTCCTTGCTGCCTCAACATCCGCACCATCACCTCTCTCATCGTCAGCTCGAGCCGCGCTTCGCGATCCGCATTGGCTCACTGCGATGCAGGAGGAGTTCCACGCGCTGTTGCGTAACTGGACCTGGCAGCTTGTCCCGCGACGCCCCCATGCCAATGTCATCACCGGTAAGTGGGTCTTCCGGCATAAGACTTGTCCTGATGGGTCTCTCGAGTGCTACAAGGCTTGTTGGGTGGTCCGCGGGTTCCGTCAGCGCGTTGGAGTCGACTTCACCGACACCTTTGCCCCGGTTGTCAAGCCGGGCAAGATTCAAGCGGTCCTTCAGCTCGCGGTCTCTCGCGCATGGCTGGTGCATCAGATGGATGTGTCGAACGCGTTCTCGCATGGCCATCTCTCGGAGCTGGTGTTCTGTCAGCAGCCCACTGTCTTCGTCGATGTGGCTTGTCTGGATCATGTGTTCCTACTCTCCCGCTCCTTATACGGGTTGAAGCAGGCCCCTCGAGCTTGGTACCAGCACATCGCCACCTTCCTGCAGTAGCTTGGGTTTCGAGCTACTCGCTCTGATGCCTCACTGTTTGTCTACCATCAGGGTCAGGCGATTGCTTACCTGCTCCTCTACATCGACGACATCATCCTGACGGCCTCCTCGGCCGAGCTCCTTCCTCAGCATACTGCTCGCCTTAGTGCCGAGTTCGCCATTAAGGACCTCGGCCCGTTGCACTATTTCCTCAGCATTGAGGTGGTACGACGCACCGATGGGTTCTTTAATTACCAGCAGCAGTATGCTCAGGACCTTCTAGAGCAAGCATGCATGCTTAATTGTAAGCCTGTCCCCACACCTATCGACACGAAGGCTAAGGTCTCTGCACTCGACGGCTCACCCGCGCTGGATGCGGCGTTTTATCGCTCCGTAGTCGGCGGCCTCCAGTGCTTGGTGCTCACTTGGCCAGTCCTGCAGTACACCGTCCAGCAGGTGTGTCTCCACACGCATGCCCCTCGTGACACTCATTGGAATCTGGTGAAGCGGATTCTTCGGTACATCTGCGGTACCATGGCTCTGGGTCTTAATTTGACATCCTCGTCCTCGACCGACCTTGTTGCCCATAGTGACCGCTGGCTGTCCGAACACACGACGCTCCACTTCGGGCTACTATGTCTACCTGGGTCCCTCGCTCATATCATGGTCGTCTAAATGACAACCCATGGTATCTCGCCCCAGTGCCAAGGCTGAGTATCATGCTGTGGCCAATGCCGTCGCCAAGTGCTCGTGGATCCGACAGCTTCTCCAGGAGTTGCTCCTTGATGTCTCGACCGCCACCATTGTCTACTGTGACAATGTCTCTGCGGTCTACCTCTCCACCTACCCCGTTCATCATCGTCGAACGAAGCACATCAAGCACGACATTCACTTCATGCGAGAGCAGGTGGCTCTTGGGCGCGTCCGCATTCTACATGTTCCCACCGCTCAGCAGTTTGCCGATGGTATGACCAAGGGGTGATGTATCAACTACGCTGGGGGGTGTTGAACATATTATGTGCATGTATATGGTTAGGATAATCTCCTACCGACCTCGCCTCTAGTTTCCTTGTATAGGTGAGGCTGAGGGCTCCCCTTGTACTTATATACGTGCGTTGTGCACCCAATCAATATATTGAGAGTTGCATTGCCTTCAACATGCTACGTTTCTAGGTAGGAGAAGAATCGCGATGTAGTCAACGGCAACCTCGCCTAGCCGCCGCCGTCTTCCTCGCTGATGACCTCTGCTCCGATCCGTCAAATAAAAGGATGGATTTTCCCCCTCTTCATCACACAACAAGCTGGGAGAAGATCAGATAGCGGATGAGCTTCTTCATTCCCCGGTTTCGATCCGGCACCGCACGACGCTTATGCTTAATTTGCCGTGCAACGTTGCCGTCACCGGCGGCCATGCTTTAATTTGCACGCGAGCTCTCATTTTCCATCATCTAACGCCGCACACGCAACTAAGGGAACCACCCATCGCCTGCTCCCTCCACATGGGCGTGGCCATGCTCCGGCTCGCGACTCCGGCGGTCCGGACGGCGCTGAGCAAGCCGAGCAAATACATTTAAGGTGACCTCTTTCTCTTCCAGCATCGTGTCGTGGCATGCCCAACGTTGGCGTGGGCCTGAGCATGCACGGTGCTCCAACATCCTCCTTTTGTACGTAGGTGATCCAGCTCCTCCGCCTTAGGCTGCAGCTGTAGTCCACTGACGAGCTCCCTCAAAAAACTGACTTTTCCTTCTTAATCTACGGATAACAAGAGAGAGACAAATCAAGGATAGGAATCCCTCCACCCGAGCCCCGAGGGACAACACCGGCTCCGACGATCCTTTGCCTCAGCCGCCATTGTTTTGCATGATCCAACCGTTGCTGCCTCCTCCTCCTCCTCCTACTCCTCTCGCTTTAGCTTCTTGCCCACCCAATTAAAGATGCCTAGGCATGCGGTTCGTCCCAGCCAGCCAAGGAGATGCATGCATGGCGACTCTGTCAGTGATAACCAAGGAGAAGACCTAGCTACATGTGCAGGCGCGCCCTCAGCGACCTAGCTACTGTATTTAATTCAGGTGTGGGGTGTGCGGGTTCATTTGACGGAATGACAGGGGCCTTTGTGCAAAAATGCCAGCATGGACCGGTCCAAGCTCTGAACTGCCACTTGTCGCACTGTGATTGGCTTTGGACCAAAACATCAAATAGGGGTGCATGTTTTGGGAGGCCTTAGTTCACTTTTGCAAATTTTGGACTACATCACATTCTGTGCAAGTTCATGGATCTGGGGTGCTATTACCTCTATAAAGAAGACAAAGTAGCATCAATTGCTAGAAAAGTCATGGAGAACAACATGGCGCATGGTAGTGCAACAAACTCCCACCCACACCTGCATTACTCTTGGCAGTGGCTCGGGCGGAACCCTAGCCGCACTCATCCCCTCCCTCACCTCTTCCTCCCTTGAGGTCTATCGGTGTCAAAACCGGTGGATCTCGGGTAGGGGGTCCCGAACTGTGCGTCTAAGGTCGATGGTAACATGAGACAAGGGACACGATGTTTACCAAGGTTCGGGCCCTCTCTATGGAGGTAATACCCTACGTCCTGCTTAATTGATATTGATGAGTATGAGTATTACAAGAGTTGATCTACCTTGAGATCGTAATGGCTAAACCCTAAAGGTCTAACTTGTATGCCTATGATCATGAATTAATCTCTCTCCCTCTCTGAACTAACTCCTCTAGCTTATACAGACACCGAGAGGATCTAGGGTGACAGAAGGCAGTTACAAAGAAAGGAATCTACATATCCGGTCGCCAAGCTTGCCTTCTATGCCAAGGAGAGTCCCATCCGGACACGGGTGCAGTATTCGGTCTTCGTATCTTCACAGCCCATCAGTCCGGCCCATGGCTAACAGGCCGGACGCCCGAGGACCCCTTAGTCCAGGACTCCCTCAGTAGCCCCTGAACCTGGCTTCAATGACAAGGTATCCAGCGCGTAGATCTATCTTCGGCATTGCATGGCGGGTTCCTCCTTCCAAACACCAAAACAATCTTCGGACGAAACAAATGTTTCCGAATCTGTAACACACAATCATAGAGAGTATAGTATTTCACGAATCCAATCTGCTGACAACTTTAGTAATGTGACGTCACACTTCCCAGTCATTATTTCGAACCATTTCCCGTCCCGCCGTTCCACATTTTGGGGCGTGGTTTTTATTGGCACGTCTTGTTGAAGCAGAGATCGTGTCCCCTAATTGCAGGATTTTCATCAATATGAGCGCGGGTAACCCAACCGTCCTGCGGGAAAGATTCCTTAGGAATAGGCAGGTTCTTAGGCTTAGGAGGAGGCGTTCACTGCCCGCTGCCTTTATAAAGGAACCAAGGGCCGTTTTTTATGCCAAACCACTCGTCAGCCTTCCCAACCTCGAGTTCTAGCACCCAAGGTTCGACTTCATTGCTTCAAGCCTCCCCATCATGTCCGGACCCAGCTCTCAAGGCCGATGGGTGGCTTCCTCCATTACAGAGGAGGATATCTCAAAGCTTCGGGCAGCCAGATATTTGACCGCGGAGGTCCACCACAGGCTTCCTGCTCAAGGGAAAGTTATTCCGACCCCCAGATCTGGTGAGAGGGTCGTGTTCATCTCCCACTTCCTCCGGGGGCTGGGGTTTGCTCTTCACCCCTTCGTCCGAGGGTTAATGTTTTATTATGGACTAGATTTTCATGATCTAGCCCCGGACTCTATCCGCGAAGGCCTTCCTCCGAACCCCCCCAGACTTCGGCTTATGGCTCAAGACCTTCAGTGTAAAGACGAAGATAGTGACAGGGAACAAGTGGAGTGTGGTGGTGCTGTAGTGAGCAAGCTTACCAACACTCTCTGGCCAAAAGGCTCTTTCATCGAAACCTCCCACCAATGGCAACGAGAATGGTTTTATGTCACGGAACCCCGCAGCATCAAGTGGGCAGCTATTCCTACGTTCCGTTCCGGCCCTCCGCCACAGCTTGCATCATTGGTTAACAAGGGGCTGGATTGGGGATTAGTTGATGAAGTGCAGACTCTACAGAGCCGCATCCCAACCCTCCTTGAGAGAGACATCGATCTTGTCAACGTGATTCAAGTGATGCTAGTTCGCCGAATCCTGCCCTACCAGCGCAGGTCTCACCGCATGTGCGAGCTCAATCCGGAAGGACCACGAAACCTCCAACACTTCTTTGGCACTATGCACGAAGGGATGTGGAAGTTGTTTTTTGGGAAGTGAAAACATTGGCCGGACACTACCGTGGACGCTGGCCTTAACTGCAACCGTTCGGATTCCCCGGTAAGCACTTGTCTTCTGAACACTTTGTAATTACGCATACCATAATACGGTACTAAGTAGGCTATCTTTCTGCAGGGTGGATAAAGAAGGCGGAACTAATTATGTGTTCAGCCACTCTGCCCGAAGGCTCAGCGAATCTTGTTTTAACAAGGATGGTAGCCCTAACACCATACCAGATGCCTATGGAGGAGGGCGAGGCGGAGAGCGGAAAGACCAAAGATGGCCCCGATTCCAAGGGCACATCAGACATTGTGTCCGGAGGAATCAAAATTCCTCATCCAAAGACAAAAGTGAAGGGGGGCCACTATCTCTTCCCCTCATGGGAAGAAAAGGGTCGCCTTCGAAGATTTGGAGAAACAAGCTCTTAAGCGAGGCAAGATGCCTCTGTTGGATGGCTCGGGCTTGAAGGACATTGAAGCACAGTCTCATAATGAGGACAAGCCTCAGGCCAAATCATAAGTGAACAAGGATGTTTCAAACATACGTTCTATTCGCGTAATGCTTAGAATATATGTTTTTTGCAGTCCGGCGCGCAGTCTTTTTCAACAGTCCTCTTCCTCATTGGACCTTGTCCCAGAGATGATAGAAAGCGAGACGCCTCCACCGGCCTCTCCGCCCAATAGGGCGGACGACTTCGAGGTGTCGTCGCGGAGGGTCTCCCATGACCAACAGGTGGTGCGAGGAATGATGAAGACATTACCTGAATGTGACACTTCGATGGCCCAGGGTCCGGGGACCAACAATGAAGGCCCCAAACAGTCCGGTCTGTAGCCGGATACGAATGAACAGATCCCTTCAAAGGGAGGCCGTACTCCTACAACAGCCTCCAGAGATCCAGAGGTGCCAGATATATTGACGAACATGCTGCGACAGGCGTCCGTCTCAGAGGAACATCGTACCTTGATGGGCAAGGTAGTCAAAAAGATCCTGTCCGCGAAAAGCGGATTGAATGAAGCCTTCGTGGGCCTGCTAAGAGGCTTCGAGGTTTGTGATGTAATGTTTTCAACTATATTTTATTTGCAAAGATGCACATGTGTATAGGTAGTAGCCCCTGAGACTCGGGTTGGCTTCCCATGGGAGGCGAACGGAGGATCAAGAAGAAATATTCAAGGACTAATCTGATTATCTTGAACACAGGCTGCCTCCCCCTGGCTACTTCCCAGACTACGGATATTACCGAGCTACAGCGGAAGCTTGACATGGCCGGGGATGATATTGCATTAATCAATATGCGTCTTGACGAGGCGCAAGGTATGTATTCGGGGCAGTCCCTTCACATACATTTTTGTGATATAAGCATGACGCTGAAAGTTATATACTTGAATATGTATGACTACAGATGGTGCTGTCACCGTTGAAATTCTTCGGGCGGAGCTGGCCCGGGCCAAGGAGCAGGCCCAGTTTAGTGATGCAGTTGCGGCATCAGCTGAGTTAAAAGCCGAACAAGCTGCTCGGCACCAAGACGAGGAGAAGATATCCATGATGGCGCTCGAACTGAAGAATGCTACTAGCCACTTTGAACTTCTTGAGAAGGAAAATGAAGCCAAAACGATTGAACTTGACAAGGCCTTACGAGAGGCAAGAGAAGCGCAGTCTGATTCCAGAGCAGCCCGTGAGGAGATCCGGCAAGCTGGGGAGATTGCGGCTGGTAAGCCCTTTTTATTACAGACTAAGTTTGGCGATCCGAATTATGTTCAGCTTAACCAAGTGTGGAGTTCTCCAGACGTGTTTTTGGACCTGCCGAAGAGTTCTTCCGATGCGGCGCAGTTTTACCAAGCGCAAAAGGGTATGCAACAGAGAGGCTTTTCTGGTCACAGTTTGGCGTATCAAAACGCCCTCTCCTGCTGAATGAACATATGTCCAAATGGGCCGAGCTTCACAAGATGTCCGGTGCTGCCAGGAAGAACGTCATACTTCAGCTGTGGCCGGTTGAGCCGATTCCGAATAGCTATTTTGGCCTGGTGCGACGGCTTGCTAATGCGGTGCCACGTATTGATAATCCCCAACTGCAGGGAATCATTGTAGCAAGTTCCAAAGGTGGAAGTGATAAGTATGGAATGTCGAACCCACAAGGAGCTAAAGGTAAGATCAATATTCTCTCAAGCCCTATCTGCCACTGATACGACTCTACGTACACCGGACGTTTGCTTCCAACTAGAAACGAGGAATAAAACTACATTGTGGGTATGAAGTGGATAACTTTGTATGATATCGGAGATATAAAATATGAAACTAGGTGCTGTTATCATAAAGTTAGAATACATTACTAAATATTATAAATAGCGATTGTGGAATAATGGTGGATCGTTGTGCGGAATTGTCCAAGGCAATTGTTAACAAGACTAGTAATCACTATTGTAGTTTCATATGAGGGAAAGGCATAAGCTAACATACTTTCTCTACTTGGATCATATGCACTTATGATTGGAACTCTAGCAAGCATCTGCAACTACTAAAGATCATTAAGGTAAAACCCAACAGTAGCATGAAAGCATCAAGTCCTCTTTATTCCCATACGCAACAACCCCCTTACTCGGGTTTGAGTTTCAGTCACTCACCAACCCACTATAAGAGAATCATGAACGTATTGCAACACCCTACAGCGGGAATCCCTCACGCTTGCGCGACATCGAGGGTACCATAGGACAGCACCAAAGTAAAACATACAACTCAAACCAATCTAGATCATCAATCAACCCAAAGATAAAGGATATCTACTCAAAACAACAAAGGATGGCCACACATCATTGGATCATAATATGTGGCATAAAGCACCAAGTTCAAGTAGGGATTACAGTGGGGTGCGGGAGACTGGACCGTGTAAAAGAGATGAGGATGGTGATGATGATGGTGATGTTGATTGTCACATCCCTGCTTTCCTGTTATGCATTAGGGTTGGTTGAACTTGTGCATCATGTTTAAATTTCTTTTAAACTTGAAATGGGGGCTAATCAACCCCAACACCTCCTGAAAATGCTAAATTCCAACAATTGGAATTTCAATGAACCCAAAATGCCCTTCATAAAAGCCCACCATTTTTGGTTCTGGTTTAAACCTCTGCCAAAAATGGTTCTACAATTATGGGGCCATTCTGGATTTTTGAACCAAGTCATAAGTATTTGAATTTGGGCATTTTAAATCTTAAAAATATTTTAAAGTGATCAAATAATCTTGGAAGCATTTTTAGGCACTTGAGAATATTCTCAAATGTGCCTTTGAATATTTCCAGAGTTTTTGGAAATGAAATAGTATTTATTCTATTTCAAAACACAATACAGAAAATAAATAAAAGAGAAACAGAAAATAGTGCACAACACTTACCTGAGCCCACATGGCCGGCCCACCTACCAGCCCAGCCCACCTGCTGTGCCAGCGAGCTGCTTGCTCTTGCTAGCACAGGCAGGCAGGTGCTCGACGGCAAGCACAGCATGCTTGCCACGCAGCCGCCCGCCGCCCAGCCGCTCCCCTCGTCGACCTGTTGCCCTGGGACGAACCCTCTATCTCTCCCCGAGCTCCCAGACACACTCGCTCTCTCTGGTTCCCTCTCTCGCCCTCCCCGCAATCGCCCGAGACATCACCATCGCCATCGCTTGCCACAGCCGCATCCAACGCCGTCCCCGCACCCTCTCACCGTGTTCGGACGGTTCACCATCGTCTACTACGTCGTCCAGCCGAGCTGCACGACGCCGGAGCCCCTGCATCGTCCCCGCCACCCTCGTCTTCAACCATCGGCCGCCGTCGATCGTCGTCGTCGATCTGCCGCACCCGAGCTTCCCCGAGCACACTAACCCTCCCTACGGCTTCCCTGTGAGCTGCTGAACCTCCCCGTGCTTTTCGTTTTGCACCTAGCACACCATAGATGCCGCGCCTCTTGTGCCCGAACACGCCGCCGCCTGACCACATCTTCGGCGATGCTCCGGTGACCATTTGGTCACGGGCTTGTGCCCGTCACACTCCCCACGCGGCGTAGATGCTGTAGGTGCTTTCGCCGCATCGCCTAGGCCACCGCAGCCACGAGCACAAGCACACGCGAGCCTCGGCCTCCGCCGAGCTCGTCGTCGGCGATGCTCCGGCCACTCCCCGGCCAAACCACCACTGTGGTTGGATGCGGGCAAGTCCCAGCTCCACGTAGGTGCTCTCCGCGCACCAAATGGTGCCCTGTGGGCAAATCCCGCACCGCACCGCCGCGTCTGGCCTCGCCGACGGCTAAACGCCGGCAGGCTTTGACCGCTGACCGGCGAGGTTGACCCCGCTGACACGGGTTGACCTACCCCTCTCTCTCATTGACATGCGGGCTCCGCCTGACTAATTAGTCTGGTTAGTGCTAATTAACTAGGTTAGTTTAGTTAGTAGTCACTGACTAGTGGGCCCTGCCCAATTAATTAGGACTAACTAGCTTAGTTAGTACACAGAGACACTGACAGATGGGGCCCACCAGTCAGGTTTGATCCTGGGCTGGCGCCTTTGACTCACTGACGTCACAGTGACGTAGTGCTGACGCGGTTATTTAATTTCTGGATTTATTTTTATATAGGAAATTCCAAAAAATAGCCAAAACTTCTAAAAATCATAGAAAATCAACCATAACTCCAAATCCAACAAATTATATATGAAAAATGATCAGAAAAATTCAATCTATCCATCTGTAATGGTTTCATGCATGACAGAACACTTTAACCTTGCTGTTTAGGTGAAACAAGCTAATACACTTATTATGCATAAGAACTTAAGCTTCCATTTGAATCTTTGATTCAAATGGACCCATTTTAACTTGTTTCACATTGCATTAGGCAGGACACATCATTTTGCCATGTCATAGCATGCATCATATTATTGCATATTGCCATGTGTTGATTATCTTCTGTGGTGTCTCTCGTGGTAGGTTCTGCCTCCGAGGATATCTCCGAGTATCCAACTGAAGGGCAGTACCCTACTACTACTCCATCAGGCAAGCAACCCCATTGATCAAATCGATACAATCCCATGTTCTCGCCTCTGCTCTCATTTACTGCATTAAGACAACAACGTTTCAAACTGCTGTGTGCTGCGGTAGTTGAACCCTTATCCTCTGCATGACCTGTCATTGCCACAGTAACTGGATGAAACCCACTAGCATGTGTAGAAGTTTATTGAGCCATGTATGTGTTTCCTACCTTGCTATGCCTGCTATGCTTAGAGTTGTGTCAGGTCTGGTTCATCTGGGTGATGGGCTAGAGTGAAATGATTATGTCGGTAATGTGAGGAATGTGTTGAACATGATTTGGTAAAGGTATCGATGAGAGGCCATGTAGGAGTACATGGTGGGTTGTTTCATTGAGGCCGTCCCTAAGAACTGAGATCTGTATGTGTGATTTAAGAATCGGCTACTACTATACATTGGGCCCAAAATCAATGGACCCTCTCGGCTTCTTAATCACCCTAGTACTCTGTCCAGGAGTTGCAATTAGTTTATGGTGTTTGTAGGTTATGTGTTGGCGGCCGTGCATAGTGCTGACCCTAGGGGTGGGCTATGTTGTGGTAGATACACTGTGGCCGGGTATGCCGAGCGCCCGTTTGGCGTCTCGAGACCCTGTTCACATCATTCGGGGCTGTATGTGGAAACCTCGGGCGGACTCCCTGCGGATGGAACCTTGATAGGCGATAAACCTGGAGTAGAGACTTGAGTGTTTAGGTAGGCCGTGGCCGACACCCTCGTTGGGCTTCCGCTTGAAGGTTGCCGAGTACATGTCGTGTAAACGACGGTAAGTGGTGAGAGCATATATGAAGAAGTACACCCCTGCAGGGTTAACATCATCTATTCGAATAGCCGCGTCCACGGTAAAGGACTACTTGGTTGCCTATACAGTTCATAGACAAGTTAATGGTTACTAATAAAAAAACTCAAGATAAGTGTGAGTACCGAGGATGGCTCTCTCGTAGGATGACGAGGGAGGATCCCCGGTGGAGTATTGTGTTGGTGATTAGTGGACTCGTGTGCGAAAACTATTTTACTAGTGGTGTCTCGTAGGATAGCTTAGCCAAGAGTCAAAGCTGGCTTGCTGCAATAACTCCACCACCTTCTTGAGAATGAGCATGTATAGTAGGTTCTGATGTAAGACTTGCTGAGTACCTTTGTACTCATGTTTGCTTAATTACTGTTTTCAGATGACAACACCGCCCCCTCCGATGGGGTTTATGTAGATCTCGACGTCGATGAGTGACTTGCCACCCAGGTGGTGCTCCTGGCCATGGAGGGCCCTATGTAGATAGACATGCTTCGAGAAGCCTTCTTTCTTTCTAGTGTCTGTACTCAGACTATTTGCTTCCACATGTGCTTGTATGCTTGTATGACTTGAGTGTCAGGTCATGTGACCCCTACCTGTATGAACATGTTATGTATGGCTCCCTGGAGCCTTTAAATAAAGTACTTGAGTTGTAGAGTTTTGTTGTGATGCCATGTTGTATTTACACATATCGAGCATATTGTGTGTATGATTGAAATGCTTGGTATGTGTGGGATCTGAAAATCTAGTTGTTTATCCTTGGCAGCCTTTCTTATGGGGAAATGTAGTCTGGTGCTCCTCGAGCCATAGTAGTCCGCTACAGCCTGGTTCACCGGAGTCCTGCTAGCCCAGCACTACTGCTCTGGACACTTGACTGGCCGGCATGTGTTTCACTTCGTTCCTATGTCTGTCCCTTCGGGGAAATGTCATGCGGTGACTTTCGGAGTCCTGCCTAGCCTGCTACAGCCCGGGTTCCCCGGAGTCCTGTTAGCCCAGTGCTACAGCCTGGATTCACACGCTGATGACTGACATGCTCAATGTGATTCATGTATACCTGTCTCCTTAGGTCTGTGCCACTTTGGGTTCACGACTAGCCATGTCAGCCCGGGTTCTCTGTCATATGGATGCTAGAGACACTATCATATACGTGAGCCAAAAGGCGCAAACTGTAATACCCCGGATGTAATTTACCTTATATGTATCCCAACTCTTTGTTGGGGAACGTAGTAATTTCAAAAAAATTCCTACGCACACGCAAGATCATGGTGATGCATAGCAATGAGAGGGGAGAGTGTGATCTACGTACCCTTGTAGACTGACAGCGGAAGCGTTAGCACAACGAAGTTGATGTAGTCGTACGTCTTCACGGCCTGACCGATCAAGCACCGAAACTATGGCAGCTCCGAGTTCTAGCACACGTTCAGCTCGATGACGATCTCCGAACTCCGATCCAGCAAAGTGTCGGGGAAGAGTTCCATCAGCACGACGGCGTGGTGATGACCTTGATGTACTACCGTCGCAGGGCTTCGCCTAAGCACCGCTACAATATTATCGAGGACTATGGTGGAAGGGGGCACCGCACACGGTTAAGAATATGGTCACGTGGATCAACTTGTGTGTCTAGGGGTGCTCCCTGCCTCCGTATATAAAGGATCAAAGGGGGTGCGGCCGGTGAGGAGAGGGCGCGCCAGGAGGAGTCCTACTCCCTCCGGGAGTAGGATTCCCCCCCTTTCCTAGTTGGAATAGGATTCGGGAGGGGGGAAAGAGGAGAGAGAGAAGGAAGGGGGGCGCCGGCCCCCTCTCCTTGTCCTATTCGTACTAGGGGGGAGGGGCGCACGACCCAGCCCTGGCCACCTCTCCTCTCTTCCACTAAAGCCCATTAAGGCCCATATACCTCCCGGGGGGTTCCGGTAACCTCCCGGTACTCTGGTAAAATCCTGATTTCACCCGGAACACTTCCGATATCCAAATATAGGCTTCCAATATATCAATCTTTATGTCTCAACCATTTCGAGACTCCTCGTCATGTCCATGATCACATCCGGGACTCCGAACAAACTTCGGTACATCAAAATGCATAAACTCATAATATAACTGTCATCAAAACCTTAAGCGTGCGGACCCTACGGGATCGAGAATAATGTAGACATGACCAAGACACGTCTCCGGTCAATAACCAATAGCGGAACCTGGATGCTCATATTGGCTCCTACATATTCTACGAAGATCTTTTATCGGTCAGACCGCATAACAACATACGTTGTTCCCTTTGTCATCGGTATGTTACTTGCCCGAGATTCGATCGTCGGTATCTTAATACCTAGTTCAATCTCGTTACCGGCAAGTCTCTTTACTCGTTCCGTAATACATCATCTCACAAATAACTCATTAGTTGCAATGCTTGCAAGGCTTATGTGATGTGCATTACCGAGAGGGCCCAGAGATACCTCTCCGACAATCGGAGTGACAAATCCTAATCTTGAAATATGCCAACCCAACATGTACCTTGGGAGACACCTGTAGAGCTCCTTTATAATCACCCAGTTACGGCATGATGTTTGGTAGCACACAAAGTGTTCCTCCGGCAAACGGGAGTTGCATAATCTCATAGTCATAGGAACATGTATAAGTCATGAAGAAAGCAATTGCAACATACTAAATGATCGGGTGCTAAGCTAATGGAATGGGTCATGTCAATCACATCATTCTCCTAATGATGTGATCCCGTTAATCAAATAACAACTCTTTTGTTTATGGTTAGGAAACATAACCATCTTCGATTAACGAGCTAGTCAAGTAGAGGCATACTAGTGACACTTTGTTTGTCTATGTATTCACACATGTATTATGTTTCCGGTTAATACAATTCTAGCATGAATAATAAACATTTATCATGATATAAGGAAATAAATAATAACTTTATTATTGCCTCTAGGGCATATTTCGTTCAGTCTCCCACTTGCACTAGAGTCAATAATCTAGTTCACATCGCCATGTGATTCAACACTAAGAGTTCACATCACCATGTGGTTAACACCCATAGTTCACATCGTCATGTGACCTATACCCAAAGGGTTTACTAGAGTCAATAATCTAGTTCACATCATTTATGTGATTAACACCCAAAGAGTACTAAGGTGTGATCATGTTTTGCTTGTGAGATAATTTTAGTCAACGGGTCTGTCACATACAAATCCGTAAGTATTTTGTGAATTCTATGTCTACATTGCTCTGCACGGAGCTACTCTAGCTAATTTCTCACACTTTCAATATGTATCTAGATCGAGACTTAGAGTCATCCAGATCTGTGTCAAAACTTGCATCGACGTAACTTTTTACGACGAACCTTTTGTCACCTCCATAATCGAGAAATATTTCCTTATTCCACTAAGGATAATTTTGACCAATGTCCAGTGATCTACTCTTAGATCACTATTGTACTCCCTGCTTAACACAGTGTAGGGTGTACAATAGATCTGGTACACATCATGGCATAGTTTATAGAACCTATGGCTGAGGCATAGGGAATGACTTTCATTCTCTTTCTATCTTCTGCCGTGGTCGGGCATTGAGTCTTACTCAATTTCATACCTTGTAACACAGCCAAGAACTCTTTCTTTGACTGTTCCATTTTTGAACTACTTCAAAATATTGTCAAGGTATGTACTCATTGAAAAAACTTATCAAGCGTCTTGATCTATCTCTATAGATTTTGATGCTTAATATGTAAGCAGCTTCACCGAGGTCTTTCTTTGAAAAACTTCTTTAAAAACACTCCTTTATGCTTTGCAGAATAATTCTACATTATTTTCGATCAACAATATGTCATACACATATACTTATCCGAAATGCTGTACTACTCCCACTCACTTTCTTGTAAATATAGGCTTCACCGCAAGTCTGTATAAAACTATATGCTTTGATCATACTATCAAAGCGTTTATTCCAACTCCGAGAGGCTTGCACCAGTCCATAAATGGATCGCTGGAGCTTGCACACTTTGTTAGCTCCTTTTGGATCGACAAAACCTTCCGGCTGCATCATATACAACTCTTCTTCCAGAAATCCATTCAGGAATGTAGTTTTGACATCCATTTGCTGGATTTCATAAAATGCAACAATTGCTAACATGATTCGGATAGACTTAAGCATAGATACGAGTGAGAAACTCTCATCATAGTCAACACCTTGAACTTGTCGAAAACTTTTTTGCGACAATTCTAGCTTTGTAGATAGTAACACTACTATCAGCGTCCGTCTTCCTCTTGAAGATCCATTTAATCTCAATGGCTCTCCGATCATTGGGCAAGTCAATCAAAGTCCATACTTTGTTCTCATACATGGATCTCATCTTAGATTTCATGGCCTCAAGCCATTTCGCGGAATCTAGGCTCATCATCGCTTCCTCATAGTTCGCAAGTTCTTCATGGTCTAGTAACATGACTTCCAGAACAGGATTACCGTACCACTTTGGTGCGGATCTCACTCTTGTTTACCTACGAGATTCGGTATTAACTTGATCTGAAGTTACATGATCATCATCATTTGTCTTCCTCACTAATTGGTGTAGTAGTCATAGGAACAGATTTCTTGTGATGAACTAATTTTCAATAAGGGAGAAGGTACAATTACCTTATCAAGTTCTACTTTCCTCCCACTCACTTCTTTCAAGATAAACTCCTTCTCTAGAAAGGATCCATTCTTAGCAACGAATGTCTTGCCTTCGGATCTGTGATAGAAGGTGTACCCAATAGTCTCCTTTGGGTATCCTATGAATACATATTTCTCCGATTTGGGTTTGAGCTTATCAGGATGAAATTTTTTCATATAAGCATCACAATCCCAAACTTTAAGAAACGACAACTTTGGTTTCTTGCCAAACCACAGTTCAGATTGTGTCGTCTCAACGGACTTAGATGGTGCCCTTTTAAACGTGAATGCAGCTGTCTTTAATGCATAACCCCAAAACGATAGTGGTAGATCGGTAAGAGACATCATAGATCGCACCATATGTAATAAAGTATGGTTATGATGTTCGGACACACCATTATGCTGTGGTGTTCCAGGCAGCGTGAGTAGTGAAACTATTTCACATTGTTTTAACTGAAGGCTAGACTCGTAACTCAAATATTTTACCTCTGCGATCATATCATAGAAACTTTTATTTTCTTGTTACGATGATTCTCCACTTCACTCTGAAATTCTTTGAACTTTTCAAATATTTCAGACTTGTGTTTCATTAAGTAGATATACCCATATCTGCTCAAATCATCTGTGAAGGTCAGAAAATAATGATAGCCGGCACGAGCCTTCACACTCATCGGATCTCATACATCAGTACGTATTATTTCCAATAAGTCAATTGCTCGCTCCATAGTTCCGGAGAACGGCGTTTTAGTCATCTTGCCCATGAGGCATGGTTCGCAAGCATCAAGTGATTCATAATCAAGTGATTCCAAAAACCCATTAGCATGGAGTTTCTTCATGCGCTTTACACCAATATGACCTAAACGGCAGTGCCACAAATAAGTTGCACTATCATTATTAACTTTGGATCTTTTGGTTTCAATATTATGATTATGTGTATCACTACGATCGAGATCCAACGAACTATTTTCATTGGGTGTGTAACCATGTATGGTTTTATTCATGTAAACAGAACAACAATTTATTCTCTTACTTAAATGAATAACCGTATTACAATAAACATGATCAAATAATATTCATGCTCAACGCAAACACCAAATAACACTTATTCAGGTTCAACACTAATCCCGAAAGTATAGGGAGTGTGCGATGATGATCATATCAATCTTGGAACCACTTCCAACACACATCATCACTTCACCCTTAACAAGTCTCTCTTTATTCTGCAACTCCCGTTTCGAGTTACTAATCTTAGCAACTAAACTAGTATCAAATACTGAGGGGTTGCTATAAACACTAGTAAAGTACACATCAATAACATGTATATCAAATATACTTATGTTCACTTTGCCATCCTTCTTATCTGCCAATCACTTGGGGTAGTTCTGCTTCCAGTGACCAGTCCCTTTGGAGTAGAAACACTTAGTCTTAGGCTTAGGACCAGACTTGGGCTTCTTCACTTGAGCAGCAACTTGCTTGCTGTTCTTCTTGAAATTCCCCTTCTTCCCTCTGCCCTTTTCTTGAAACTAGTGGTCTTGTCTACCATCAACACTTGATGTTTTTCTCGATTTCTACCTTCGTCAATTTCTGCATTACGAAGAGCTTGGGAATCGTTTCCGTTATTCCTTGCATATCATAGTTCATCACGAAGTTCTACTAACTTGGTGATGGTGACTAGAGAATTCTATCAATCACTATCTTATCTGGAAGATTAACTCCCACTTGATTCAAGCGATTGTAGTACTCAGACAATCTGAGCACATGCTCACTAGTTGAGCGATTCTCCTCCATCTTTTAGCTATAGAACTTGTTGGAGACTTCATATTTCTCAACTCGGGTATTTGCTTGAAATATTAACTTCCACTCCTGGAACATCTCATATGCTCCATGACGTTCAAAACGTCTTTGAAGTCCTGATTCTAAGCCATTAAGCATGGTGCACTAAACTATCAAGTAGTCATCATATTGAGCTAGCCAAATGTTCGTAACGTCTGCATCTGCTCCTGCAATAGGTCTGTCACCTAGCGGTGCATCAAGGACATAATTCTTCTATGCAGCAATGAGGATAAACCTCAGATCACGGATCCAATCCGCATCATTGCTACTAACATCTTTCAACACAATTTTCTCTAGGAACATATCAAAATAAACACAGGGAAGCAACAACGCGAGCTATTGATCTACAACATAATTTGCAAAATACTACCAGGACTAAGTTCATGATAAATTTAAGTTCAATTAATCATATTACTTAAGAACTCCCACTTAGATAGACATCCCTCGAATCCTCTAAGTGATTACGTGATCCAAATCAACTAAACCATGTCCGATCATCACGTGAGATGGAGTAGTTTCATTGGTGAACATCGCTATGTTGATCATATCTGCTATATGATTCACGCTCGACCTTTCGGTCTCCGTGTTCCGAGGCCATATATGTATATGCTTGGCTCGTCAAGTATAACCTGAGTATTCTGCGTGTGCAATTGTTTTGCACCCGTTGTATTTGAACGTAGAGCCTATCACACCCGATCATCACGTGGTGTCTCAGCATGAAGAACTTTCACAACGGTGCATACTCAGGGAGAACACTTCTTGATAATTAGTGAGAGATCATCTTATAATGCTACCGTCAATCAAAGCAAGATAAGATGCATAAAAGATAAACATCACACACAATCAATATAAGTGATATGATACGGCCACCATCATCTTGTGCTTGTGATCTCCATCTTCAAAGCACCGTCATGATCACCATCGTCACCGGCGCGACACCTTGATCTCCATCGTAGCATCATTGTCGTCTCGCCAATCTTATGCTTCCACGACTATCGCTACCGCTTAGTGATAAAGTAAAGCATTACAGCGCGATTGCATTCCATACAATAAAGCGACAACCATATGGCTCCTGCCAGTTGCCGATAACTCGGTTACAAAACATGATCATCTCATACAATAAAATTTAGCATCATGTCTTGACCATATCACATCACAACATGCCCTGCAAAAACAAGTTAGACGTCCTCTACTTTGTTGTTACAAGTTTTACGTGGCTGCTACGGGCTTAAGCAAGAACCAATCTTACCTACGCATCAAAACCACAACGATAGTTTGTCAAGTTGGTGCTGTTTTAACCTTCGCAAGGACCGGGCGTAGCCACACTCGGTTCAACTAAAGTTGGAGAAACTGTCACCCGCTAGCCACCTTTGTGCAAAGCACGTCGGGATAACCGGGCCACTTCGTCCAATAATACCGCCGAACCGAAGTATGACATGTTGGTAAGCAGTATGACTTATATCGCCCACAACTCACTTGTGTTCTACTCGTGCATATAACATCAACACATAAAACCTAGGCTCGGATGCCACTGTTGGGGAACGTAGTAATTTCAAAAAAATTCCTACGCACACGCAAGATCATGGTGATGCATAGCAACGAGAGGGGAGAGTGTGATCTACGTACCCTTGTAGACCGACAGCGGAAGCGTTAGCACAACGCGGTTGATGTAGTCGTACGTCTTCACGGCCCGACCGATCAAGCACCGAAACTACAGCACCTCCGAGTTCTAGCACACGTTAAGCTCGATGACGATCCCCGGACTCCGATCCAGCAAAGTGTCGGGGAAGAGTTCCGTCAGCACGACGGCGTGGTGATGACCTTGATGTACTACCGTCGCAGGGTTTTGCCTAAGCACCGCTACAATATTATCGAGGACTATGGTGGAAGGGGGCACCGCACACGATTAAGAATATGATCACGTGGATCAACTTGTGTGTCTAGGGGTGCTCCCTGCCTCCGTATATAAAGGATCAAAGGGGGGGTGCGGCCGGCCAGGAGAGGGCGCGCCAGGAGGAGTCCTACTCCCACCGGGAGTAGGATTCCCCCCTTTCCTAGTTGGAATAGGATTCGGGAGGGGGGAAAGAGGAGAGAGAGAGAAGGAAGGGGGCGCCGGCCCCCTCTCCTTGTCCTATTTGGACTAGGGGGAGGGGCACGCGGCCCAGCCCTGGCCACCTCTCCTCTCTTCCACTAAATCCCACTAAGGCCCATATACCTCCCGGGGGGTTCCGGTAACCTCCCGGTACTCCGGTAAAATCCCGATTTCACCCGGAACACTTCCGATATCCAAATATAGGCTTCCAATATATCAATCTTTATGTCTCGACCATTTCGAGACTCCTCGTCATGTCCGTGATCACATCCGGGACTCCAAACAAACTTCGGTACATCAAAATGCATAAACTCATAATATAACTGCCATCAAAACCTTAAGCGTGCGGACCCTACGGGTTCGAGAACAATGTAGACATGACCGAGACACGTCTCCGGTCAATAACCAATAGCGGAACCTGGATGCTCATATTGGCTCCTACATATTCTACGAAGATCTTTTATCGGTCAGACCGCATAACAACATGCGTTGTTCCCTTTGTCATGTGTATGTTACTTGCCCGAGATTCGATCGTCGGTATCTTAATACCTAGTTCAATCTCGTTACTGGCAAGTCTCTTTACTCGTTTCGTAATACATCATCTCACAACTAACTCATTAGTTGCAATGCTTGCAAGGCTTATGTGATGTGCATTACCGAGAGGGCCCAGAGATACCTCTCCGACAATCGGAGTGACAAATCCTAATCTCGAAATACACCAACCCAACATGTACCTTTGGAGACACCTGTAGAGCTCCTTTATAATCACCCAGTTACGTTGTGACGTTTGGTAGCACACAAAGTGTTCCTCTGGCAAACGGGAGTTGCTTAATCTCATAGTCATAGGAACATGTATAAGTCATGAAGAAAGCAATAGCAACATACTAAAGATCGGGTGCTAAGCTAATGCAATGGGTCATGTCAATCACATCATTCTCCTAATGATGTGATCTCGTTAATCAAATAACAACTCTTTTGTTTATGGTTAGGAAACATAACCATCTTCGATTAACGAGCTAGTCAAGTAGAGGCATACTAGTGACACTCTGTTTGTCTATGTATTCACACATGTATTATGTTTCCGGTTAATACAATTCTGGCATGAATAATAAACATTTATCATGATATAAGGAAATAAATAATAACTTTATTATTGCCTCTAGGGCATATTTCCTTCACTCTTGCTGTTTCCGGCCTAAGTTATTTTATTTTTCCTTGGGTTCGGGTTTTTGTCTCTGTGTGTTGTTGCCTTTGTCATGCATCTCATATCATGTCATCATGTGCATTGCATTTGCATACGTGTTCGTGTCATGCATCCGAGCATTTTCCCCGTTGTCCGTTTTGCATTCCGGCGCTCCTATCTCCTCCGGTGCCCCTTTCTACCTTTTTTCATGTGTGGGGGTTAATCATTTTTGGATTGGACCGTGACTTGCCATGCGGCCTTGGATTACTACAGGTAGACCGCCTGTCAAGTTTCGTACCATTTGGACTTCGTTTGATACTCCAACGGTTAACCGAGGGTCCGAAAAGGCCTCGTTTGTGTTGCAGCCCAACACACTTCCAATTTGGCCCAAAACCCACCTAAACCCTCTCCATCACCTAGAAAATTTGATCACGATCGCGTGGCCGAAAACTGCACCTCATTTGGAGCTTCCTAGCTCCCCCTATGCCTATATATAGACCCTCCCCCGAAAATCCCGGGTCTTCTACCACCCTAACCCTAGATCTTTCCCTCTCGCCGCGCCGGACACGTCCGGTCCGGCCGGAATGCAAAACGGACACGTCCGGTCCGGTCCGCGCCGGACACGCCGCCGCCACCAATCGCCGCCTGCCACGTGGCCTCCCCGCTGGCCACCACCGCGCGCGGCCCGCCCGGCCCGCGTTGGGTCGGTCTTCTCCCGCGTCGGCCCCGCCGCCTCTTCCGACCATCGTGCCGGCCGCCGCGCCCCTCGCCGGCGTCGACCGCCGACCCTGCCGCCTCTCCGCTAGGCGCAGTGCCGCCCCACTGCTCCGGTTACCCGCGGCCACCGCCTCCTCGTCGTCCGTGCCGCAGGCGCCGGCGACCTCGCCTCCCCGCCTCTTCCTCATCCCCGGCCGGCGAGCCCAACTCCGGCCGGTGAACTGCTGCTATAGTGCGCATGAACAGTACCGCGACCCGGATCTGGATCGGGAGCACAGTAAATCCTAGATCCACTAGGGTTGACTTTCCCCTCTCCCCTTATTTTTTTGCCACCTTCATCATGCCGTATCTCTGCATCCATAACTCCGATTTGCGCGTGTAGCATATCAAAATGTTCGTCTCGACGAGTAAATCATTTCATCTCATTGCATCATTTCCATTTGAGATCATCTTGATGCCCGAAATGCTGTTGGAAGAGGGCTATGTGGTGAATTTGTCAGATCTGTTTCATCAAATAGATATTTGTCATTTTTGCCATGATTAATGTGTGCATGCTATGCTCCTGAGCTCTACATGTGTTTTGTTATATGCCATGCCATCTTTACAGAGGTGCTTGCCATGTATTTTTGTGATATGTGTGATGACTAGCATATAGTTTTCATGCTCTAAAGTGTGCTTCCTGACGATAAATTCCAGACTTGTGTTAATTTCACTGTCTGAAACCTGTTATCATTTGCACTTTTGCCATGCTTGTTTGAACCTGTTAATGGATGATTTAGCCGTAGCTCAGTGTTCATCTTTTGTCAAGCATCATGAATGGATCCCTGCCATGTATTTTTTTTGTCATGTTTGAGTGCTGTAGCATATTTATCTTGATGCATTTAGATGACTACTTATTGATTATCGCAGACTGGTGCCATATTTGTCTTGCTTGCCATTTCCAAACCGTGCATCCGATTCCGCTGATCTTTATATCGATTTCAACCGAAATCACCTCACCTTTCCAGTGGCACTCTCGGATTTCCAAGTTGAAGCCAAGTTCAATCATTCCTTGTCAAATCTTGCATATGCATCGCATACCGCATCCCGCATAGCATACCATGCTTGCATCATGTTGTTTGAGCATTGCACGTGGTTGATTGTGTTCCGTTTGCTTGTTGTTCTTGTTTGGGTAGAGCCGGGAGATGAGCTCGTGAACTAGGAGCCCGTTGAGTTCGCTTACGAGGATCCAGTCAACTTTGACAACTTTGCAGGCAAGATGATCATACCCTCGAAATCACTTCTATCTTTGCTTGATAGATGCTCGCTCTTTTGCTATGCCTATGCTACGATACCTACCACTTGCTTATCATGCCTCCCAAATTGCCATCTCAAACCTCTAACCAACCATGTCCTAGCAAACCATTGATTGGCTATGTTACCGCTTTGCTCAGCCCCTCTTATAGCGTTGCTAGTTGCAGGTGAAGATTGGAGATCGTTCCTTGTTGGAACATCGTTTATTGTTGGGATATCACCATATTATATTGTTTATCTTAATGCACCTATATACTTGGTAAAGGGTGGAAGGCTCGGCCTTTTTCCTAGTGTTTTGTTCCACTCTTGCCGCCCTAGTTTCCGTCATATCGGTGTTATGTTCCCGGATTTTGCATTCCTTACGTGGTTGGGTTATAATGGGAACCCCTTGACAGTTCGCCTTGAATAAAACTCCTCCAGCAATGCCCAACCTTGGTTTTACCATTTGCCACCTAGCCTCTTTTTCCCTTGGGTTTTCAGAGCCCGAGGGTCATCTTTATTTAACCCCCCCCCCCCGGGCCAGTGCTCCTCTGAGTGTTGGTCCAAACTAGAGCCCCTTGCAGCGCCACCACGGGGAAACTCGAGGGCTGGTTTTAGTTGTACGGATTGCTTATCTGAGTGTGCCCTGAGAACGAGATATGTGCAGCTCCTATCGGGATT
The DNA here is from genome assembly GCF_002162155.2 of Triticum dicoccoides. NCBI lineage: Eukaryota > Viridiplantae > Streptophyta > Magnoliopsida > Poales > Poaceae > Triticum > Triticum dicoccoides. Next base: position 156,321,924 of record NC_041388.1, read on the forward strand.
TGTCGTCACATTCGGGCGGTGTTGCTGGACTTGATTTACCATTGTCGAGGATGTCTTGTAAAACCGGGATGCCGAGTCTAATCGGTATGTCTCGGGAGAAGGAATATCCTTCGTTTACCGTGAGAGCTTGTGATGGGCTAAGTTGGGACTCCCCTGCAGGGATTTGAACTTTCGAAAGCCGTGCCCGCGGTTATGAGCAGATGGGAATTTGTTAATGTCCGGTTGTAGATAACATGAAACTTAACTTAATTAAAATGAATCAACCGCGTGTGTAACCGTGATGGTCTCTTCTCGGCGGAGTTCGGGAAGTGAACACGGTGTTGGAGTAATGCTTGACGTAGGTTGTTCTAGGATCACTTCTTGATCATAGTTGTTCGACCTTGCTTTTGCCTTCTCTTCTCGCTCTCTTTTGCGTATGTTAGCCACCATATATGCTAGTCGGTTGCTGCAACTCCACATCATACCTTGCCTTACCTATAAGCTTAAATAGTCTTGATCGCTAGGGTGTGAGATTGCTGAGTCCCCATGACTCACAGTTTACTTCCAAAACCAGATGCAGGGACCGATGATACCGTTCCAGACGATGCGCTTGAGCTCAAGTGGGAGTTCGATGAAGACTCTCGTCGTTACTATGTGTCTTTCCCAGATGATCAGTAGTGGTGCCCAGTTGGGGCGATCGGGAACTTTGTCGCATGTGGGGGTTGATCTTTATTTTGGTACCGTAGTCGGACCATGAGTGTATTGGATGATTGTAATGTTATTCATGTATTTGTGTGACGTGGCGAGTGTAAGCCAACTATGTACCTTTTCCGCTTTTATCTATTTACATGTGTTTTTGTGAAGATTACCTTACTTGCGACATTGCTTTCAATGCGGTTATGCCTCTAAGTCGTGCTTCGACACGTAGGAGATATAGCCGCATCGAGGGCATTACAAGTTGGTAATCAGAGCCTTCCCCGACCTTAGGAGCCCCCTGCTTGATCGAATTGTTGGCGTTGTTGTGTCTAGAAAAATGTTTTGAGTCATTTAGGAATTATATATCAGAGATTTAGGAATTCTTTTTACTCCCCAGTCCCTTCATCGCTCTGGTGAGGCATCCTGACGTAGAGTTTTGACTCTTCTCTTCTCAAATTTCACTAAAAAAATTTAGGATCACGCGGGTATCTTGGAATCGTTCTGATCGATTTGTGACGAGAACATTGTTCTTGGTGCCTCCTGTCATTTAGGGGTTGTGGCAGTGTCCCAGGGAGTTGAGCTCCGAGGTGTTGTCGTCACAATTTTATCGTTGAGATTCTGGAATACCTGAGTTTCGCCGACATCGAAAATCTCTTTTATTCAGTTGTTGGTGAGATAACCTCGACGCCACCCACTACTGGGGCGGGAGTTCGGGAGTATTGCCATAACTTGTATAACGTATGCTTTTCGAAGGTTGAGGTAGATGATTTCCGAAGGTTTCTCGGTTATGTGTTGAAGGATGGATACAGCTGGATGTAGGATTTGCTAGAGTTGGGTGAGATATTATGCTTCCCCTGTATCCCCAACACCTGATTGAATAATCGGAAAGGTTCGGGAGTTTCATAGGTGGGAATTCTTGTAGCTCTAGTTCTTCTTCCGCGGATATTTGGTTTGGGATTGGGTAATCCTCACCAAGTATTCGTTCTTGTCCATACCTTGTTTTTTATTCTTCTACCTCAATTCTAAGTGGCCTCTCAATTTATGGATATGTGACCATTTCGATTGGAATGCATTTGTTCATTTGGTTCGGATGTGAAGACTATATGTTGCAATGTCAACCCATTTGATTCAGCTTCAATATTTGTCTGTCAATGTGCTAACAGATGTCAACCTCTTCAGGATGGCTCCTCCAACGCGCACGACTCCGAATCCTGATCCGCCACCACCACCTTCACCTCCGGAGGCATTGCAAGCTGTGATGGCCGCTACCAGTGCAAACACACAGCTGATCATGCAACTTCTTCAAGAGCGCAACCAAGGGAACCAGGGCCATGGCAACAATCAGAACCACTTTGCTACACTCAACCAGTTCCTTGCTAACCAGCCAAAGACCTTCAGCAATTGTGTTGAGGCAACAGACGCTGATGATTGGCTCGTGGACATATGCAAGCATTTCGAGTGCAGTAACGTCAGGCCTGAGGACTTTGTCAAGTTCGCCTCCTTCCAACTCAAAGACCAAGATGCAGAATGGTTTCAGCAGTACAAAGGTTCCAGAGGAGGCCGTGTGATTACCTGGGATGAATTCCGTCAAAACTTCAAAGCTCATCATATTCTTCAGAGCGTGGTTGAAAGCAAGCGTGAGGAATTCCGCAACCTGAAGCAAGGCACTATGTCTGTTTACGAGTACAACAAGATGTTTCAGAAGCTCGCCCGTTTTGCTAAGCAAGACGCCCCTGACGAGAAGAGTATGATATACCAGTTCAGGGGTGGTCTCAGAGAAGAAATCTAGTTAGCTCTTGTCCTCTTTGAGCCCAAGAGGTACGATGAGTTTTACAACATGGCAATGATGCAAGAGACTGCTCAACTAAAGTGCGATGCTTCCAAGAAGCGAGTCAGAGATGCTACTCCTTCTTCCTCAACTCAAGTGGCTAAGCAGCAGAAGTATTGGCTTCCTCCTCCGTTCCGTAAGCCTTATCAGCAGAAGAGCAAAGGTGGCAGTGGATCTTCCCACCCACCCAACCCTGGCTTTCAGAACAAGTCTTCATCTCAAGCTCCAAGATCGAGTGCTCCGTATCACCGTCCGCTCTCGGAGGTCACGTGCAACAAGTGCCAACATAAGGGTCACTATGCCAATAAATGTTTCAATCAGAGGCGTCTCCCTCCTCCTCCTCCTATGAGATCGGCAAGTACAGCTGCGGTCAAGCATAACCCCAAGTACGCCAAGGTCAACATGGTGAATGCAGCTCAGGCAGAGGACTCGTCAGATGTCATCGTGGGTAACCTTCCTGTTAACGATATTCCTGCAAGAGTTCTTTTTGACACTGGTGCATCGCATTGTTTCATCTCGAGACCTTTTGCATCTAAGAATGATTTTGTTACTCAAGTGTTGCCGAAACCGTTGGCTATTGTCTCTCCGTCCCGTCAGATGAGTTCTTGAGTATGCGTACCGGATGTTTCAATCACATTGGGTGACTATAAGTTCTTGTCTTCTCCAAATGTTCTTGGTGACTCAGATATTGATCTTATTCTCGGAATGGATTGGATTTCTAAGCACAAGGCTCAGCTTGATTGTGCAGCCAGGCAGATTCAATTGACTCATTCGTCTGAGGATGTAATTGTCTTTGCCGCTCGTGATGACACCATCCGTCTGTTTTCTCTCAATGAGAAGGGTGAACTGGATGCCATCTCTCAAATTCCGGTCATTTGCGAATATCAAGATGTCTTTCCAGAAGAGCTTCTAGGAATGCCTCCGCACCGGCTAGTTGAATTTGTCATCGATCTTGAGCCTGTTACAGAACCTGTTTGCAAACGTCCTTACAAGCTAGGACCTGAAGAGTTGAAGGATCTGAAGAAGCAACTCGATGTACAAGAGCGTATGGGTCTCATCCGACCTAGTTCTTCTCCGTGGGGTTGTGGAGTTCTTTTTGTGAAGAAGAAGGATGGAACGGACCGACTTTGTGTTGACTACCGTCCATTGAACAAGAAGACTATAAAGAACAAGTACCCACTTCCCAACATCAACGAGATGTTCGAACAACTCAAAGGTGCTCAAGTATTCTCCAAGCTCGATCTCCGTATGGGCTATCACTAGATTCGAATTCGTGAGCAAGATATCCCCAAGACGGCATTCAGAACAAGCTATGGTTCATATGAATACACTGTCATGTCTTTTCGCCTCGTCAACGCTCCTCCGACTTTCTCTCGCATGATGAACTTCATCTTCAACGCCTACACAAATGACTTCGTCTTGGTCTACCTCGATGACATTTTGGTCTTTTCCAAGAACAAGGAAGATCATGCCAAGCACTTGCGTTTGGTGCTTGATAAGCTCAGAGAACATCAGTTCTATGCCAAGTTTTCAAAGTGCGAGTTTTGGCTCGATGAGGTTCTCTATCTTGGGCATATCATCTCTGCCAAGGGCATAGCGGTGAATCCTGAGAAGGTGTCTGCAATTGTGAATTGGGAACCACCTCAGAATGTGAAGCAACTCCGCAGCTTCCTTGTTCTCGCAAGCTACTGTCGAAGGTTCATTGAGAACTTTTCAAAGATCGCGAAGCCACTTTCCAACCTTCTACAGAAGCATGTGAAGTACGTTTGGTCTCCTGAATGTGACGTCGCTTTCAACACCTTGAAAGAGAAATTAGTCACTGCTCCAGTTCTGACTCCTCCTGATGAATCCAAACTGTTCGAGGTCTTTTGTGATGCCTATCTTCAGGGTCTTGGTGCAGTGTTGATGCAAGAGAAGAAAGTTGTGGCTTATACCTCTCGCCAGTTGAAGCCCAATGAAAAGAACTACCCCACTCATGACCTTGAGTTGGCGGAAGTTGTGCATGCTCTTTTGACTTGGAGACATCTCTTATTGGGAAGAAAAGTGGACATCTTCACTGACCACAAGAGTCTCAAGTACATCTTCACTCAGCCTAATCTCAACCTCAGGCAGACTCGTTGGGTCGAAATGATTCAAGAGTATAATCCGAGTATCGAATATACTCCAGGCAAGGCCAATGTAATTGTTGACGCATTGAGCAGGAAGGCTTACTGCAACAGTCTGATTCTCAAGCCTTACCAACCCGAGCTTTGTGAAGCTTTCTGCAAAATCAACCTGCAAGTTGTTCCTCAAGGTTTCCTCGCCAACCTTCAAGTCTCTCCTACTTTGGAAGATCAGATTCGCGAGGCTCAACTTCTTGATGCTATGGTGAAGAAGGTGAAGATTGGGATTGCCAAGAGTCAATCCAAGTACAAGTGTTACCGCCTTGATGACAATCATACTCTCTTCTTCGAGGATCGCATTGTTGTGCCTAAAGGTGACCTTCGTAAAGTCATTATGAACAAGTCTCACAATTCTCTCCTCTCTATCCACCCTGGAAGTACGAAGATGTACCAGGACCTCAAGCAGGCGTATTGGTGGACTTGAATGAAGTGCGAGATTGCTCAGTTCGTGAATGAATGTGATGTCTGCAGAAGAGTGAAGGCAGAACACCAAAGACCAGCTGGTCTCCTCCAACCTCTTGCCATTCCAGCATGGAAGTTTGACCACATTGAGATGGACTTCGTGACGGGATTTCAAAGTCCAAGCGTGGCAATGATGCTATATTCGTTGTCATCGACAAACTCACTAAAGTGGCTCATTTTCTGCCTATCAAAGAGTCTATCACTGCAGCTCAATTGGTGGAGCTTTATACCTCTCGGATTGTCTCTCTGCACGGCATTCCGCAGTTGATTTCTTCAGATCGTGGAAGCATCTTCACCTCAAAGTTTTGGGATTCTTTTCAGAAGGCCATGGGCACCAACATCCATTTCAGCACAGCTTTTCATCCTCAAACTAGCGGCCAAGTCGAGCGTGTCAATCAGATTCTTGAAGATATGCTCAGGGCTTGCGTTATCTCTTTCGGTATGAAGTGGGAAGATTGTCTTCCATTTGCCTAGTTCTCCTACAACAACAGCTTCCAAGCGAGTTCGGGCAACGCCCCATTTGAAATTCTCTATGGCAGGAAGTGCCGTACTCCTCTCAACTGGTCAGAGACCGGTGAACGTCAACTTCTTGGAAATGACTTGATCACAGAGGCAGAAGAGATGTGTAAAAGTCATTCGCGATAACCTCAAAGCAGCGCAATCGCGCCAGAAGAGCTACTATGATAGTAAGCATCTTAATTTGACTTTCGAGATCGGAGATCATGTTTACCTCCGCGTCTCTCCAATGAAAGGTACTCGTCGCTTCAGTATCAAAGGGAAGCTTGCCCCTAGATACGTGGGTCCTTTCAAGATCGTCAGCAAGAGAGGCGATCTCGCCTATCAACTCGAGCTTCCCTCCAACTTTGCAAATGTGCACGACGTGTTCCATGTCTCTCAGCTTCGCAAGTGCTTCAAGACCCCTAACCGCACCGTCAACTTCGAAGACATTGATCTCCAAGAAGACCTTTCTTATCGTGAGCACCCAGTTGCTATTCTTGAAGAAACTGAGTGCAAGACTCGCAATATGTCAATCAAATTCCTCAAAGTCAAGTGGTCACACCATTCCGACCGTGAAGCCACATGGGAACGCGAGGATCACCTCCATTCTGAGTACTCGGCGTTTTTCCAGTCCTAGATCTCGGGACGAGATCCTTTCATAGTGGTGGAGTGTTGTAACACCCCGGATGTAATTTACTTTATATGTGTCCCAACTCTTGTCGTTTCCGGTCTAAGTTATTTTATTTTTCCTCGGGTTCGGGTTTTTGTCTCCGTGTGTTGTTGCCTTTGTCATGCATCTCATATCATGTCATCATGTGCATTGCATTTGCATACGTGTTCGACTCATGCATCTGAGCATTTTCCCCATTGTCCGTTTTGCATTCCGGCGCTCCTATCTCCTCCGGTGCCCCTTTCTACCTCTTTTCATGTGTGGGGGTTAAACATTTTTGGATTGGACCGAGACTTTCCATGCGGCCTTGGTTTACTACCGGTAGACTGCCAGTCAAGTTTCGTACCATTTGGACTTCGTTTGATACTCCAACGGTTAACCGAGGGTCCGAAAAGGCCTCGTTTGTGTTGCAGCCAAACACCCTTCCAATTTGGCCCAAAACCCACCAAAACCCTCTCCATCACCTAGAGCATTCGATCACGATCGCTTGGCCGACAACCGCACCTCATTTGGAGCTTCCTAGCTCCCCCTATGCCTATATATAGATCCTTACCCGAAAATCCCTGGTCTTCTACCACCCTAACCCTAGATCTTTCCCTCTCGCCGCGCCGGACACGTCCGGTCCGGCTGGACACGCCACCGCCACCAATCGCCGCCTGCCACGTGGCCTCCCTGCCGGCCACCACCGCACGCGGCCCGCCCGGCCCGCGTTGGGCCCCCGAGGCCCGGGCCACCATCGCCGTCGCCCGGGTCGGTCTTCTCCCGCGCCGGTGACGCACCTCGCTGGGCCGACCCCGCCGCCTCTTCCGACCACCGCGCTGGCCACCGTGCCCCTCGCCGGCGTCAACCGCTGACCCCGCCGCCTCTTCGCCAGGCGCAGTGCCGCCCCACCGCTCCGGTGACCCGCGGCCACCGCCTCCTCGCCGTCCGTGCCGCAGGCGCCGGCGACCTCACCTCCCCGCCTCTTCCTCATCCCCGGCCGGCGAGCCCAACTCCAGCCGGTGAACTGCTGCTACAGTGCGCGTGAACAGTACCACGACCCGGATCTGGATCAGGAGCACAGTAAACCCTAGATCCACTAGGGTTGACTTTCCCCTCCCCTTATTTTTTTGCCATCTTCATCATGTCGTATCTCTGCATCCGTAACTCCGATTTGCACGTGTAGCGTATCAAAATGTTCGCCTCGACGAGTACATCATTTCACCTCATTGCATCATTTTAGTTTGAGCTCACCTTGATGCCCGAAATGCTGTTGGAAGAGGGCTATGTGGTGAATTTGTCAGATCTGTTTCATCAAATAGATATTTGTCATTTTTGCCATGATTAATGTGTGCATGGTATGCTCCTGAGCTCTACATGTGTTTTGTTATATGCCATGCCATCTTTATATAGGTGCTTGCCATGTATTTTTGTGATATGTGTGGTGACTAGCACAAGCTTGTCCTGATTTTGTCGTTATGCCATATGTTCATGTTGTTTCCTAGTGATTCGTGCCTCTTTTGAGGATTATCAGTAAGGATGTTTTGTTAACATTGTGGTTCTCTATCCATCCATGTCTTTGTTTGCATTTATGGAGCAACCTATCTTGAGTCAATCAAGCTCTACTTTTGCTATATCGTGAATCCTGGCAGATTGTTGACATGTTTAGCGATTTTGCCGAGGATGTTGCTATTGATCCGTGCATGCTATGATGTTGTTCTTGCCATGTCTAGCTTCTATGCCATGTTTTCTTGATGGGTGTATGCTTAGTTTGTCATGCCATTCTCTATAGTGAGTGCATCGAGCTCGTTAACATGCCTACTCGTTAACTGGTTTGCATGCTCTAGTTTTTTCACTAAGTCTGAGATTTGTTTATGTTTTCGCCATGTTCACATGCTTGCAATTGTATTTTTCTGATCCCATTTGGCTAAAGGTCACTAAGGGACTTTTGTTAAGTGCTTTGAGTAGCTTCATGCCACGCCTTGCTTTGCCATGTTAAGTTCCTGTATCATATAGTTTTCATGCTCTAAAGTGTGCTTCCTGATGATAAATTCCAGACTTGTGTTAATTTCACTAAGTCTGAAACCTGTTATCATTTGCACTTTTGTCATGCTTGTTTGAACCTGTTAGTAGATGATTTAGCCGTCGCTCAGTGTTCATCTTTTGTCAAGCATCATGAATGGATCCCTGCCATGTATTTTTTTGTCATGTTTGAGTGCTGTAGCATACTTATCTTGATGCATTTAGATGACTATTTGCTGATTATCGTAGACCGGTGCCATATTTGTTTTGCTTGCCATTTCCAAACCGTGCAACAGATTTCGGTGATCTTTATATCAATTTCAACCAAAATCACCTCACCTTTCCAGTAGCACTCTTGGATTTCCAAGTTGAGGCCAGGTTCAATCATTCCTTGTCAAATCTTGCATATGCATCGCATACCGCATCCCGCATAGCATACCATGCTTGCATCATGTTGTTTGAGCATTGCACATGGTTGATTGTGTTCCGTTTGCTTGTTGTTCTTGTTTGGGTAGAGCCGGGAGACGAGTTCGTGAACGAGGAGCCCATTGAGTTCGCTTACGAGGATCCAGTCAACTCTGACAACTTTGCAGGCAAGATGATCATACCCTCGAAATCACTTCTATCTTTGCTTGCTAGATGCTCGCTCTTTTGCTATGCCTATGCTATGATACCTACCACTTGCTTATCATGCCTCCCAAATTTCCATGTCAAACCTCTAACCCACCATGTTCTCACAAACTGTTGATTGGCTATGTTACCGCTTTGCTCAGCCCCTCATATAGCGTTGCTAGTTGCAGGTGAAAATTGGAGATCGTTCCTTGTTGGAACATCGTTTATTGTTGGGATATCACCATATTATCTTGTTTATCTTAATGCACCTATATACTTGGTAAAGGGTGGAAGGCTCGGCCTTTTTCCTAGTGTTTTGTTCCACTCTTGCCGCCCTAGTTTGCGTCATATCGGTGTTATGTTCCCGGATTTTGCGTTCCTTATGCGGTTGGGTTATAATGGGAACCCCTTGATAGTTCGCCTTGAATAAAACTCCTCCAGCAATGCCCAACCTTGGTTTTACCATTTGCCACCTAGCCTCTTTTTCCCTTGGGTTTTCAGAGCCCGAGGGTCATCTTTATTTAACCCCCCCCCCCGGGTCAGTGCTCCTCTGAGTGTTGGTCCAAACTAGAGCCCATTGCAGCGCCACCTCAGGGAAACTCGAGGGCTGGTTTTAGTTGTACGGATTGCTTATCCGAGTGTGCCCTGAGAAAGAGATATGTGCAGCTCCTATCAAAATTTGTCAGCACATTCGGGCGGTGTTGCTGGACTTGTTTTACCATTGTCGAGGATGTCTTGTAAAACCGGGATGCCGAGTCTGATCGGAATGTCTCGGGATAAGGAATATCCTTCGTTGACCGTGAGAGCTTGTGATGGGCTAAGTTGGGACTCCCCTGCAGGGATTTGAACTTTTGAAAGACGTGCCCGTGGTTATGGGCAGATGGGAATTTGTTAATGTCCGGTTGTAGATAACATGAAACTTAACTTAACTAAAATGAATCAACCACGTGTGTAACCATGATGGTCTCTTCTCGGCGGAGTCCGGGAAGTGAACACGGTGTTGGAGTAATGCTTGACGTAGGTTGTTCTAGGATCACTTCTTGATCATAGTTGTTCGACCGTGCTTTTGCCTTCTCTTCTCGCTCTCTTTTGCGTATGTTAGCCACCATATATGCTAGTCGCTTGCTGTAGCTCCACATCATACCTTACCTTACCTATAAGCTTAAATAGTCTTGATCGCGTGGGTGTGAGATTGCCGAGTCCCCGTGACTCACAGTTTACTTCCAAAACCAGATGCAGGGACCGATGATACCGTTCCAGACGATGCGCTTGAGCTCAAGTGGGAGTTCAATGAAGACTCTCGTCGTTACTATGTTTCTTTCCCAGATGATCTGTAGTGGTGCCCAGTTGTCGGTGGGAACGACACCTATGGGATCACAAGAATCCCTAATGTGGTTAGCGGGGCGCGGGGTCGTGAGAAGAGCGGATCTAACAGGTACCACACGGTTCGTTTATCCAGGTTCGGGCTGCGAGGATGTGTAAAACCCTACTCCTGCTTTGGTGGATTGTATATCTGTGTTCTGGAGCTAGCTATGGGGCGTGAGGAGCTCCAAAAAACCGAATCCTTCTCTTCGTCGCCTCAGGCCTCCTTTTATAGAAAAAGGGGTTGCCACAATGGCACACAAGAGGTGGAAAGGGTATAGTGATGCGAGGTTATCCCTCGCATTACATGACAAGGCGCATTTAACGCGTCTTGCTTAGGTATCCTTGCTTTATCGGGGACGGGGGAGAGACCTGTCTCGTCCGTCGCCTCTCTTTCTTGTGTCGACAGGCGCCCTGGCCAGCGACGCCTGCGACGCCATGTAGGTAGGTAGGCAGCTGAGGTGGCACAGCGGTGGGTCTTCATGAAGATCTGCATGCCGCCACGCAGGTGCCTGCCCAGCTGGTTGGGTCGGCAGCTGCATGCGAATGGTGGTGGAGGTTTAGTCAGCGTGGGCCTGATGGTGGCTCTGCGTGTGTCCTCGGGAAGGGCCTTGTCGGGGCCCCGGCAAGGGTCTTGCCGAGGCGCCTGCTGTCATCCCCGACAAGGCGCTTGCCGGGGGCCTTGTGGTCTTCCTCGGCTGGGATCCCGCCAAGGGTTGTTGTCTCCTTAGTGCATATCTGATCTTGAATGTCTTTACAAAGATCTGCACGCCGCCACGGGGATGTCTCCCGAATCCTTGCCCTTTGGGGGCAGTGGACTCAAGGGTGATTTGCTCCGTAGGCGCGGGATGAGTCGGCGCGGGAAGGGTCTTGCCGAGGCTGCTAGAACTGTCTCCCGGCAAGGATCTTGCCGGGGGAGTCCGCTTCGTCCCCTTCGCTCTTCGTGGTCTTGGCCTTGGCGTCGTAGTTCTCTTGAGCTTCGGTCTTACCCTGGCTCACCTCCCTTGCCTTGCCTGGTGTGGTGGTGCCCGTGGCTCAGACTGCCCGTGCACAGTTATAGGGGTACAAAAAGTGTACCCCTCTTTTTGTACACCGACAGGAGCCCCCGAGCCTGGGCCACACATAAGTGCAACGCGTTGTTGGGCTAGGCCCAAAAACGGTCCGCGGACAGGCGGGGCAGTTTTTACCGCGGTAAGGTTCTTCACGCGCGGCGCTTCCCACGACTCCCACGCGTGGCGCGGAGTGGGGAGGCGCGTGTGACATGGGCGGCATGCGTGGGGTTGGTTCCCGCAGGCATGCGTCACATCGTAGTAAAGGGGCAGTTCGCGCCTTCCCCATAAACGGAGGGAGGCGTGGAGGCGCGGCCCATTTACTGAATGGGGCTGAGGCGCGGTCTTCAAGGTGTCCACTCCCCACGATCACGGGGTGGGGAGTGGTCGTCTCACCCGTCCCCTCGGTTCTGCACGTTCGCCATGTGTTTCCCATGCGCCTGGGGTGGCAAACGGTGGAGGCGGGAAACCGGGCCGTCGCTGGTTGGGGCGGCGGGTCGGTCCTGGCTCCCTGCGCCTTCCGTATCTTGATTGTCCGAGCGGGGCGGCCGAGCGCCAACCCCGATCCTTTATAAAGAGCGGGAGGGAGGGATGGCGTCCCGCATTCTTTCATCTTCTTCTTCCTTCATCTTCTGCTCCTCCCTTCCATCCGTCATGGAGAGAGGGAATCCCGGTCCTTTAGTAGTGCCGGCGAGGGTCGCCGCTCGACAACGCGTCCCTCCTTCTCCTGCGCCTGCGGTGGCAGAGCCAGCCGCGAGGGGAAGGGGGAGGGGGCGAGGCCGTGGGTGAGGCCGGGGCGCTCGGGGAAGAGGAGGACGGGGCGGCGCGTCGGCCTCGCCTCCGTCGGCAGCTCCTCCTCCAATGGAGGGCCATGTTGAGGATGACCCTTGTGAGTTCTTCGTCTCCCGACTCCATTTGCGCGGGAGATGGAGTTGGATCCACCGGAATCGTTGCGGCTGCACATGAGGGGTTGCGGGATCAATCGCACGCGGGTCCGCGTCGACTTCCCCGCCCTCACGTGATGTATCTTTGTCGGGGATGGAAGACGTTTGCTCATATCCACCACTTGACGGAGGGGCTCACTCTCCATTTTAAGCTGATGGAGGGTGGCCTTCTCTCTGTCAAGGTCTTCGGGTGCTTTGGGACCCGTGCAAGGTGCTGCGTGGAGAGCTCTTCTGATAGTGAAGACTCCTCCTCAGGCGGGAGTGACGAGGAGGACAGCGGCAGCGACGATGAGGGTAGTAGGAGGCAGGATGATGGGTCATATTAGGTGTCGGGTGCCGCTCCGTGCGGCACCGGCGACCCCATCATCCGCGTCGCCGGCTCCCTGAACTTCTCGGGGTCGTCTCCTCGGGCGGGTGGCATTGGGAGGCTGCGGAAGAGGAAGAGGGCGGGCGGCAAGGCCGTCAAGTCGGAGTACGCGGGCACCGACGCCTTCGACGTGTGCTGACGTCCTGCCGCCTCGTCTTCAAGCTCTGCTTCCGGCGCCGCCATCACCATCCAGCCTTTGGACGGCCACCAAGATGTTCTCTTGGTGTCTTCTGCCACCCGTAGCTCGCCTAGGCGCTCCTTTTGTCCCTTTCGCCTCCGTGACCTGCCTCCTGAGGAGAGGGACAAGAAAGGGATTACGGGCACCTTATCTCTTTTTAATTTGTAAGCCTTCGGGCCTTTGTTGAATTTAAAACTTGTAATCCCATCATTCATGTTTTTCATTCCCTATGGACTGTACCTCAGAGGAATGTTTTTTTAATGAAAAAGGGATGCTTGCCGGGTCATTTGTTTGCGGGTGGAACCCACAACAAGGAGTAAATCCTTGATATCTTCAAGATAAACATTTCCTTGCCCGACAACAGGCCTTGTCGTCTCCCCACTTCGCTCGACCTTCCTCACACCTTTGGCGGAGGCAGGGATGAGGCAGGTTCAGGCTCCTTGTTTCATCCTTTCGGTGCCGCGACTACGACCAAACTTGGCCCCAGGTACGAGCCCTAGGGCCTAGAGTTATGGGAGCACGGTAGCTTAGGGGAAAACGAGGTTTCACATACCTCAGTCCAGAATGGCATGCATGATAAGGGATGAAGAACTTATCTGAAGCTGCAGTCCCCGGCAACCCTGGTTCGTCGTGGGTGAATCTTTGCTCTTGCAGCCCCCGGCAATACTGGCTTGCCGGGGGCTAGATGCTGGTCTGTTCCTCTTTTTTTTATTCTCCCCAAGTGGTTCGGCACGGATATCTGTGTGTCCTGTGAACCAAAGAAGACAAAAGAAAGACAAAGAGACGCACACTCGACCTCTAAGCTAGGGGTTAGTCGCCGCTAAGCACTATCAACCCTAACCAAGGACGAGACTCGACCTAGCATGCATGCTATAACTTAGGGCCCCAGCGCTTCATTTACTTATGCTCAGGGTCTGCGCCTGGCTTTGTACAAAGGGTTACATGCGTCATCGGCAAGGCTCGTACAAAAGGTGGCTTGCTGGGGGGCCCGACAAGCCGCGCCTCACGGGTAAAACTTGCGAAGATGCTCAATGTTCCAGGAATTACTCACCGGAACGGCATCTTCGATCTCCAGGCAGACTGCGCCGGGCCTGGTGACTCGTATTACCCGATAAGGGCCTTCCCACTTTGGCGTCAACTTGTTGGAATTCTTGGCCGATTGAACGCGCCGAAGAACAAGGTCGCCTTCCTCAAAGCTTCGGGCATGAACCTTGCGGCTATGGTAGCGGCGCAAGGCTTGTTGGTAGTGCGTTGCTCTCACAGCCGCCCGAAGACGATCTTCCTCAAGGAGCGTTGCGTCATCTTGCTGCAATTGCTCTTGCTCAAGCTCGTCATAAGCGAGTACTCGAGGTGACCCGTATATGAGTTCCATGGGGAGAACTGCTTCTGCCCCGTATACAAGGGCAAAGGGTGTCTGGCCGGTGGCTCGATTTGGTGTCATTCTAATTGACCAAAGAACCGTCGGCAATTCATCAATCCAGCGCCTTCCACTCTTGTGCAGTCTGTCAAAGGTCTTTGTCCTCAGGCCTCGCAGTACTTCAACATTTGCCCTCTCAGCTTGACCATTGCTTCGTGGGTGAGCAACGGAAGTGAAACAGACCTTGCTGCCGAGGTCTTGAATATATTGCATGAAGGTGTAGCTTGTGAACTGCGTGCCGTTGTCGGTGATAACCCTATTGGGTACACCAAAATGGCACACCAGTCCTTTGAAGAACTTGACGGCTGACTGTGCTGTGACCTCCCTCACTGCTTCCACTTCTGGCCACTTTGTGAACTTGTCGATTGCAACGTACAAGTACTCAAAGCCCCCGACGGCGTGAGGGAAAGGGCCCAGTATGTCGAGCCCCCAGACCGAGAAAGGCCAGGAGAGAGGAATGGTTTGAAGGGCTTGAGCTGGCTGATGAAGCTTCTTTGAATGGAACTGACACGCTTCGCACCTGGTGACTAGTGTCGTCGCATCCTGGAGGGCAGTGGGCCAGAAGAAGCCTTGCCGAAATGCTTTGCCAGCAAGGGCCCTTGACCCGATGTGGGATCCACATATGCCTCCATGTATCTCCGCCAACAGCCCCAGTCCTTCCTCTCGGCGGATACACTTCAATTTCACGCCGTTCGGCCTCTTTCTGTACAGGACGTCATCGACGATCTGGTACATAGTAGAGCGACGGGCTACTTTTTCCGCTTCTTCCTACTCCTCAGGAAGTTCCCCTGTTTGGAGGAATCAGACGGTATGCTGTGCCCACACTGGAGCCTGGGGCTCGACGGCAAGGACTAAAGGCATTTCCTCCGCTAGAGGAGCGGATGTCTCGACGGCAAGAGCTTGATGCTCTATCGGAGCTAGCCGTCCTGTGGCGGGCTCAGTGTCTTCAGCAACATCCTTGCCGGCGGCTTCGGGGAGCTCGGCGGGAAAGTGCTAGCCAGGCCCTGATTTTCTCCTCTTGTTCTTCTCTGTTGATGGATCAACGGATGGCTGAGTTAGCCGAAGCACAAAGGTACCTGGTTCCACAGGTAGCTTGAGGGCAGCGCGTTTTGACAGGTAATCGGCGATATCATTCTCCGCTCGGGGAACGTATTCTGCCTGTATACCGTCAAAACGGTCTTCCAGCTTTCTCACTTCATCGACGTAGGCCTTCATCAACGGGCTCTGGTAATCCTTGTTGATTTGCTTGACGACAAGTTGCGAGTCGCCTCTGACGACGAGTTTCTTGATTCCGAGGTCCGCCGCGATCCTAAGACCGTCAAGCAGCCCTTCATACTCAGCTGTATTGTTTGTTGACACCTCCCTGGGGAAGTGCATCTAGATCACGTACTTGAGGTGCTCTCCGGTGGGCGCGACAAGCAGTATGCCAGCCCCGGCGCCCTGTAAGGAGAAAGCTCCATCAAAGTACATGATCCAGTTGCAACTTGCCTCCTTGCCGGGGAGAGCAGTCTCTTGGGTTTCTTTGTCAGGCGTCGCGGTCCATTCTGCAATGAACTCCGCCAGGACTCGGCTTTGAATCGTCGAGGTACTCTCAAACTTGAGGCCAAAGCTGGACAGTTCCAGTGCCCACTCTACGATCCTTCCCGTTGCGTCTGGATTGTGCAATATCCGTTGCAGAGGGAGGCGAGTGACGATAGTGATTTCGTGTGCCTGGATGTAGTGACGCAGCTTCCTCGAGGCCATAAGAAGGCCAAAGAGCAGTTTCTGCACACCGGAGTACCTCGATCTAGCCCCCTGCAGGAGGGAACTGACAAAGTAGACCGGGTGATGCATCATTTTCTTCTTCAGCGGCACTTCAATTGGCTGCGTCGTCTCGACATCGGTGGCATCGGGCTCCGTCGCTGCTATTACCTCATCATCAATTTCTCTCTGCACCACTAGTGCAACGCTGACCACCTGGTTCGTTGCCGCCAGGTACAGCAGCAACGGTTCCTGTGGCCTATGCGCAAGTAGTATTGGCACGGAGAAGAGGTACCTCTTCAAATCTTCCAATGCTGCTTCGGCTTCTGGCGTCCAATCCATCGGGCCCGCCTTTTTCAAAATCTTGAAAAAGGGAAGGGTGCGCTCGGTGGACTTGGAACTGAACCTGCTCATGGCGGCAACGCTACCAGCAAGCCAACGCACATCCTTGACTCGCTTGGGTGCTTCAATCTGCTCTATAGCTTTGATCTTGTCTGGATTGGCCTCTATCCCATGCTGTGACACAAAGAACCCGAGAAGCTTGCCAGATGGGACGCCGAAGACGCACTTCTCAGGGTTCAACCTGAGATTGATCTTGCGTAGGTTTGCAAATGTTTCTTGTAAATCTGATATGAGGGTTGCCATGTTCTTGGTTTTGACCACTATATCATCCATATAAGCTTCCATATTTCTATGGAGCTGGGGTTCAAAACCAATCTGGACCGCCCTTGCAAACGTTGAACCAGCACTCTTCAACCCGAAAGGCATCCATATAAAGCAATGCGCACCACATGGGGTGATGAATGCCATTTTCTCTTCATCTTCCCTGGTCATGAAGATCTGGTGGTAGCCGGAGTAGGCATCGAGGAATGACAACAGATCATACCCAGCTGTGGAGTCAACAATCTGGTCAATGCGCGGCAACGGGAAGGGGTCTTTGGGACAAGCCTTATTAATATTTGTGTAATCAATACACAACCTCCATTTCCCATTTGCCTTGCGCACTACCACCGGATTGGCCAACCACGTTGGATGGAGCACTCCTCTTACCAAACCCGCTGCTTCCAGTTTCTGGATCTCCTCTATGATGAACTCTTGTCGTTCCAAAGCTTGCTTTCTGACCTTCTTCTTGACGGGCCGCGCATGAGGACAGACAGCAAGGTGGTGCTCAATCACCTCCCTGGGAACGCCGGGGATGTCGGATGCTTGCCATGCAAACACATTGACATTCGCCCGCAGGAAGGTGACAAGCGTGTCTTCCTATTTGTCGTCAAGGGATGGAGCTTATGGTAAAAGCTCCTCACGTGCCGTCCTCCTTGGCAGAAACCTTCTTGGTTCCCGGTGGTGTGGCCCTGGAATTCTTGTTTCTGTCGGCGGAGCTCTCTGGCACGTCCTCGACGGGAGTGCTACACTCCGAAGAGGTGCGCTTGCTGGAGTGGGTGCCTGAGTTCTCACCGGTCTTCTTCTTTTGCCATCCCGGGGCTCCAGCGGCAGGAGCAAGCGCTTTAGCAGTGGCGGCTGCTGCAACTGCTTGTTGGTAGAGTTGGTCAGTGCAAATTAGTGCATCCTTCTTGTCTGACGGGACGGTGATGATCGTCACAGGCCCCGGCATCTTCAGGGTGTTGTAGGCGTAATGTGACGCCGCCATGAACTTGGCCAGCGCTGGGCGGCCAAGGATCCCGTTGTAAGGCAAGGGGATCTTGGCAACGTCGAACACAAGCCTTTCTGTCCTGTAGTTCAGATCACTCCCAAAAGTCACGGGCAACGTGACCTTTCCCTTTGGTTGACTTCTTCCCGGGTTAACCCCCTGAAACGTGCCCGTCTCTTCGAGGTCTTCATCAGGAATCTGCAATTTCTCAATCACGGCAGGCGAGATTAAGTTCAGACCGGCCCCGCCATCGACTAGCATATTCGTCACCTTGAGGTTGCATATTGTTGGTGAAACCAACAATGGCAAGCACCCGACCACAGTAGTGCGATCAGGGTGATCCTCAGTGTCAAAAATGATAGGTGTGCTGGACCACTTCAACGGCCTTTGGGCATCAAACGACGGTTCCGCCGCTGTAATCTCACGCACCCACTGTTTAAGCTGGCGGTGAGAGGTATGCAGCGAGGCACAACCATCGACGCACATGGCCTCTGTAGCTTTCTGAAATTCTTGGTCACCAGACTCATCGTCCTCTTCGTGATCATCATCTTCTGGCTTTTTGTCACGGCCCCGGGCGGGCCTCTCCTGCTATTTATCTTTCCCGCGACGGCCCGCCTGGCCGTTACGCTTCTTGCCGGACCCCTCAGCACCGTCCTGGCCTTTCTCCTTATCCCGCCTCTCATATTCAGCCCTCTGCTTCTCAACAAGGAGTTCAACCTGTCGGCAGTTCTGGAGATCATGGCCTTTGGTGTGATGGATCTTGCAGTATTGCTTGTCGGAGTTTCCTGGCTTCTCGGCAGCCGCCAAGGCCCGGCAGGCGACACATCCGGCAATTTCCTTGCCGGGGTCATCTGCCTTGGTTTTCTTGGCGGAGTCGGCATCGTCAGATCCCTCGACGGCAAGCACATCTTTACGTTTGCGCTTCCTGTTGCGGCATCGGCCTTTCTTCGTCGGGGCAGCAGGATCCTCATCTGAGGAGTCGGTTTCCATGCCGGCATCTTTGCCGGGGTACTTCCTTCCCTCTGCAGCTCGGGCAAATCTGTCAGCAAGAACATAGAGTTCTCCCACATCTTTCACCTTGTTCATTGCCAGTTCTTCGCGCATCTTGCGGTTATGCACATTCTGATGGAACGCGCTGATGATGGCGGCAAGGTGAACATCAGGGATATTGTACTGTACCCGGCTGAACCTCTATATATACTTGCGCAGACTCTCGCCTCCCTTCTGGGGAATGACATGCAAGTCGCTTGCTTGGCCATGGGCTTGGTGACCTCCAGTAAAGGCGCCCACAAACTCATGGCACAAATCCGGCCAGGAGGAAATAGAGTCCACCGGTAAGTGCATCAACCACGACATGGCATTGGGTTTAAGAGCCAATGGAAAGTAATTCGCAAGCACCTTATCATCGCGGGCTCCGGCGGCTTGCATCGCGATGGTGTAGATGCTGAGGAACTCAGACGGGTGAGTCTTGCCGTTGTACTTTTCGCCAACGTCAGGTTTGAAGGTGCAGTGAGTGGGCCACTGGAACTGCCGCAGCTCACGGGTAAAAGCCGGACAACCTACCTCGTAAGGTAGGCCTCCAGGGCTCTCCGGGGCCGGGTGGTTCACAGCAGGCCCTGCTCGCCTGTCTAACTGGTGGTGCACTCCGCGTCGGCGCTCGATAGTGGTTCAAGCGTCTTCATGGGCTCGTTCCCGAAGAACTTGGCGTTGGTCACAGTGGGTCCGCGGGCCCGCGACGTTGCGACGAGCCGGCATCCGCGGTACTGGATGGGGAAGAGGGGAATGCGCCGTGGTCGCGGCGCCGCCGGCTTTTCCGCCACTGGTCCGCGGGACTCCATTGGAGCGTCGACCCGGGGGCCTCACCGGACTTGGCTCGTCTTTTTTGGCCACTGTAACAAGGCTTCAGATAGTGGCTCTCCATTCTTCGAGTTTCCCCGTAGTGGGAGGAAAATCGAGGAGCAACTGCGCGCTAGGGCCTCTGCTGGCGTCGGCGGCAGCGAAACCTGCACGGATCGCGACACGCTTCGACTTCTGACCATGTCAGAAGGAGCTCTATCATGACCCCGCGGTCGCATGCCGCTTTCACCAGTGCCTCGGCGAGTGGGCAGGTCTTCTACGTCCCGGGAGTGGCGCTCGGGGCTCTTCCTGCGGCGACGCCCGGGATCTTCGGCGCGACTACGCCGTTCGTTGTGCGCTGCCTGGAAGGAGCGCGCTGTTGGAGCCGGCGTGGGGTTCATGGAGGCTCTTGCGTCGCCTTCGGGCGGGGCGGCGATGACCTTGGACGGCCCCGCTCCACCCGCCAAGGGCTTGGCTCCGCCTTTGGATTTGGCAACGTGTGGCCCGTTACCAGGCACACAAACATCGCCGCCTCCCACACTCCGGCTGCTGGGATGGTGTTGGTGCTCGTGAGCAGCACCCCGGGTACTTTCTGCGACCGGTCCGCTGCTCGCCCGCGTCGGGACGGGCTGTCCGGCTTCCGACTGGCCAACCGCCACCATCGTCTTCTTCTTGGGCGCCATGATGATGAAGAAGCACCGAAGTAACTGCTAAAGCCGATTCTCAGAACTGCGCCCCCTACCTGGCGCGCCAGAGATGTCGGTGGGAACGACACCTATGGGATCACAAGATTCCCTACTGTGGTTAGCGGGGTGCGGGGTCGTGAGAAGAGCGGATCTAACAGGTAGCACACGGTTCGTTTATCCTGGTTCGGGCCGCGAGGATGCGTAAAACCCTACTCCTGCTTTGGTGGATTGTATATCTGTGTTCTTGAGCTAGCTATGGGGCATGAGGAGCTCCAAAAAGCCGAATCCTTCTCCTGGTCGCCTCGGGCCTCCTTTTATAGAAAAAGGGGTTGCCACAGTGGCACACGGGAGGTGGAAAGGGTATAGTGATGCGAGGTTATCCCTCGCATTACATGACAAGGCGCATTTAACGCGTCTTGCTTAGGTGTCCTTGCTTTATCGGGGACGGGGGAGAGACCTGTCTCGTCCGTCGCCGCTCTTTCTTGTGTCGACACGCGCCCTGGCCAGCGACGCCTGCGACACCACGTAGGTAGGCAGGCAGCTGAGGTGGCGCAGTGGTGGGTCTTCACGAAGATCTGCATGCCGCCACACAGGTGCCTGCCCAGCTGGTTGGGTCGGCAGCTGCATGCGAACGGCGGTGGAGGTTTAGTCGGCATGGGCCTGATGGTGGCTCTGCGGGTGTCCTCGGGATGGGCCTTGCCGGGGCCCCGACAAGGGTCTTGCCGAGGCGCCTGTTGTCATCCCCGGCAAGGCGCTTGCCGGGGGTCTTGTGGTCTTCCTCGGCTGGGATCCCGCCAAGGGTTGTCGTGTCCTTAGTGCGTATCTGATCTTGAATGTCTTTACAAAGATCTGCACGCCGCCACGGGGATGTCTCCTGAATCCTTGCCCTTTGGGGGCAGTGGACTCAAGGGTGATTTGCTCCGTAGGCGTGGGATGAGTCGCCGCGGCAAGGGTCTTGCCGGGGCTGCTAGAACTGTCTCCCGGCAAGGATCTTGCCGGGGGAGTCCGCTTCGTCCCCTTTGCTCTTCGTGGTCTTGGCCTTGGCGTCGTAGTTCTCTTGAGCTTCGGTCTTACGCTGGCTCACCTCCCTTGCCTTGCCTGGTGTGGTGGTGCCCGTGTCTCAGACTGCCCGTGCACAGCTATAGGGGTACAAAAAGTGTACACCGACACCAGTTGGGGCGATCGGGGACTTTGCCGCATGTGGGGGTTGATCTTTATTTTGGTACCGTAGTCGGACCATGAGTGTATTGGATGATTGTAATTTTATTCATTTATTTGTGTGACGTGGCGAGTGTAAGCCAACTATGTACCTTTTCCCCTTTTATGTATTTACATGGGTTGTTGTGAAGATTACCTTACTTGCGACAGTGCTTTCAATGCGGTTATGCCTCTAAGTCGTGCTTCGACACGTAGGAGCTATAGCCGCATCGAGGGCGTTACACAAATGGTCCTAGGCCATGGTAAGGCGACACCCGTGGGGATACCGTGCGTGAGGCCGCAATGTGATATGAGGTGTTACCGGCTAGATCGATGTGACTTGGAATCAAGGTCCTGACAGCGCTGGCATCACAGCCGGACTACCTTTAGCTTCGTTGAGCCAAACTGATCGATGTCGAGTCTAGAAATGCTTTAGTTATATGTAGGGGAATTGATTGTGGGAGGGAACGTAAGGCTCTTTTTACTCCTTTACCTTATGCCCTCTGATCTGAGTCATTCTCTTCTCTTTCAACGTGGGTTAAGGACTAGGCTCTCTTCTTCTATCAGGTTCACGTGTTACTAATCCGTAGTAGCTTATAGGATTGTTGTTACCAGTCTCAGTACAGTTTCTACTACTTTTAGTATGTTGCCAGTTGAATCAGAACCTTGATATGATGAGTGGTATTGCAAACTGTTGTGGATGTCTCAAATCTTTTCCTGAGCATTTACAGCCGTTGTGATGTCCGATTTCCCCTAGAAAATTCTAATGCATTTGCATTATTCTGTGCTTTCAGATGACCACCCGTTCGCAGAACCAAGTGGTTCGTCTGACCCAGTGCCTCGATGTGCCCGGCAACACGGCCATGTTGGTTCGAGTGACGGCTGAGGTAGGCTATCAGTGGTATCCGGAATATACCATCGAGGAGCAGTTTAGAGACCTCAACCAGAGCCAGTACCTCTGTACCGTCAGGATATATCCCTCTTATCCTGGAGCCACTGAGCCCCTTCACTGTTCCTATGGACTTGGGGTCACTATTGAGATGTCGGTGCAGGATGCAGCCTATTCAATGATGACTATCATTCGAGCCAGGACTGCCTTGCTATAGAACACTGACTTCCGTTACATGCCAGCCTCACTTCCTGGAGCACAGGGGTACTATCAGGCCTTGTACTATGACTCTACACATGAGGAGTCACTACTCCGCACCACTGCCGAGATGCTCGAGGATAAGGACCGCGAAAATCGGGCCTTGCGTATGGAGCTTTTCCACACTCGTGCTGATCATTGGGCCACTTTGACTCGGTTTGCACCTATGGTGCAGGCAGGATACATGGACATGAGGGACCTGTACCCTGGACGGTCTGGATTGCAAGATTGTATGGAGTGGCACGATGTAGGAGGCATCACCCCTCCTCGTGGTCCCCGTCTGCTACCATGTGGGACCGAGGCCACATCCGAGTCCCTATAGTCCGCAGGCTCCGCAGGACCGTCTGTTCCGAGATGATCATGTTCCACTTCCAGGCATTGGTGGTGACTTCTATGAGGATTACTACGGAGCCGTCTGAGCTAGTAGTAGTATCACTAGTACTGTAATAGTTGTATTCTCCACAGTCCTGCGTGACCGTGGGATACGACTTGGTGTGTATCACGCTCCGGAGGTGTAGAAAAATAATGTATAGGAGCTTGGAATGCCTCCGATGAGATGTAATGTCTTTCACCGTAGTTGTACTCTAGCATGGGCTTGTACTAAACTATGTACGGTGTGTATGACCAATGGTATATATATGGCAGTTTCTATATTACCATGTCATGCAATGAACATCTTAGCATTCCATGTTATCCATTACCTTCTCCACTTCCTTGCTAAGTTTGTGCCATCCTTATCTAAACTGTTGTCTTGTTTTCTCCTAGGATGGTCAACACCCGCAGCAACCCTGCTACCCCGGAGCAGGGGGAAGCCAGTGCAGCTAGGGGTGAAAATCTGCCTCACCCGCCTTCTCTGGCCGAAGTTATGCTGGAGGCGGAAAGAAACAAGCGTGAGACAAACCGCTTGCTGGAGCGGATTGAGCAGAACACTGCACACCATTAGCAAAATGACTTGGTGTCAATCAATGACTTTATCAAGTTTTACCCACCAAAGTTTAATCATTTTGTCGAGCCCCTCGACGCGGATGACTGGCTCTGCAGCGTCACACACAAGTTACGTTCTGCCAACGTAGCCGAAGCTGATAAGGTTACCTATGCTACCTATCACCTCGAAGGCCTTGCTAGCCTTTGGTGGGAAAACTTTGAGGCGATGCGCCCGGTCGGCCAAATCACTACTTGGGCTGAATTCAATGAGGCTTTCCATGAGCATCACATCCCGGAAGGTCTCATAGATCGCAAGAGGGAAGAGTTCTGCAATTTCACCCAAGGAAGACTCACTGTGGATGCATATAGTCGTGAATTTGGGAATCTGGCACGATATGCTCCTGAAGAGGTATCCACCGACGCTAAGAAGCAGGCAAGGTTCTGCAAGGGACTTAGCCGTGAGCTTCGCTGTGATCTTCGACTGCATGAGTGCACCTCCTTTCAGAAGTTGGTCAATAAAGCCATCAGTGCTGAGACAGGCCAGTCTGACTATGACGCTTCACGCAAGCACTCTCATGATTTTGGCTCTTCATCCAGCTCTGGATCTCAGAAGCGCCGGGTGTGGATTCCAAGCACGGCACTGCCACCCAGGTTCATTCTGAGGCCATCCTTTGAGGCGCCTCGTCCCAACCAGCAATTTGCACCGCCCAAGCCCTATGGTGGCCCCGCTACTAATGCTGCTCCACGCCCCAATGTTGTGACATGTTTCAAGTGTGGAGAGCTGGGTCACTACAGTCGGGAGTGTCCCCAGAACAACAACCCCAATCAGTCTGGAAAGTCCATTGGCCGTGGTAAGCCAGCGGGAAAGACATTCTACGCCAAGCCAGCCACCACTTCACGTGGCCATGTCAACTACGTCTCAGCTGAGGAGGCTCATGAGGATCCTAACGTCGTCCTTGGTATGCTCCTTGTTAATTGCCATCCGGCATCTGTTCTTTTCGATACTGGAGCATCTTATTCATTCATATCTGAGAGCTATGCTCGATTGCATAACACAACATTCTGTGACATGCCCACTACCATGGAAATTCAAACCCCTGGCTCTAGATGGCAAACTTCTAGAGTAAGCCATGGGAATGAAATTCTTGTCGATAGACTTGTCTTTCTTGCATCCTTAATAGCTCTCAAGTCCTCAGACATAAACATCATCTTGGGTATGGACTGGATGTCAGCTCATTATGCTAAGATTGATTGTGCTACTAGAACTGTTCAACTTACTCACCCATTGGGCTAGACAGTCAATGTCTTAACTCGAGTGGCCAAGCGCCAGCTTTACTCTCTAAATGCCAACCCCCTTCCAGACCTTGAAGATATTCTGGTAGTCCGAGACTTTCCGGATGTCTTTCCAGAAGAACTGCCAGGTGGTCCACCTGACAGGGATGTCGAGTTTGTGATAGACCTTGTTCCAGGAACCGTCCCAATTTCTAGGAGACCCTATAAGATGGCACCCTTAGAACTAGCCGAGCTTAAGAACCAACTCAATGAGTCCTTGAAAAAGGGTTTCATCCGTCCTAGTTCCTCCCCTTGGGCTTGCCCCGTCCTCTTCGTCAAGAAGAAGGATGGAACAGATCGGATGGTTGTCGATTACCGACCTGTCAACTTGGTCATTATCAAGAACAAGTATCCGCTTCCCAGGATCAACGATTTGTATGATTAGCTCGCTGGATCCTCAGTCTTTTCCAAGATGGATTTGAGGTTGGGCTACCATCAAATCAAAATAAAAAACGGGGACATTCCCAAAACGGCCTTCGTTACTCGTTATGGCCAATACGAGTACACCGTCATGTCCTTCGATTTAACCAATGCCCCAGCCACTTTCTCTCCGTTAATGAACTCAGTCTTCATGGAGTATTTGGATAAATTCGTCGTGGTATACCTCGATGATATACTCATCTACTCCAAGAATGAAGAGGAACATGCCGAACATCTAAGGATGGTAGTGACGAAACTTTGAGAGCATCGCCTTTATGCCAAATACTCCAAGTGTGAATTTTGGTTGCCAGAAGTGACCTATCTAGGCCATGTAATCTCCGGTAAGGGTATTCCTGTCAATCCCGAGCGAGTTCAAGCCGTCCTTGATTGGACTCCACCTGAGACGGTCAAGCAAGTTCGGAGCTTCCTTGGCTTAGCGAGCTATTGCCGCCGCTTCATCGAGAATTTCTCCAAGGTTGCTAAACCTCTAACTGAACTCCTCAAGAAAGATAAAAAGTTTGAGTGGACCCCACAGTGCGAGTCTAGCTTTCAGGAACTGAAAAGACGCCTGACATCTGCTCCCGTACTGGTACCACCAGATTTCTCCAAGGACTTTATTATCTATTGCGACGCCTCGCGACAAGGACTAGGTTGCATACTCATGCAAGATCGTCAGGTAATTGCCTATGCTTCACGGCAATTACATCCACATGAGGAAAATTATCCCACACATGATCTAGAACTTGGCGACATTACCTCCTCGGTAATCGTTGCAAGATCTTCACCGATCACCAAAGTTTGAAATATATCTTCACCCAACCGGATTTGAATCTGAGGCAAAGACGTTGGGTCAAGTTGATCTTGGATTATGACCTAGGAATAACTTACACCCCCGGGCAAAGCCAATGTCATGGCTGATGCGCTAAGTCGTAAATCTTATTGTAACAACCTGATGTTACAACAGAGTCAACCACTTCTCCATGAGGAATTTCATAATCTTAATCTTCACATTGTTCCTTGAGGATTCCTATCCACCCTGGTGGCGAAACCTACCCTTACGGATCAGATCATCAAGGCACAGAAGGTAGATCCGAGAATCTCCCGTATTAAGAGACACATTAAGAAAGGAGTCGCAAATTGTTTCTCTGTTGATGATCAAGGTGTCGTATACTTTCGAAACCGCTTAGTGGTTCCCAAGGAACGAAACCTGAGGCGGCTCATCCTTAAGGAAGCTCATGAATCCCCTCTCACCATTCATCCCGGTAGTACTAAGATGTATCAAGACCTACGCCAGGGGTTTTGGTGGACTAGGATGAAGAGAGAAATTGCTCAATATATTGCTAGTTGCGATGTCTGTCGTCGTGTTAAAGCAGAGCATCAACGGCCTGCTGGCACCCTTCAACCTTTGGCTATTCCTGAGTGGAAATGGGATAAAATCAGTATGGATTTCATTACTGGGTTTCCCAGGACCAAGAGAGGGAATAATGCTATCTTCATCGTGATAGATCATCTTTCCAAAGTAGCCCATTTCCTACCTGTTCGTGAGAGTATCACCACTAGCCAGGTAGCTGACCTATACATCTCCCGAATAGTGTCTCTTCATGGTGTCCCATTGGAAATTAACTCAGACCGTGGGAGTCTCTTCACCTCTCAATTTTGGGAAAGTTTCCAAAATGCTATGGGAACTCGTCTCTCTTTTAGCACCGCCTTCCACCCTCAATCCAGTGGTCAAGTAGAGCGAGTAAATCAAATTCTGGAAGATATGCTCCGAGCTTCTGTCATCTCCTTCGGAATGGATTGGGAGAAATGCCTTCCATTCATGGAGTTTGCTTATAAAAATAGTTATGAAGCTAGCTTGGGCAAAGCTCCTTTCAAAGTTCTCTATGGACAAAAATGTCGAACGCCTCTTAACTGGTCAGAAACCGGGGAAAGAAAACTCTTTGGCCCGGATATGATTCAGGAAGCAGAAGAGGAGGTTCGCATTATTCGTGAGAAATTGAAAACAGCCCAATCTCGTCAAAAGAGCCAATATGATCGTAAACATAAGTTCATGACTTATGAAGTCGGCGAGAAGGCTTACCTTCGGGTTACTCCGTTCAAGGGAACCCATCGATTTGGTATAAAAGGCAAGTTGGCTCCTCGTTACATTGGACCCTTTCGCATTCTTGCCAAACGAGGAGAAGTTGCCTACCAATTGGAACTACCTCCGCAACTGTCCAGAGTTCATGATGTCTTCCACGTATCTCAACTCAGGCGTTACTTCTCGGATTCTATCAGTGGAGTGGACCACGAAACGCTTGATCTCCAAGATAACCTTACATCCCGAGATCACCCTGTTTGTATTCTCGATCAACCCGAGCGTACCACTCGGCGCCGCAACATCAAGTTTCTCAAGGTTCAATGGTCACACCATTCCGAGAAAGAGGCTACTTGGGAAAGGGAGGATCGTCTTCGACTTGAGTACCCCTCCTTCTTCCCGACGAGTCCTGAATCTCGGGACGCGATTCTTTTGAGTGGGGGTGAGTTGTCACATCCCTGCTTTCCCGTTATGCATTAGGGTTGGTTGAACTTGTGCATCATGTTTAAATTTCTTTTAAACTTGAAATGGGGGCTAATCAACCCCAACACCCCCCTGAAAATGCTAAATTCCAACAATTGGAATTTCAATGAACCCAAAATGCCCTTCATAAAAGCCCACCATTTTTTGTTCTGGTTTAAACCTCTGCCAAAAATGGTTCTACAATTATGGGGCCATTCTGGATTTTTGAACCAAGTCATAAGTATTTGAATTTGGGCATTTTAAATCTTATAAATATTTTAAAGTGCTCAAATAATCTTGGAAGCATTTTTATGTAGTTGAGAATATTCTCAAATGTGCCTTTGAATATTTCCAGAGTTTTTGGAAATGAAATAGTATTTATTCTATTTCAAAACACAGTACAGAAAATAAATAAAAGAGAAACAGAAAACAGTGCAGAGCACTTACCTGAGCCCACCTGGCCGGCCCACCTAGCAGCCCAGCCCACCTGCTGTGCCAGCGAGCTGCTTGCTCTCGCCAGCACAGGAAGGCAGGTGCTCGACGGCGAGCACAGCATGCTTGCCACGCAGCTTCCCGCCGCCCAGCCACTCCCCTCGTCGACCTGTCGCCCTGGGACGAACCCTCTCTCTCTCTCCCCGAGCTCCCAGACACATTCGCTCTCTCTCTCTCTCTGGTTCCCTCTCTCGCCCTCCCCGACGTCGCCCGAGACGTCACCGTCCCCGCCGCTCGCCGCAGCCGCATCCAACGCCGTCCCCGCGCCCTCTCACCGTGTCCGGACGGTTCGCCGTCGTTGACTACGTCGACCAGCCGAGCTGCACGACGCCGGAGCCCCTGCATCGTCCCCGCCACGGTCGTCTTGAACCTTCGGCCGCCGTCGATCGTCGTCGTCGATCCACCGCACCCAAGCTTCCCCGAGCACACTGACCCTCCCTGCGGCTTCCCTGTGAGCTGCTGAACCTCCCCGTGCTTTTCGTTTCGCCCCTAGAACACCGTAGACGCCGCGCCTCTTGTGCCCGAACGGCCGCCGCCTGACCACGTCGTCGGTGATGCTCCGGTGACCATTTGGTCACAGGCTTGTGCCCGTCACACTCCCCGCGCGGCATAGATGCTGTAGGTGCTTTTGCCGCATCGCCTAGGCCACCTTAGCCACGAGCACGAGCACACCCGAGCCTCGGCCTCCGCCGAGCTCATCGGTGGCGATGCTCCGGCCACTCCCCGGCCAAACCACCACCGTGGTTGGATGCAGGTGAGTCCCAGCTCCACATAGATGCTCTCCGCGTGCCAAATGGTGTCTTATGGGCAAATCCCGCAGCGCGCCGCCGCGTCTGGCCTCGCCGGCGGCTAAACGCCGGCAGGCTTTGACCGCTGACCGGCGAGGTTGACCCCGCTGACACGGGTTGACCTCTCCCTCTCTCTCACTGACATGCGGGCCCCGCCCGACTAATTAGTCTGGTTAGTGCTAATTAACTAGGTTAGTTTAGTTAGTAGTCACTAACTAGTGGGTCCTGCCTAATTAATTAGCACTAACTAGCTTAGTTAGAACACAAAGACACTGACAGATGGGGCCCACTAGTCAGGTTTGACCTGGGCTGGCGCCTTTGACTCGCGATGTCACAGTGACGCAATGCTGATGCAGTTATTTAATTTCTGGATTTATTTTTATATAGGAAATTCCAGAAAATAGCCAAAACTTCTAAAAATCATAGAAAATCAACCATAGCTCCAAATCCAACAAATTATATATGAAAAATGATCAGAAAAATTCAATCTATCCATCTGTAATGGTTTCATGCATGAAAAAACAATTTAACCTTGTTGTTTAGGTGAAACAAGCTAATACACTTATTATGCATAAGAAGTTAAGCTTCCATTTGAATCTTTGATTCAAATGGACCCATTTCAAGTTGTTTCACATTGCATTAGGCAGGACACATCATTTTGCTGTGTCATAGCATGCATCATATTGTTGCATATTGCCATCTGTTGATTATCTTCATTGGTGTCTCTCGTGGTAGGTTCTGCCTCCGAGGATATCTCCGAGTATCCAACTGAAGGGCAGTACCCTACTACTACTCCATCAGGAAAGCAGCCCCATTGTCATATCGATACAATCCCATGTTCTCGCCTCCGCTCTCATTTACTGCATTAAGACACCAACGTTTCAAACTATTGTGTGCTGCGGTAGTTGAACCCTTATCCTCTGCATGACCTGTCATTGCCACAGTAACTAGATGAAACCCACTAGCATGTGTAGGAGTTGATTGAGCCATGTATGTGTTTCCTACCTTGCTATGCCTGCTATGCTTAGAGTTGTGTTAGGTCTGGTTCATCTGGGTGATGGGCTAGAGTGAAATGATTATGTCAGTAATGTGAGGAATGTGTTGAACATGATTTGGTAAAGGTATCAATGAGAGGCCATGTAGGAGTACATGGTGGGTTCTTTCATTGAGGCCGTCCCTAAGAACTGAGATCTGTATGTGTGATTTAAGAATCAGCTACTACCATACATTGGGCCCGAAACCAATGGACCCTCTCGGCTTCTTAATCACCCTAGTACTCTGTCCAAGAGTTGCAATTAGTTTCTGGTGTTTGTAGGTTATGTGTTGGCGGCCGTGCGTAGCGCTGACCCTAGGGGTGGGCTATGTTGTGGTAGATACACCGTGGCCGGGTATGCCGGGCGCCCGTTTGGCGTCTCGAGACCCTGTTCACATCGTTCGGGGCCGTATGTGGAAACCTTGGCCGGACTCCCTGCGGATGGAACCTGGATGACGAGGGAGGATGGCTCTCTCGTAGGATGACAAGGGAGGATCCCCGGTGGAGTATTGTGTTGGTGATTAGTGAACTCGTGTGCGAAAACTATTTTACTAGTGGTGTCTCGTAGGATAGCTTAGCCAAGAGTCAAAGCTGGCTTGCTGCAATAACTCCACCACCTTCTTGAGAATGAGCATGTATAGTAGGTTCTGATGTAAGACTTGTTGAGTACCTTTGTACTCATGTTTGCTTAATTACTGTTTTCAGATGACAACACCACCCACTCCGATTGGTTTTATGTAGATCTCGACGTCGATGAGTGACTTGCCACCCAGGTGGTGATCCTGGCCATGGAGGGCCCTATGTAGATACACAGGCTTCGAGAAGCCTTCTTTCTTTCTAGTGTCTATACTCAGACTATTTGCTTCTGCATGTGCTTGTATGCTTGTATAACTTGAGTGTCGGGCATGTGACCCCTACCTGTATGAACATGTTATGTATGGCTCCCTGGAGCCTTTAAATAAAGTACTTGAGTTGTAGAGTTTTGTTGTGATGCCATGTTGTATTTACACATATCGAACATATTGTGTGTATGATTGAAATGCTTGGTATGTGTGGGATCCAACAATCTAGTTATTTATCCTTGGCAGCCTTTCTTATGGGGAAATGTAGTCTGGTGCTCCTCGAGCCATAGTAGTCCGCTACAGCCCGGTTCACCGGAGTCCTGCTAGCCCAGCACTACTGCTCAGGACACTTGACTGGCCGGCATGTGTTTCACTTCGTTCCTATGTTTGTCCCTTCGGGGAAATGTCACGCGGTGACTTCCGAAGTCCTGCCTAGCCTGCTACAGCCCGGGTCCCCCGGAGTGCTGTTAGCCCAGTGCTATAGCCCAGATTCACACGCTGATGACCGACATGCTCGATGTGATTCATGTATGCCTGTCTCCATAGGTCTGTGCCGCTTTGGGTTCACGACTAGCCATGTCGGCCCGGGTTCTCTGTCATATGGATGCTAGCGACACTATCATATACATGAGCCAAAAGGCGCAAACGGTCCTGGGCCATGGTAATGCGACACCCGTGGGGATACCATGCGTGAGGCCGCAATGTGATTTGAGGTGTTACCGGCTAGATCGATGTGACTTGGAATCGGGGTCCTGACATTGATGAACACGATCACCGCGACGATGATTCCCCTCCCGATGGCACTCTGATGCCACCGAGAGAGAGGAGGAGAGGTTCTCCCCCTTGTGCTTCCTCCTCCATGGCCTCCCCCTGGATGGGGAGAGGTTCTCCCTCTGGTCCTTGGCCTTCATGATGATAATGCCCCCTCCGGGATCGTCCTCCATGACCTCCGGTGATGATGGCCCCCTCCGGCAGGGTGCCAGAGAGGGCCTAGATTGGTTTTCGGTGGCTACAGAGGCTTCTGGCGGCGGAACTCCCGATCTTGGTTATTTTCCGGAGGTTTCTGTATTTACAGGAATTTTTGGCGTCGGTCTCACGTCAAGGAGGTGCCCATGTCGTCCAAGTGGCAGGCCCACGCGCCTGGGGGGGGGGGGTGGGTGCCCCCACCCTCGTGGACACCCTGTGACTCTTCTGGCCCAACTCTTTTACTCCGGGGTCTTCTTTTGGTCCATAAGAAACCGTCAAAAATTGGCACGTCAATTGGACTCCGTTTGATATTCCTTTTCTGTAAAACTCAAAAACAAGGAAAAAACAGAAACTGGCACTGGGCTCTAGGTTAATAGGTTAGTCCCAAAAATCATATAAAATAGCATATAAATGCAAATAAAACATCCCAGGTTGATAATATAATAGCATGAATACTTCATAAATTATAGATACGTTGGAGACGTATCACGTATCGACGCCGTGAAGCGGTCGGCGTGCATTGAAGGTGCACGGATGGCCTTTGCCCGAGTCAAGACATACTAGGGGAAGATGAAGGTCGTCGATGTTGCAGCGCAGGGTCCACCCAAGGGCAAGGACCATCACACACCGGAGTATTACTTTGAGGACATCTTGGAGGCTACCCGCTTGATAGAGGGTCAATGTTCGAAAGGCATAATATTCGAGTGAATTCCTTATGAATTGTAAATAGACAATTGTTATAATCAGTCTATATTTTTGATTTTGCCTAAAGGCTTTTGTTCCTCCTATGCGGCCGTTTGTATATGATCTGAAAGTTTTCCAGTCGTTGGCTACAGCCCCCTCGTAGGAAGTACGGGGGTGTTCGAGAAAACATCTGATCACTCTTGACCCAACGTCTTGGTCCGTGAAGGAGGTGTCAATGCGGCAAACCAGGCAACCAGACTATGGGGCGTTAACACTTTCACTTAGCCATAGGAGTTTTATGGTGGGTCTACAACATAGCCCATGGTATGTATGCAGCTTATTCATACGATGTGTTTACATATTTGACCGGAAAGAGGTCCTTCGTGTGACACGGAGGAATCGCTAAAGATTCCGATAAGTCATCGAGTGGTTGACCAGCTCTCGCCGCATAATGACAGTTACTTTTTGGCTTTCTCTACTGAGGTGCTTAACCAGGTGAACCGGAAGCACAATCGTAGTAGTTCTCCCTTTACTACCCTAGCCGATAGAGCGGAACGTAGGATAGCAAGCACAGGAGCCGGGCAACCCAACTATTGACCCAAGACATGATTCGGAGCTAATGCATATAAGGCCAAACTCGCGACGGCGAAGTATGCTATAGAGCTATTCGGACTTGTCGGCAACTCGCTTGTTCCCATACCGAGCCCCTAGCAAGTTATGCCGAGGTGTATGTTTGAAACAACCGTAGGGGCAAAACTCGATTCTTTAGAAAAGAATGGATTATTTTTACTGGGATCTTGAGTGATGTGCCAATCATGTATATAGATAGCAAAGCCGCAACCCGGGCTATTTAATATGTCAGGGGTCGAAGGCGGAGGAAAAAGGCACTTTATAGGCTAAAAATAGAGAGTGCGGTCTACAAAAAGTAATTTTGGACCTCCTGTCGCACGTCTGCACCGCCTGTCCTCGGTGAAGGGACTCCTTGACGGGAATAGCCCGTTAGGTGAGTGCATGGTTGCGAACTCCGATTGAGTCAGTTTATATGTTTGTCCTTTGCGTCACCTATTTTTAAGAGAAAAGAAAGAAAAAGGGAAGTAGATAAAAAATGTTACTGGAATGCTTGCAGGCTTGTCTTTATTGTGCTTCCACCAATGCCCATGGTATCTTGAGTGCGTAGTGATGTATGCACGGTACAAATTTTGTGGGTATATGAAGTGGGAGGCGGAAGCCAAACTGCTATTTCCGCTCCATGATTGATCGATCCTCGGGGGGAAATTGCTTTTGACCCTCGGTATTTGGTTGGTGAATCCTTCCGTCGTCCCTATCGCCTGGCGGCCCCCTCCCCTTATGTTCGGTGTTGAGCTTGCCGACCGGCTTGAAGACCCAACAGCTTCTGTTGGTATGATTAGCTGGTTTATTGGGGTGTCCGTGAATCTGGCAGGGTCGGTCCAATATCCTCTATAGGTTGGATGGTCCGTCTCGGTTCGCCTTAAATAGCTTTTTCCGTTGACCGGGTTTGGGATTGCTGAATCCGGCGTTGACCGATGTGTCCCGTGATATGTCATTATCATTGCGACTGTTGTGTTTGCTTCGTCGCGGCTTTCCATTGCCGTCTCGGATTTCGGAGGTGCCCGAGTCGCTGGCATTGTTGCTTCTACGAGCGAGCCAGTTGTCTTCTCCCACACAAAAGTGAGTCATTAGAGCGGTAAGGGTTGTCATAGATTTAGGTCCTTCTTGACCGAGGTGGCGTGCAACCCATTCATCACGGACACTATGTTTGAAGACCACAAGGGCTTCCGTGTCTGGGTAGTCGATGATTTGGTTCTTTTTAACTAAGAACCTAGTCCAAAACTTCCTGGCTGACTCTCCGGGCTGCTGGACAATGTGACTTAAGTCATCGGTGTCCGGTGGCCGGACATATGTTCCTTGGAAGTTGTCATGAAAGGCGTCCTCCAAATCTACCCAGTTACCAATAGAATTTTCCAGCAGACTGTTTAACCAGTGTCGAGCTATTCCTTTGAGTTTTAGTGGTAGTTATTTGATGGCATGAAGGTCATCTCTGCGGGCCATGTGGATATGGAGGAGGAAGTCCTCGATCCATATCGTGGGATCCGTTGTTCCATCGTATGATTCGATATTCATGGGTTTGAACCCATCTGGGAATTCATGCTCCATTACTTCGTCTGTGAAGCAAAGCGGGTGTGCGGCGCCTCTATGTTGGGCCACACTGCGACATATCTCTAATGGAGTCCGTTTGCGGTTTTGGCCAGGGCGTGGCTAGGTTTTTCACGTCCCAATAGGTAGCCGTCGCCGCGTGTTGAGGCACGTCCTCATGATCCATAGATTGATCTGGTATGCCCCGCTTTGTTGTTCCGGTCCTGCCGGGGGTCATATTTGTGACCGAGAGCTGTTTTATCTTTGCCTTTATAATGAGGCGGGGCGGGCTGGTGTTCAGCTTGAGTTTCCGCTTTATCCCAGCCACGTGGTATTCTGTCAGCCCCATTGCGTGGTGATGGTATGAGCTCTAGCGCCTCATCGTCGAACTGAGGTAGTAATTTGCACTTCGGGTTACTTTTGGCTGGGCGCTTAGGGCCGTATTAATCGGCTGCTAGGACATCAGTCCATCTATCATTTAGCAGATCTTGATCAGCTTGAAGTTGCATCTGCTTCTTTTTTAGGCTTCTTGCAGTGGCTATTAGCTGGCACTTGAAGTGCTCCTGCTCGAGAGGTTCCTCAGGCATGGTAAAATCCTCATCGCCGAGGCTCTCCTCATCCTCGGAGAGCGGAAGATAATTACTGTCTTCCGAGTCTTCATGTATGGCATGTTCATTCTGTTCGGACGTTGCCCCAATAGGGTCTTAATTGTCTTCGGCATCATCCGGAGTATTATTTTCTCCGGTGCCAGTGTTGCTGTCTTTTGCACGGCGTGACTTAGAGCGGCGCTGCTGACGCCGATGTCTAGGCTGTGTCCCCCGAGGTTTATCCTCAACTGGATCTTCTTTGTCATCGTCATGAGGTCCTTTAGGTGTACCCACCATGTATACGTTGTACGAAGAAGTGGCCTTCCGGTATCCGATAAGCGGCGGGTTTTGGCCATGTTCCTCCGCTGCATCATCGTCCATACCGTCGATGTCTTTGGAGTCGTGATCGAGCATGTCGGTTAAGTCGTCGATAGTGGCTATGAAGTGGGTGGCGGGTGGGGGGCAAACTTCCCCATTATCAGCCCCTAGTTCGAGCCGGATATAGTTCAGTTGCGGGTCCTTTGCTAAGGACATGTTTTTTAATGAGTTTAGCATGTCGCCCAAAGGCGAGTGCTGGAAGATGTATGCGTCGCTGAATACGAATATCGATAAACGGTCCAGTACGGCGCCCGCGAGCTTGCATGGTTCGGAACTTATGACCGGAAACGAGTCCGAAGTCCCGGTGGCACAGGTATCGTCTGAGATCAAGTCTATGTGCAGCTCCAACACCGGGGAATCTGTGGCCTCCATGGCGGGGTTGAGCTTCCCGTCCTTGGATGGTGTAGTTTGCTCCGGATCTAAGGCCAGAGCAGTTACAGGAGCTGTCTCCTGGGTGCGGTCCGATGACAGATTTAGGTAATGCCCCTCGGGGTGACCAGGAGTGGTAGCCGCGGTCTCGAATCCGGCGAAGATCAAGTCTCCATGGATGTCCGCAACGTAGTTCAAGCTCCCAAATCTGACCTGATGGCCAGGGGCGTAGCTTTCGATCTGCTCTAGATGGCTAAGCAAGTTGGCCCGCAACGCGAAGCCATCGAACATGAAGACCTATCCGGGGAGGAAGGCTCCCCCTTGGACAGGATCGTTGTAGATGATTGAAGGAGCCATCGAACCTCTTGACAACGGCACAGTGCAACTCTCAATGAAAGCACCAATGTTGGTGTCAAAACCAGCGGATCTCGGGTAGGGGGTCCCGAACTGTGCGTCTAAGATTGATGGTAACAGGAGACAAGGGATAAGATGTTTACCCAGGTTCGGGCCCTCTCTATGGAGGTAATACCATATGTCCTGCTTGATTGATATTGGTGAGTATGAGTATTACAAGAGTTGATCTACCTCGAGATCGTAATGTCTAAACCCTAAAGGTCTACCTTGTATGGCTATGATCATGAATCTCTCTCCCTCTCCGGACTAAGTCCTCCGGCTTATATAGACACTAAGAGGATCTAGGGTTACACATGGTCGGTTACAAAGAAAGGAATCTACATATCCGGTCGCCAAGCTTGCCTTCTACGCCAAGGAGAGTCCCATCCGGACACGGGTGCATTCTTCGGTCTTTGTATCTTCACAGCCGATCAGTCCGGCCCATGGCTAACAGGCCGGACGCCCGAGGACCCCTTAGTCCAGGAATCCCTCAAGGTCGTCGGAGGACGCTGACAGACTAAGCCTAATCGACAGACGACAGTGGGGTGTTTCTTCATGTATTGGTGCATCCTCATGTTCGAGGAGGCTTGGCCCTAGGAAAGTCTGATCTCCGGCCTGGGTTCACCGTGGGGTAGCGAGTGTCACGGATTTCGACACGGTGGATCCATCTTACGAGTCCTCAAGATGAGGTGGCAGCTCTCTCGCCTGGCGACAGCTGCATGGTCGTGCGGCAAGGAAAGGTGCTAGATCCGGTCGGTTCGACAGTTCTATCTCGCCAACATTACCAAGAGATGAGGCTGGAGGTGGGACCGCATGTGGTTGGCAGTCACTCTATTGGGGGTGTGCGGGGCTAGTGGACACATTTCCCTACATTTCCCGATGGTGTGGGAATGGTGGTTTGCCAGCTCTAAGAAAAAGCATGGCTGGTGCTTTCCGCCGGCGATGGCGCACATGAATATCGTTATCCTCCTTAGAGGCACTGAGGCATGGTCAATAAGATTTGCGCACCCTAAACTCCCAGATCAATTCTTTAGGTGAAAGCCTAGATTTTGCTGTAGGGAGCGACATCATCATCTTCGGCGCCATTTTCTCATCTTTGGGGCACTATCTTGAAGATCTTGTTTTTGCTTGAGCTTCCTTGTTGTTGGACATGCACGACATCACGGTTGGCAAGTGCACGACCATTGGTGCGGGAGTGGCGTTGCAACTTGTGCAATCACTATGGTGCTAGGAACGTGAGTAGGGTAGCATCTTGCCTTTGTCATCAATCATCTATCTTTTTCCTGACCATGAAAGTCGGAGTTGCGGTATCGCGTGGCGATATGGCGGCAACGATGTCGTGTGATGGGCAGCTTAGATTCCATTAATGTTAGATATGCTCCTTTTACCTTCATCAAAGTCGGAGTTGCATGGTCCTCGACATGATGTCGACAATTGTTTGTCATAGGCGGGCTGGAATCTCATGCTTCATTCGGTGTGAGGGTTCTTCATTGGCCATCCATAGTAATGTTGGAGAAGCTCCTCCAAGAGCAGTGACATTGATAATGCTTTGCATGCATCCTTGATGGTGTTCCTCTTTTCGATGGTGTGTGTGTGTCTTGTGGGTAGACAGGTCATCTAGGTGCCTTGTCTTATGGGTGTGTTGTGCAGTTTTTGCTTGATTTTCCGCTAATTTTCCAGGTAATTCTCATATTAATTTCAATGGTCAAGACCCTTTGGGGTCGTGTTAAAAGAAGTCATGGAATAAGTAACTCATTGTAAATAATGTGCAAAAAATTCTAGTGTCTCATCTGTATGGCATGCAAAGTCAAAAGATTGTTTTCGTCACAAAAGGAAAAGGGGTATAAAGAGGAGGAGGAGCGCCTTAGAGCAACTCTAGCAGAGTCTCCATATTGGCAGCCTCCATATCGCATATTGTCAGAGTAGATTCCAACGGATACCTCGACGGGGTGTCGAGGCGAGGTGAGTGGATCAGAGATGAAATAGGATACCAAATTTACCTAGGTTCTGGCCCTTCTTACGATGTGAAAGACAACTCTTGTTCATGTTGCATGTTGTGATTGGGGTGTGCAAAGTATGGTTGTTAGTCGAGGGATTCTAACATGTCTATCGGCCAGCTTTGCCCATGCATATATAAGATACCAGGGACCTAAGGGTTACACAAACCTAGTCAGCTATGTCGGTGAAGGGGAGACCTCCATGAATCCTTCTTCCTTTTCTTGAATGGCAATGCTTCTCTAATCTTCTGTATACATAGCCCATTGATCAACATGATGGCCCAGAGCAGAAACCGGCCTAGGGGACCTCAGACCGGCCTACTTGGGGCGGCAACCAGAGAGGTGAGGCACCCCTCGGCCGTAACAACATCATTAGCCCCTGAACAGTTCTTAGAGCTTGGCTGCATCATGGTCAGCATCTATCTTCAACATCGTCTCCTTAGCTTGTCAAGGTTGAAACTATTTCTTCTAAGCTCCCTATCCTGGTAGCATCAATGCGAGAGAACTTCTCATGGAGTCGACCTCGGTGGGTCGAACTCCCGCGCAACATCTTTGAATTTTGCGGACCCAGTCTTATCATGGTCAGACGGACTAGATTCCCCGGTCGGTCGGACAAGAGCTCTTGTCAGCTCTGACCGCCGGTCAAGATGACATGCGGCAGTGGGTTAGGTCCCCACTTAGGGCACATCCGATCGTGGTGTGCTCCTTCGTCCATGTTGTATTAACGACAGCTCCTTGATCCTTCCACACTTTATCGGTGTTATTGGGGATGTGAAGACATATGTTGTCGTTGTTCCCTCTCTTGTCTATCTATAAAGAGAGAGGAGGAGCCGAGGGGAGAGATCTCATGCATTCTCCCTCTTTACCTTCTTATTTCTCACCCTCTTGCTGCCATTGTCGAAGTGTTGTTCTGCTGCCCCATGGTATGCTCCCAACACCATGGATTCCAAGGCTGCTCAGCACCGTCTGACCAAGGGCGGCAAGGCCCCTGCCATGTGGAAGAGCACCGCCACCGGCAAGGCAAAGCTCAAGATGTTGTCGAAGACCAAGGGAAAGTGGATGCCCTCCACCACTACTGAGCCTACCTTGCAACACCTGGCTGACACCGACTACCTACCGCAGCCAGAAATCGTGATACCACACTCACCGGTGGTCGGGCTGACGCTTCATCGTAGAAGCTATGCCCAGTCAAAAACATATGAGTGGGTTAGGTTCATCCCTTTTATTCTCCATGGCCTAAGTTTTTCGATCCATCCTTTCTTCTATGATCTCCTCCACTTCGATGACCTCCAGATGCACCACCTCGTCCCAAACTCTATTTTGCACATCGCTTGTTTCATCACACTTTGTAAGTGTTTCTTGACCATTGAGCATCATTTCGTCCTTTGGATAAAATACCTCTAAGTAAAACTCCAAAAAACATGAATGAAACTTGCGAGTGCGGAGGGGCTACCATCTAGAAGCAGTTCATATCTAGGTACCTAGAAGGGGGGTTTGCAAAGACAAGCAAGAAGTGGCATGACGGGTGGTTCTACATCCCGGACATAGAGCCAGGCAATCTTCCTCAGGCTGGGATTGTCACAACCTTCTCCCCAGTTCATCCGACCAAGCACAACTCCAAGATCCCAAGGTACACATTGGAAGTGGCCATGCTTTACAGGTATGTGCAAAAGATGGCCTCTTAAGATATTGTGATGAAGCATTTAGACGAACAAGTGATGATCAAATATGATATTGATAGTGAAACTTGACATGGCTATGAAAGAGTATTTGATGGTCTAGTGAAAAAGTGGAGGGAAATGAAGAGTGCATTGTGCCATTTAAGAAAACAAGATAGATCGTGAAGTAAGTATTTGATTGACCAGGATGAAGTTCATAGATTGAATCCTATTTGGTCAACAGACAAGCACAAATAATGCACATCTTGGGATCTAGTGATCAAGTGGTATGGTAAGTAATTATGAATTGCGCATGTAAACTAACCCATGACATATGTTAGTTATGTCTATGTGGGTTATGTATCCTCATGGGCTTTCGTCAAAAGAAAGATCTCAAGTAGCCTATGTAATGATGGTCGTCAAGTTTGACAAGTGCAAGTTCAATATATGCATGCAAAGGTTATATGCTTTGAAGCTTTCATGCCACTTGGTGATAATACACATGTGAAGATGTACCATATATGGAGAGCAAATTGATAATCTTCACCAACAAGGTAGTGAGTGTTGGGATTCTAAATCGGATCAATTTTTCTCAGACGGGATTGGGTCATTGTATCGAATCGTGGAATCAAGGATTCTACTAGATTTACTCAAATTAGATATTTTATATCCATGCTACAAATTTATATGGTTTCTATAGAGTTTGAAAACCATATTTAAAGCAACACAATAAAAGTACTTAGCACACAATCGAAGTTTTGTAACATAATAATAATCTAATAGAAGTCGTCCACATTTGATTCTTCAATGGTCGTCGCATGTGAAGTGGAAGGATGTGTGGTATCACATTATTCTTCCAGAATATCATCGTATGCATTATCCTTGCTAGATCCATTGTTAGGTTCATCTTCATTATTGTCACATACATTGTGTTATTCTGCTTCAACAAAACAAACAACTCATATAAGAAATTAGTAGAATCAGACATAGTGTATTGTAGAGTCAGAATTCTATAGTATTCTATGGTTTGGATTGCGACCTGATGTCTACTAGGCAACTTTATTCTTGTAGACTTTGTTGAGCCTCTAAGTGCATAGTTTTGTAGAACAATGCAAATTCCCCTCAAGTGGATGACCTAAGTTTTATCAATCGGCGAGGGGTGTAGGATGAAGGTGGTTGTCTCTCAAACAACCCTACAATAAAATACAAGTGGTATCTTGTGTCCCCAACACGCTAATACAATTGTCAGGTTTATAGGCGCACTAGTTTAGCAAAGAGAAAATGATAAATGTTTAATATGGATGGTAGACAAAAGCTCAATGAACAACTCGGTGTCAATCGTGAAAACTTCAATCCCCAATCAAGAAGCGAGCTCCTGGAGACAAAAGCTCAACGAACAACCCAATGTTGATCCTTTCTGCTTGCTGGTCTCCTCAAGTTAACATGGCATCGTCGTTGAAGTTCAGGTAGGCTAGAGAGGTAGTCATGATCTGATAAGAGCGAGAGAATAGTTAGTGTTTGATTGTTTGTGGTTTGCGTGCCAAAACCATGTCTCTGAGATGTGCTTTTACTTTCAAACTTTCAAGTTTATTCCCTGCCGAACTGCTCCTCTCATTGAGCTGATTGTATGATATTATGTTGGTTTCATTCTGGTAATGGAGCTAGGGAGAAGCCACCCAGTTCTTCTAAGAAATATGCATACTAGAAATAGCTTTGTGTAATCGGACAAATAAAAATAGTAAGGTAGCAAGTGACAAAAGTTAATAAAATGGTGTCGCGATGCTTGGAAATAAGGCCTATGGTTCATACTTTCACTAGTGCCAATTCTCAACATCATTAACATAATTAAACCACAAGATAATCCCTCAAAGTGCAGCGAAGAATCACTTCAAAGTTTCTATTCTATCAAAGGAAGTAGGATGAAATCGCATAGGTAAGCTAAATAGCAAACCACCTGAAAGTTATCTTTCCAATCTTGATCTACTGAAGCACCCAAAAACATGGCACGGATAGTCCAAAAAACCATACTATGACAACACTATATGTAACTATCATTCAACTTTTGTGTTAAGAGTATCCCAATGTCAGCATGGGTATCCACAAGTTAATTAATAGACATGCACCATGTAATCTCAAATTCAAAGTATTCATTCCAACATAAAGAAACTTCAAAGAGGAAGACTCAATTCACCAAGAATAAAGGGAGGTCAACATCATAAGATCCAACTATACTAATAAAGCTCATGTTACATCAAGATTGAATCCATCAAGAACATGGGAGAAATATCAACCCATAGCTAATGAACTACTCACACATCACCATGAGAACGCGGGAGAAGTTATTGGTGTTGGTGATGACAGAGATGTCCCCGATGGCGTTTCGATGCCACCGGAGGAGACGAGGAAGGTTCCACCTCCTTCCTGGGCCCTCCCGGGACAGAGGAAGCTATATTTTGAATTGATTTTTATAAAGTCAAATAATAATCCAAGATAGTTACTAAATTAATTTTAAGTTTCTGACTTAGTTGCAAAATAATTATTCTAATAATTATTTATATTTCAAGATTAAACTAGATTTGGGTTTAAATAATGTTTTAATTATAGCTACTATTTAAACTATATTCAAATTTTAAATTATTTAAAATTTGGACTACAGTAGCTAAGTTGAAACTATATTTCACTAGATTCCTTTTGCCAAAAGAATACATTTAATTGATTTCTAAACTGCAAGTTATGCCCATTTTAAGTTCAAGTTTTTTTTGTTTGAATTCAGATTTTAGACTATTCAAGTTACATTTACTTTCCAGAGGGAAAGTATTTTTCATAAGATCATTTTACAAAAAGATTCACTTCGTTTGGATTTATAGAATAAAAGTTATGAGTGTTTGGATGTTCGGCGAGTTTTCTGCAAAACTGCCAATTAATTGCATTAAACGGAAAATCAAATTGATAATCTTGCGGATAAGGTTGCTAAGATGGCAATGTGCGATTGGTCAATGTCGATTCAGTTTAAGTGGACGTTTGTGCACCATGATCTATATCTAATGGACAGAACAGATCGAGGCTCACGAGGCGGTTAGGTCACCGGTGAATCGTTGGAACTGCGCGAGAAAACATGAATGCAGCGGCGATGTGCTAGAGTGTGGTCCTCATTGGTGATTCGAGGGGATCTTGGGGCGGCAGAGAGCACAAACGGGTACGGTGGTCCATGACGAGGTCGTTGTTGGCCTCAGCTTGTGTTGGGGTCGACGAAAACAACTGGTACGGAACTCGCCGGAGTTCGAGTGTGCTGGCAGAGCTTTGGGCATGGACGTGGGCATCAAAATCCTGTGCATCTGGATGCGATAGTTCGTCAGAACATGCGCATGGGTACGGGGAATCGAATGGACATGGCAAGGTCGTCAAATACATTAGGGGCTCGCCGGAGTTGACCTCTCGACGGCAAAGATCATCGTTGATGGCGAGGGTGCAGTTCTAGCGGGGTACTGGTGCACCGGATATGTCTAGGAGGCGAGCCGGCATGCGGTGGATGCAGTGCTGGTAGCGGATGGTCGAGAGGGGGCTTGCGGTGGCCGGAATCGTCGTTGGGATTTCTAGGTCAGTGCGACAAATGTGAGATCACGACGGAGCAGCTTGCCAGCGATGTGGATGGGAGGCTGTCATGGAAACATCACAGCAGATATCCTAGTGTGAGGACTTAGTCGTGAGGCCAATGCATCTATGTGGTAGCTTGAGAGGGGTTGATTGGCACGAGAAACGCGGGACGGATCAACACACAAGACAAGGATTTAGACAGCTTCGGGCCCCGGGAAACATCATCCGGTAATAGCCCTACATGTTGTTTGTGGCTAGATCTCATTATGCTCATCAGGGAGACACCGCATAAGCCGGCTCCCCTTTAGTTGTGTCTAGCCCTAGAGATTGTTTCTTGTTGCTTGTCCCCCTTTTGGGGAGCCCTGCTCCTCCTTATATAAGTTGAAGGGGCGGGTTACATGACTAGTCCTAGTAGGATTAGGATTACTCTATTACAAGTGGAGTCCTGGTCTTGCTTCCTTTGCAGGAGAATATTCCTTATGTCTTCCTCTTAAGCCATCCCACCATCACATGAACCGGCCTTCTGGGCCTTGGGCCTTGTCATCCATCTGACCCGTCGTTGGGGTCATCAGTAAGTCACCAAATACTCGCCCAGTCTCTGTGAGCCGCCAAGTCCGGCCGGGTCATACCGCAGGGTATATCCCCGACATTAGCCCCCAATTTAATTTGAATTTATCCATGTTAAATTAATCCTGCAAAATAAGCACTAGAACAACTTTGACAAGTTGTGCTCCGGGTTAAAATTTTCTTGTAAGTCGGCACCTGATCATCGTTAAGTCCTTATCATTTCCTTGTTGATATATACATGTCCATGATCTCATAGCAAATCTCCCTTATCAGATATGTTTCAACTTTATCAATGCAAAAGTTCCAGATACTTCTTTTGAGAAATCCAAGTCAATAAACCAGTTTCAGAGTCAATTTTGCTGACATTGGTCTCTTGTAGAGAAATATTGTAAGAAATAATCCACTTGAATCGGCTTCCAAAGCGCCGGCTTCAAAAATATTGGT
The DNA here is from genome assembly GCF_002162155.2 of Triticum dicoccoides. Lineage (NCBI taxonomy): Eukaryota > Viridiplantae > Streptophyta > Magnoliopsida > Poales > Poaceae > Triticum > Triticum dicoccoides. Next base: position 156,366,564 of record NC_041388.1, read on the forward strand.
CTTCAAATACTCATTTGCCTTTCAGCCGGCTTGAAGATGTAAAACTTGCCGGTTTATCATTACCAAAATTTCGGGGTTATAAAACAGACGATGTCGGGTCATAATTGTTGTTGACACCGGGTCATGTAATTGATCTTCCTGATTTGCTCAAAACTGATAATTTGAAGATGTTCCTCCTTTATATACATAATACCTGTAGCCCCCAAGTCTTAAGGAGAACATAGTGATAACTTAAGACTTGCTCCAATATAAGTGTTGCAACCTTGAAGAAATCCGGTTTGTTCATATCAATCATATAAACTGAATATTCCACACCTGTAGCCCCCAAGAGCCGGGTTGTCATGCTTGTACCAACCTAGGACTGGTAATTGCTTTGTGCACATAAAAACTTAAACAAGTGTAGCCCCCAAGGGCCGGGTAATTATGCAATAATGAGCGGGGACTTTGTAGATATGATCATGTAGAGTTGAGCAGCAATGTGTAGCCCCCAAGGGCCGGCTCAGTAAGATAATATTGAGCTGGGACTTTAAATATACTTCTTTGAAAATAACATCAATAGATGTAACCCCCATCATGGGGCTTGAACTCATGTCCACAAGGTTAAGAGTTTTGTGCTTTACCAACTGAGAAATAAACCTTTCAATATAATGGATTAAAGCTTGTGTACCTTAAATTTTTGACAGGATCAATTGGTAGCCCCCAAGGGCTGGCTCATTACAATGGGATGAGTCGGGTCTTCAATAAGTTGATCAAAAAATGACTTTACATTAGCCCCCAAGGGCCATGGTGTATGCTGGCAATGACATGGGACTTGCATATTTGATGTAATCTCAACTTGAATAATGTAGCCCCCAAGTGCCGGGTCATAAGCCTGCAGCGACTCGGGACTATTCCCTCCATTGTAAAAATAAATCATGTCCATTAATAAAATAATAGTCATTGCGCTGAAGCGACTTTGAAGACCTCCATCATAATATTGGCTATTGATAACCATAATAAAAATCCAGCCATGTTGGCTATTAAAGATTTGAATGTTTATGATTGTCATATATGGTGACTTATCATCCAAAGTCAAGTCGGGTTAATCGAAACCACATATATGCTTCAGATATGAACAAAATGGTCTCAAGACAAAACCAAAGATTGTTTTGAAAAAACTTAAGCCAAACAGGGCAAAAAATGAGGCTTCTGATTCGAATATGATCAGTAAACCGGACCAAAAGGGGTTAAGCTAGGATTCAAATACGATCATGAAGCCCCCTAGTGGTTTTGGCGTTGCGCCGATCAAGAGGGTACCGACAGCTATGTTCTCTTTGGTTTGAATACGACCTATGTTTGAACAGGAAGCCCCCAAATGACCTTGAGAGTTTTTTAACGACTCTGATTCGAATACAATCAAAGTCGGACCCAAAAGTGGTTAAGCTATGATTCAAATACGATCAAGAAGCCCCCTAGTGGGTTTCGCATTGCACCGATCAAGAGGGTACCGGCAGCTATGTTCTCTTTGGTTTGAATACGGCCTATGTTTGAACAGGAAGCCCCCAAATGACCTTGAGAGTTTTTTAACGACTCTAATTCGAATGCGATCAAAGTCGGACCCAAAAGGGGTCAAGCTAGATTCAAATACAATCAGCCCCCAATGGTCTTTTGAAGCAGGGTACCTATGTTTGAGTTGTGCCTTGCAACAGACTCTCTTTGGTCCCTTTAATTTTTCCTGAGAAGTCGAGCTTTGCGAGAGATAAATTCTTCTTGAACCAGATTTTTTTCTGGACGGCCTTTAAACTGGCAACATTTATTGAGCTATGTCCATGTAGCCCTCGAATCTTTAAGACAATTCGAGGAGCTAGCTTGAGACTCTCCATACTTTGACCGTGATATGAACCGAAGATATGACCCGACATATAATTGAACAACGGAATGCTGTAATATGTTGAAGCTGGAGGCAAGGTGGTGAGTTGATGATCTTCGCAACACTTATTGTATGTCCCAGCATGAGTTATTCGACAAACTCCGTGACATGATGGTCACTTTTGAAGTAAACAATTTTGTCATGCACATGAAAATATATAGACCAAAGTAATTGTTCTTTTGAAAAAAACAATATGTACTAAATAATAGACTCAGATAGATATCACCTTTTTGGACACCAATACGTGATTGCTTTAGCCTTGGCTAATCATGTTTATCTTTGTCCGATTCCTGTACGCACCGTCCAAAGCTGTTTTGTTCCTCTATGTAGTCCAGTTTATCTTCTTTGGTATCCACGTGCATCTTAATTCCCATGCTTGTGTCATTCACTCTCCTTGTACATCACATCGATTACTTGGTTCACTTCAACCTCAAGTTGTTGCTGTAGTTGGCTCATAGAACGTGAGGCACTTTCTGGTGTGTTGTGGTAAGTCAACAAAGTTCCAACCTGGCTGGTTATCACCCGTCCCCTTTTTGTATTTCTTCAGAGGCCGCGCAAGTCGAGGACTGCGGCAGAGATCCGGCTTGACTCCGAACAACCCGAGATGGCGGGTTGACATTGCTGACCAGCTTTAACGGCGCGAGGAAAAGACAGCCAGCGGCTCAGGGTGAAGTGCATCAGAAACATGCACACTGGTACGGGGAATCAAATGGACATGGCAAGGTCATCAAATACCTTAGGGGCTCGCCGGAGTTGACCTCTCGACGCAAGGAGCATTGTTGATGGTGAGGGTGCAGTTCTAGGGGGTACTGGTGCACCGAATATGTCTAGGAAGTGAGCCAGCATGCGGTAGATGCAGTGCTGGTAGCAGATGGTCGAGAGGGGGCTTGCGGTGGCCGGAATCGTCGATGGGATTTCTAGGTCAGTGCGACAAATGTGAGATCATGATGGAGCAGCTTGCCAGCGATGTGGATCGGAGGCAGAGGCCTTTTAGAGAGTGATGGGAGGGGTTAAATAGGACACGACCATGGGGTCGATTTGCACAATGGTCGCATGGTCGTGGTTTCATGCACGCATGCACGATCAGTCATGGGTGTCAGTGTCAAAACCGGTGGATCTCGGGTAGGGGTCCCGAACTGTGCGTCTAGGATCGATGGTAACAGGAGACAGGGGACAAGAGGTTCGGTCCCTCTCTATGGAGGTAATACCCTACGTCATGCTTTATTGATATTGATGAATATGAGTGTTACAAGAGTTGATCTACCATGAGATCGAGATGGCTAATCCCTAGAAGCCTAGCCTATATGACTATGGTAATGAATATATCCTTTCCGGACTAACCCCTCCGGTTTATATAGACACCGGGGGGATCTAGGGTTTACATAGAATTGGTTACATAAGAAGTAATCTTCATAATCGGTTGCCAAGATTGCCTTTCATGCTAAGGAGAGTCCAATCCACACACAGGTACAGTCTTCAGCCTTCATATCTTCACAGCCCATCAGTCCGGCCCATGAATAACAGGCCGGACACCCGAGGACCCCTTAGTCTAGGACTCCCTAAGTAGCCCCTGAACCTGGCTTCAATGACGAGGAGTCCGACACGGAGATTGTTTTCGGCATTGCAAGGCGGGTTCCCTTCTATCCGAACTTCAAGATAGTCTTCGGATGCTATGATAGTATCTGGACCTGTCACACACACCATACACAACTGTAGAGAGAATATATATTTTTACACGAGTCTAATCTGCTGACAGCTTTTACAATATGACATCACGTCTGTCCGGTCATAATTACGAACCGTCTTTCGTCTGCCGCTCCACGTTTCGAGATGCGGTTGCCATTGGCACGTCTTGTAGCAGCAGAGATCGTGCCCCCTTATTACGGGATTCTCATCAATACGGGCGTGGGTAACCCAACCGTGTCGTTTATACTGCCCTTGGGAATAGGCGAATCTTAAGGCCAGTGAGGAGGCGTTCAATATTCGTTGCCTTTATAAGGGGATAAGGATTCCCTCTTCCTCTCTCACGCCCTCTCTCTGTCTCCGCCTTTCCAATCTCGAGCTCCAGCGCCCAAGTTCTCATCTCCTTTCCACCCAAGCAACCATGTTTGGATCCGGAGGTCAGGGCAAGTGGATGGTCTCCTCTGTCAAGGAGGAGAACATTACGGAGATTCGGACAACTGGATACTTAGCGAAGGAGATCACTCACCGCCTGCCGATCGAGGGACAAGTCGTCCCCATGCCGAAGCCCACCGACAGGACAGTGTTCCTCCCCCATTTCTTCTGCGGGCTAGGGTTTCCACTCCACCCTTTCGTCTGTGGGCTGATGTATTATTACGGGATACATTTCCATGATCTGTCCCCGAATTCCTTCCTCAACATCTCGGCGTTTATCATCATGTGCGAGGCCTTCCTCCGCATCCAACCCCACTTCGGGCTGTGGCTCAAAGTCTTCAACATGAAGCCGAAGGTGGTGGACGGCCAGCACGCGGAGTGCGGAGGAGCTATGGTGAGCAAGCTGTCCAACATATCCTGGCGCAAAGGCACTTTTGTGGACACAATGAAGGAGTGGCAGAAGCAGTGGTTCTACATCACAGAACCTCGCGGCACTACCTGGGCCGCAGCTGCCGAATTCCGCTCCGGCGCTCCCATGCGACTCACCTCCTGGGTCGAGAAGAGACCGAACTAGGGTTCCCCTGACGAGGTGATAGTGCTGCAGACGCGCGTTCATAGCATGTCAACCAAGAAAGTCAAGCTCGTTGATGTGATCTAGGTGATGCTGGTTCGCCGGATCCATTCGTGCCAAAGCCGAAGCCGTCCTCTGTGCGAGTTCAACCCGAAGAGGGATCAGACCCTAGTGAGGCTCTTCGAGACTACTCACGAAGGCGCATGGAAGTTGCTCTTTAAGGGCAACGAGAAACCACAAGCCACGGATTCAGACCGTGGTCACGATTGTAAACACCCCGCCAGTGAGGTATGCTATTTTTTGATGTATCCCCAACTTAATCGTTTCAAGGATGATGTCTGAGCTTATCATTGCATTTCCAGGACTGGATGGAGAGGGCGAAGCGGATCCAGTGTCCGGCTCTGCTGCCTGAAGAACTGGTCATCCCTCGTCTAGCGAAGATGCTGGTGCCGGTGCCTGATAAGGCGTCGGAGAAGAAGGCCGGGAAGAAGGCCAAGGGGGCTAAGAGTGGCCCCCATTGCAAGGGAACTTGAGACGTGACGTCCGAAGATGACGAAGCCCATTCCTCTGTCCCTGAGGACAATGGCGACGAAGAGGAGGAGGAGGAGGAGGAGGAGGAGGAAAACAACCCTCCCCCCTAGGAGAGGAAGAAGAAGAGGGCGGCTTCGGCGCATTTGGAGGCGGAAACGCCCAAGAAGGGGAAGAGCATCCCAGCGGTCAACGCCACGTGGGACGTCGATAGCAGTCCGGAGAGACGACCCCGCACTAAGCCCCAGGCCGCATCGTAAGTGACACGACTCGCTCATGCGCACATCCGGCCCTTTCTCTTCATTATCATGACATAGTTAATTGTGCTATTGCAGTCCGGCCCGTGACCTTATCCAGCGATCCTCATCTAGAGGTTCGTTGGCTCCGTCGGAGATGGCGAGCATGTCGCCACCGCCTGCTTATTCCCTCGGGGCCAGGGAAGACACCGAAGTGTTATCCCAGAGGACCGCTCCGAGTCGGGGAGGAGCCCAAGACGCTGTCCGGGAGGCGCCACAAGGCGAGACCTCCACTGTCGGACACATGGGGGAGCCGATCCCCATGGAGTTGTCGTAGAGGGCCGCATCCAGTTCAGCCCTCAGTCGAATACGATTCAGGAGGCCCATACGGCTTCGGAGTCGGGAGAACAACCCCCTTTGAATGAGGGGGATGCGCCGCTTCCATCGGTGGCCCTTGTCCATCCAGGGGCGTCGGATAACCTGATGGAGGCGCTTCGAGGCACCTCTGTAGTGGACGAGCACCGTGTCCTTATGGGTGCGGTGATCGAGAAGATTCAGTCAGCCAAGAGTGGACTGAATGAAGCCTGCAGCAGCCTGTTGACAAGTTTCGAGGTAAGAAAGAGAAAAATCCCCGCGTAGCCAGTAGCCTCTGAGACACTGTCCGGTGTTCGGCAAGAAGAACCTGACAGAGGATCAATCTTCTCTTGTAAGAGACTAACGTAATACGTACGAATAAGCAGGCGTCGCTGTTGGCTGCGACCTCCCATGCTGCCGAAGTCCCTAAGCTGAGGCAGAGGTTGGAGTGGACCAACAACAAGCTCGGTGAGGTTAGGGTTCGGCTCCAGGAGAAGCAAGGTGAGTGACGACTTGCTGTGTGTTTAGAAAGGATAGGCGCTGTATTTTGACCGCTATGTCGTAATATGTGTAGGAGGCACGACCAAGGTCGAGGCCCTGAAGAAGGCCCTGGGCGAGGCCGAGGAGGCTGTCCAGCAGCAAGCCGCCCGTAAGAAGTCCAAGGCCCAGGTCAAAGAAATCCACCAGGAGCTCCAGGATGCGGTCAAGAAATGCGAAGTCTTGGAGCATGATGCATCGGTTGAAGGGACCGAACTCGCCAAGGCCCGTCAGAGCGTGGAGACCGCACGGAATGAGGCCCAGGGTGCCCTCCAGGAGATGCAGGAGGCCAAGAATACCACGGCAGGTAAGGCATTTAAGATGCAAAGCAAGTATGTGGAGAAGCAATACATTTTACTAACCAGGGTTCGGAGTTCCCCAGGAGCTTTTGCGGATTTACCACCTAGTGTATCAAACGCCGCAGAGTTCTACCGAGCCGAAGGAGGGGGTTATACGGAGAAGCTATTTTGGTTGCAGTATGCGGCGCCAGAGCATCCCGTGTCCTTCACCGATCTGCTGAAACAGCTGGTGGAGCTGCATAGGGTGGCCGAACTAGCAATGAAGGATTTCATAATCCGGCTATGGCTAGCCGAAGCTATTTCAAGCAGCTACTTCCGACTTGTGAGGCGGGTGGTAAACGCCTATCCTCGGCTGGACGTCGTCAAGCGCTCGGCCTGCATTGAAGGTGCGTGCATGGCCTTTGCCCGTTGCAAGATGTGGTGGGTGAAGATGGACGCCGTCTAGGTGACCAGAGGGCCACCGGAGGGCAAGGAACACCGCACACCCGAACGGTATTTTGCGTATGTCCTGGAGGGGTCTCGCCTTGCGGCGGCGCAATGTTCACAGGACATTGTATTTGAATATATGTATTCATGTTGCCTTTGCCTTGTATTATGAGAACAAAGCCTATTTTGTAATGTAATTTTGTTAAGCTTTGAATTGTTTCCTCCTATGCAGTTGTATTGCATGTAATCTTAGGGTTGGCCAGTCATCGGCTTCTGCCCTCACGTAGGTAGTACGAAGGTGTTCGGGATGGAATCTAAACAATCTTGATCCAATTATATGGTCCCTGAAGGAGTCGTTTAACGCAACAAACAAGGCAATCAGACTGTACGGCTTAAACGCCCTCACTTATCCATATGAGTTTTATAATAAAGCGTAGGTGCAGCTCCTGGTTCGAACCAGGGTGCTGTCAGCATCTGACCGGGAAGTGCCGATCTTTCGCATAATGCGGAAAAAATCTCCAACGATTTGTGACCCTCGAACAGTTGACCGGCTTTCGCCGTATCATGACAGTCAGTGTCGGCTTTCTTTACTGGGGTGCTCATCTGGTCAAGGCCAGGGCACAGTCGCAGTAGTTCTCCCTTTACTACCCTAGCAGATTTAGCGGAACGTAGGGTAGAAAGCACAGGAGCCGGGCAACCCAATTATTGACCAAGGACATGATTCGTTGCCAATGCATATAATGCCAAATTCGGGGTGCCGAACTTATCTTTAGGGATTGTTCGGACTTTGTTGCTGTATCATGGGGCGATGGGAGCCCTTGGCAAATATGAAACGTACCAAAGTGTACAGCTGCTAGGAAATAAGTAATATAAAGGAAAACAGAGGGAAAACAGAGATAGGATCCGGAGCCCTTGAACTTGGATCTTGAACTATTTCCATTATAGTTGGGTTAATGCGTCCAAGCACATTGGTACAAAATAATGCAATAAGCAACCGGCTATTTGACATGCCATACCCGAAGGCGGACTGCGCGTGGGTCCTGAAAAATGGTTAGCCTCTAGGGCTTCCCATGTACGCCTGTGCTCCGTGTCAATCCGGTGTGTTTGTCCTTTGACGGGATCGTTGATCAGGCCGTTGAAGGAGGCCCCCATAGGAGAAACCTGAAACAAGGGAAAATGAGATAGTAAAGTTATATGTGTTTCCGGGATCGGTCTGGCCTAACCGTGGATTCCGGGATAGCTTGTGCCTCCGTCGATGTCCATGGAATTTTGAGTGCGTAGTTATGGACGCGTGGTATGAATGCCACTACCTCGTCGGGACTGGGATGGAGGCCGAATTGCTAATCGAGCTCTTGACGAGCCGCGCTGTCCTCTTGTAGTGTAGTCCGGACCCTCTTAATGATGTCTAGGGGCTCGGCAGCCAGACTATGATGCTGCTTGAGAAGGCCGCTTTGTACCTCTACTGCTAGGGCGGCGGTGTGCTCCTCTATCCGGAGGGAGCATTTTGTGTTTCCGTTGACTGTTATGACGCCACGCGGACCGGGCATCTTCAGCTTCAGATAAGCATAGTGTGGCACCGCGTTGAATCTAGCAAACATTGTTCGTCTGAGTAGTGCGTGGTAGCCGCTGCGGAAGGGGACGATATCGAATATTAACTCCTCACTTCGGAAGTTGTCCGAGGAACCAAAGACCACCTCTAGTGTGATTGAGCCCGTGCAGCGGGCCTCAATGCCTGGTATGACTCCTTTAAAGGTAGTCTTTGCGGGTTTGATTCGTGAGGGATTAATGCCCATCTTCCGCACTATATCCTGATAGAGCAGGTTGAGGCTGCTACCACCGTCCATCAGGACTCATGTTAGGTGAAATCCATCGATGATTGGGTCGAGGACCAGTGCGGCTGAACCGCCATGCTGGATACTAGTTGTGTGATTTCGATGATCGAAGGTGATCGGGAATGACGACCACAGATTGAATTTTGGGGCGACTGGCTCTATCACATAGATGTCCCTAAGTGCTCGCTTGCGCTCCCTTTTGGGGATGTGTGTAGCGTATATCATGCTCCTCGTTTTCACTTGAGGAGGAAATTTCTTCTGCCCTCCAGTGTTCGGCTGCCGGGGCTCTTCGTCCTCGTCCTCACTTTGTGATCCCTTTTCTTTGTTTTTGGCATTGAACTTGCCAGCCTATTTGAAAACCCAACAGTCTCTGTTGGCGTGATTGGCTTGTTTGTTTGGGGTACCATGTATCTGGCACGGACGATCGATTATGCGATCTAGGATGGATGGTCCCTCGCTATTTCTTTTGTAGGGCTTCTTTCGCTGTCCGGACTTGGAGCCGCTGAATCTGGCGTTAATGGTGGTGTCATCGGTGTTGTCGCCATTGCTTCGGCGTTTGTGTCTGTTGCGCCAGATCTTTCCAGAGCTGTTCTTGGCCTCGGAGGGGCCTGTCTCGCTGGCTGTGTTTTTGCTACGAGCCAGCCAGTTGTCCTCACCCGCGCAAAAGCGGGTCATGAGTCCCGTAAGGGCTGCCATGGACTTCGGCTTTTCTTGGCCGAGGTGGCGTGCTAGCCATTCGTCATGGATGCGGTGTTTAAAGGCTGCTAGGGCTTTGACATTCGGATAGTCCATGGTATGGTTCTTTTTGGTTAGGAACCTAGTCCAGAATTTTCTGGTTGATTCTCCAGGTTGTTGAACTATGTGGCCTAAGTCATCGGCATCGGGTGGCCGGACATATGTACCTTGGAAGTTGTCAAGAAAGGCCTCTTCCAAGTCCTCTTAGCTGCCGATGGAATTCTCGGGCAAGCTATTCATCCAGTGTCTATCTGGCCCTTAGAGTTTTAGTGGGAGGTATTTGATGGCGCGGAGAATAAAGTCCTCAATCCATACTGCAGGGTCAGTTGTTTCGTCGTATGATTCAATATTAACGGGCTTGAACCCCTTGGGGAATTCGTGATCCAGCACCTCATCTGTGAAGCGGAGAGGGTGTGTGGCGCCTCTATATCGGGCCGCATCACGGCGCACCTCCGATGGAGTGCGTCTGTGGTTATTGGCCCGGGCGTGATTTGGTTTGTCACGCCCGAATAGGTAGTCGTCATCCCGAGTTGGGAAGCGTCCTCGCAATCCGTAGATTGATCTGGTGTGTTCTGCTCTACTGTCCAGCTCCTGCCGCAGGTCGTATGCATGGTCCCAAGCTGTTCTATCCCTGTTTTTACGAGGTGGTGGGGCGGGCTGTTGTTCGGCCTGAGATGCCACTTTATCCCGACCGTGGGGTGGTTGGTCCGTCGCACTATCCCGACTGCGTGGTGGTCGGTCCGCATTGCGTGAGGGAGGTATGGGATTTGGTGCCTCCTCATCGAACTGAGGTAGCAGTCTACGCTTTGGGTAACTCTTGGCTGGGCGCTTGAGGCCTTATTCTTCAGCTGCTAGGACATCAGCCCACCTATCAATGAGCAGGTCTTGATCAGCTTGAAGCTGCTGCTGCTTCTTCTTCAGGCTTCTTGAAGTGGCTATTAGCTGGCGCTTGAAGCGCTCCTGCTCGAGGGGTGCCCCATGCACGATGAAGTCCTCATTGCCGAGGCTCTCATCATCCTCGGAGACTGGACGATAACTATCATCGTCTGGGTCATTGGGCATGGTCTGATTATCAGGGTTATCTTGCATGTTGTCTTGTTCCTCCTGTTCGGATGCAGCCCGGACAGGGTCTTCCTAGTTTTCGGCGACGCCCGGAGTACTATTCTCTCCGGTGCTAGTATTTCTGTCATTTGAGCGTTGAGGCTTAGAGCGGCGTTTAGGGCGCCGATGCTTGGACTGTGTCTCAGAATGTTTATTCGCAACTGGATCTCCTTTGTCATCGTCGCTAGCTTTTTTAGGTGTGTCGACCATGTACACATCATACGAAGAGGAGGTCATCCAATGTCTAGTAAATGGTGGGTTTTGGCCTTGCTCCTGGTCGGCATCATCGTCCATACCGTCGAAGTCTTTGGAGCCATAATTGAGCACGTCGTTTAAGTCATCGACAGTGGCTATGAAGTGGGTGGCGGGTGGGAAACAAAATTTCCCATCATCAGCCTCTGGCTCAATCCAAACATAGTTCGGCTGTGAGTCCTTCTCGAAGGATAAGTTCTTTAAAGAGTTTAGCATATCACCCCAAGGTGAGTGCTAGAAGATGTCTGCGGCGCTAAATTCGAAAATCGATAACCGATCCAGCTCGGTGTCCGCAGGTGTACCCGGTCTGGGACTTATAGCCAGAGACGAACCTGGAGTTCCATTGGCACAAATATCGCTAGGTGCCGAGTCCGTGTGCGGCTCCAACGCCGCGGACTCTGTGGCTTCGGATGGCACGATTTGCTCCAGTTCTAAGACCGTTGCAGCAACAGGGACCATCCCTTGGATGTGATTGCTACCTCTTTTAGCACTGCCTTGGTTTTCCCTGAAGAGGAAGGGATGATGCAGCAAAGTAGCGTAAGTATTTCACTCAGTTTTTGAGAACCAAGGTATCAATCCAGTACGAGGCTACGCGCGAGTCCCTCGCACCTGCACAAAACAAATAAATCCTCGCAACCAATGCAAATAGGGGTTGTCAATCCCTATAGGGCCACTTACGAGAGTGAGATCTGATAGATATGATAAGATAACATTTTTGGGATTTTTATGATAAAGATGCAAAGTAAAATAAAGGCAAAGTAAATAGAAAAGTAAAAAACTAAGTAGTAGGAGCTTGATATGATAAAGATAGACCCGGGGGCCATAGGTTTCACTAGTGGCTTCTCTCGAGAGCATAAGTATTCTACGGTGGGTGAACAAATTACTATTGAGCAATTGACAGAATTGAGCATAGTTATGAGAATATCTAGGTATGATCATGTATATAGGCATCACATCCGAGACAAGTAGACCGACTCCTGCCTGCATCTACTACTATTACTCCACTCATCGACCGCTATCCAGCATGCTTCTAGAGTATTAAGTTAAAAACAAAGTAATGCCTTAAGCAAGATGACATGATGTAGAGGGATAGACTCATGCAATATGAAGAAAACCCCATCTTGTTATCCTCGATGGCAACAATACAATACGTGCCTTGCTACCCTTACTGTCACCGGGAAAGGACACCGCAAGATTGAACCCAAAGCTAAGCACTTCTCCCATTGCAAGAAAGATCAATCTAGTAGGCCAAACCAAACTGATAATTCGAAGAGACTTGCAAAGATAACCAATCATACATAAAAGAATTCAGAGAAGATTCAAATATTATTCATAGATACACTTGATTATAAACCCACAATTCATCGGTCTCAACAAACACATCGCAAAAAGAAGATTACATCGAATAGATCTCCACAAGAGAGGGGGAGAACATTGTATTGAGATCCAAAAAGAGAGAAGAAGCCATCTATCTACTAACTATATATGGACCCGTAGGTTTGAGGTAAACTACTCACACTTCATCGGAGGGGCTATGGTGTTGATGTAGAAGCCCTCCGTGATTGATGCCCCTTCCGACAGAGCTCCAGAATAGGCCCCAAGATGGGATCTCGTGGATACAGAAAGTAACGGCGGTGGAATTAGGGTTTTGGCTCTGTTTCTGATCATTTGGGGGTACATGGGAATATATAGGAGGAAGAAGTATGTCGGTGGAGCAACAGGGGGCCCACGAGGGTGGAGGGCACTGATACGTCTCCAACGTATCCATAATTTTTGATTGCTCCATGCTATATTATCTACTGTTTTGGACTATATTGGGATTTATTTTCCACTTTTATATTATTTTTAGGACTAACCTATTAACCGGAGGCCCAGCCCAGAATTGTTGTTTTTTGCCTATTTCAGTGTTTCGAAGAAATGGAATATCAAACGGAGTCCAAACAGAATGAAACCTTCGGGAATGTGATTTTCTCACCGAAGGTGATCCAGGAGACTTGGACCCTATGCCAAGGCATCAAAGAGGCGGTCACGAGGGTGGGGGGCGCCCCCCCTAGGGAGCGCCCCCTGCCTCGTGGGCCCCTCGGAGCTCCACCGACATACCTCTTCCTCCTATATATACCTACGTACCCCCAAACGATCAGAACATGAGCCAAAAATCTAATTCCACCACCGCAACTTTCTGTATCCACGAGATCCCATCTTGGGGCCTGTTCTGGAGCTCCGCCGGAGAGGGTCGTCATCACGGAGGGCTTCTACATCATCACAGCCTCTCCGATGAAGTGTGAGTAGTTTACCTCAGACCTTCGGGTCTATAGTTAGTAGCTAGATGGCTTCTTCTCTCTTTTTGGATCTCAATACAAAGTTCTCCCCCTCTCTCGTGGAGATCTATTCGATGTAATCTTCTTTTTGCAGTGTGTTTGTTGAGACCGATGAATTGTGTGTTTATGATCAAGTCTATCTATGAATAATATTTGAATCTTCTCTTAATTCTTTTATGTATGATTGGTTATCTTTGCAAGTCTCTTTGAATTATCCGTTTGGTTTGGCCAACTAGATTGGTAGTTCTTGCCATGGGAGAAGTGCTTAGCTTTGGGTTCGATCTTGCGGTGTCCTTTCCCAGTGACAGAAGGGGCAGCAAGGCACGTATTGTATCGTTGCCATCGAGGATAACAAGATGGGTTTTATTTCATATTGCATGAATTTATGTCTCTACATCATGTCATCTTGCTTAAGGCGTTACTCTATTTTTAACTTAATACTCTAGATGCATGCTGGATAGCGGTCGATGAGTGGGGTAATAGTAGTAGATGCAGAATCATTTCGGTCTACTTGTCACGGACGTGATGCCTATATACATGATCATGCCTAGATATTCTCATAACTATGCTCAATTCTGTCAATTGCTCAACAGTAATTTGTTCACCCACCATAGAATACTTATGCTCTTGAGAGAAGCCACTAGTGAAACCTATGGCCCCCGGGTCTATTCTCATCATATCAATCTCCATCACTTTAATCTTGCTTTGCTTTTTTACTTTACCTTTTACTTTTTACTTTGCATCTCTATACCAAAAATATTATATCTATCAGATCTCACTCTCGTAAGTGACCGTGAAGGGATTGACAACCCCTAATCGCGTTGGTTGCGAGTAGCTATCGTCTTGTGCAGGTACGGGGGACTTGAGCGTGGCCTCCTACTGGATTGATACCTTGGTTCTCAAAAACTGAAGGAAATACTTACGCTACTCTGCTGCATCATCCCTTCCTCTTCGGGGGAATCCAACGCAATCTCAAGAGGTAGCAAGAAGAATTTCTGGCGCCGTTTCCGGGGAGTCTACGCAAAAAGCCAACATACCAAGTACCCATCACAATCCCTATCTCTCGCATTACATTAGTTGCCATTTGCCTGTCGATTTCCACTCCCCCACTTCACCCTTGCCATTTTATTCGCCCTCTCTTTCCCAATCTCCTTCTTCTTTACGTTTGCCTTTTTCTCGCTTGCCTTGTCATCATGGCTAGTCTGATATCTTCTCCGTTGTCTCCCGAGAATGAAGTCCTAAATTTTAAACAAAGGGAGGGAGAAAATCTAAAAGATGCTTGGTATAGAATTTGCAATCCTCAAAATAGATCTACCAGGAAGCAATCTACTTCAGTTCTTCTCTGCAATTTTTATGTAGGCGTTAATCCTTGGTATAGATATATTCTCGATACCATTACCGGAGGGAACTTCTTGGGAAGCCATACTTTTGATTCTTATACTGCTATGTTAGATTTATTTGGCTCACCACCTCTTTTGGTTAATGGAACCATGTTAACTTTGGAGCATGTCATGCAAACACTTGAAATTGTTGAAAATAAAGTTGCTACTATTGAATTAATTGAAAATCTAGATAAAAACATCCACAATCAAATTACTCAATATGGATCTAAGGTGGGAATGACTTTGAATAATATTAAGGAAAAGGAACCCATAGTTAATGAGAAGATAAACTTAGATTCTACTAGAACTGATAAACTTGAGGGTATAATTACAAACTTGGGGACCACTTTTTCTTCCGTAAAGAATACTCCAAGTCCTCCTACTAAAATTGCCAAGCTTATGTATGTTCCTAAAAATAAGGGTGAATCATCTAGTAAGGAAACTGCGGATCTTAAATCTATAAGTATTCATCCCAATCTTTTTGCTATCATTAAGGAACCAATTGCTACAAATGAATTTTTTGATCTTGTGCCTAAAAGTTTGATAATCACTAGAGAGAAATAAATTCCTAAGGGAAATAGATGCCTCATCAAAGAATTGCCTACCAAAGATGGCAATACCTAGATCTATCCTTGCTTTTATGCCTAGCTCGGGGCGTTAAACGATAGCGCTTGTTGGGAGGCAACCCATTTTTATTTTTATTCCTTGCTTTTTGCTCCTGTTTAGTAATAAATAAATTATTTAGCCTCTGTTTTGGTTGTGTTTTTTGTGTTTAATTAGTGTTTGTGCCAAGTAGAACCGTTGGGAAGACTTGGGGAAAGTCTTGTTGAACTTGCTGTAAAAAACAGAAACTGTAGCGCTCACGAGAACTACTGTCATGTTTATTTGGATAGTGCTATTTAGTTAATTCTTTTTGCAGATGATTAATAGATAAATTCCTCACGTCCAGAAATTTATTTTAAAATTTTTGGGGTTCCAGATCTTGCGCTAGATACAGATTACTACAGACTGTTCTGTTTCTGACAGATTCTGTTTTTCATGTGTTGTTTGCTTATTTTGATGAATCTATGGCTAGTAAAATAGTTTATAATCCATAGAGAAGTTTGAATACAGTAGGTTTAACACCAATATAAATAAATAATGAGTTCATTACAGTACCTTGTAGTGGTCTTTTGTTTTCTTTCGCTAACGGAGCTCACGAGTTTTCTACCTTAAGTTTTGTGTTGTGAAGTTTTCGAGTTTTGCGTAAGGATTTGATGGATTATGGAACAAGGAGTGGTAAAAGCCAAAGCTTGGGGATGCCCCGGAAGTAATCCCCTCTTTTGTCCACTTCTATCGGTAACTTTACTTGGAGCTATATTTTTATTCACCAACATGATATGTGTTTTGCTTGGAGCGTCTTGTATTATTTGTGTCTTCGTTTTTTAGTGTGCCACAATCATCCTTGTTGTACACACCTTTTGAGAGAGCCATACATGAATTAGAATTTGATAGAATACTCTATGTGCTTCACTTATATCTTTTGAGCGTTATAATTTTGCTCTATGTGCTTCACTTATATCTTTTTGAGCTAAGTAATTTTGCTCTGTGTGCTTCACTTAGATCTTTTAGAGCACGGCGGTGGATTTGTTTTAAAGAAACTATTGGTCTCTCATGCTTCACTTAAATTATTTTGAGAGTCTCTTAATAGCATGGTAATTTTCTTAATAATAATATGCTTGGTATTCAAGATTTGTGAAACTTTCTTTTGAGTGTGTTGAATACTAAGAAAAGATTGAAGCATGATAATTGTTTTGAGATATGGAGGTGATAATATTAAATTCATGCTAGTTGAGTAGTTGTGAATTTGAGAAATACTTGTGTTGAAGCTTGTGATTCCCGTAGCATGCACGTATGGTGAACCGTTATGTGATGAGTCGGAGCATGATTTATTTATTGATTGTGTTCCTTGTGAGTGGCGGTCGGGGACGAGCGATGGTCTTTTCCTACCAATCTATCCCCCTAGGAGCATGTGCGTAATACTTTGCTTTGATAACTTGTAGATTTTTGCAATAAGTATATGAGTACTTTATGACTAATGTTGAGTCCATGGATTATACGCACTCTCACCCTTCCACCTTTGCTAGCCTCTCTAATACCGCGCACCTTTCGCTGGTATCATACACCCACCATATACCTTCCTCAAAACAGCCATCATGCCTACCTATTATGGCATTTCCATAGCCATTCCGAGATATATTGACATGCAACTTTCCACCGTTCCGTTTATTATGACACACTCCATCATTGTCATATTGCTAGCATGATCATGTAGTTGACATCGTATTTGTGGCAAAGCCACCGTTCATAATTCCTTCATACATGTCACTCTTGATTCATTGCATATCCCGGTACACCACCGGAGGCATTCATATATAGTCATATTTTGTTCTAAGTATCGAGTTGTAATTGTTGAGTTGTAAGAAAAATAAAAGTGTGATGATCATCATTATTAGAGCATTGTCCTAGTGAGGAAAGAATGATGGAGACTATGATTCCCCCACAAGTCGAGATGAGACTCCGGACGAAAAATAAATAAAAGAGGTCAAAGAAGCCCAAAAAAAGAGAAAGAAAATAGGCCATAAAAAAGGCCCAAATAAAAAAATGAGAGAAAAAGAGAGAAGGGACAATGTTACTATCCTTTTACCACACTTGTGCTTCAAAGTAGCACCATGATCTTCATAGTAGATAGTCTCTCATGTTATCACTTTCATATACTAGTGGGAATCTTTCATTATAGAACTTGGCTTGTATATTCCAATGATGGGATTCCTCAAATTGCCCTAGGTCTTCATGAGCAAGCAAGTTGGATGCACACCCACTTAGTTTCTTTTTGAGCTTTCATATACTTATAGCTCTAGTGCATCCGTTGCATGGCAATCCCTACTCACTCACATTGATATCTATTGATGGGCATCTCCATAGCCCGTTGATACGCCTAGTTGATGTGAGACTATCTTCCCCTCTTTTTGTCTTCTCCACAACCACCACTCTATTCCACCTATAGTGCTATATCCATGGCTCACGCTCATGTATTGCGTGAAGATTGAAAAAGTTTTGAAAAAGTTAGAGTATGAAACAATTGCTTGGCTTGTCATCGGGGTTGTGCATGATTTAAATATTTTGTGTGGTGAAGATAGAGCATAGCCAGACTATATGATTTTGTAGGGATAACTTTCTTTAGCCATGTTATTTTGAGAAGACATAATTGCTTTGTTAGTATGCTTGAAGTATTATTATTTTTATGTCAACATGAACTTTTGTCTTGAATCTTTCCAATCTGAATATTCATATCACAATTAAGAATATTTGCATTGAAATTATTCCAAGTAGCACTCCGCATCAAAAATTCTCTTTTTATCATTTACCTACTCGAGGACGAGCAGGAATTAAGCTCGGGGATGCCTGATATGTCTCCAACGTATCTATAATTTTTGGTTGCTCCATGCTATATTATCTACTATTTTGAACTATATTGGGCTTTATTTTCCACTTTTATATTTTATTTGGGACTAACCTATTAATCGGAGGCCGAGCCCAAAATTGCTGTTTTTTTGCCTATTTCAGTGTTTCGAAGAAACGGAAGATCAAACGGAGTCCAAACGGAATGAAACCTTCGGGAACGTGATTTTCTCATCGAACGTGATCCAGGAGACTTGGATCCTATGCCAAGGCATCAGAGAGGCGGTCACGAGGGTGGGGGGCGCCCTCCCCCCTAGGTCGCGCCCCCTGCCTCGTGGGCCCCTCGGAGCTCCATCGACGTACTTCTTCCTCCTATACATACCTACGTACCCCCAAACGATCAGAGCAGGAGCCAAAAACCTAATTCCACCGCCACAACTTTCTGTATCCACGAGATCCCATCTTGGGGCCTGTTCCGGAGCTCCGCCGGAGAGGCCGTCATCACGGAGGGCTTCTACATCATCATAGCCTCTCCGATGAAGTGTGGGTAGTTTACCTCAGACCTTCGGGTCCATAGTTAGTAGCTAGAAGGCTTCTTCTCTCTTTTTGGATCTCAATACAAAGTTCTCCCCCTCTCTCGTGGAGATCTATTCGATGTAATCTTATTTTTGCGGTGTGTTTGTTGAGACCGATGAATTGTGGGTTTATGATCAAGTCTATCTATGAATAATATTTGAATCTTCTCTGAATTCTTTTATGTATGATTGGTTATCTTTGCAAGTATCTTCGAATTATCCGTTTGGTTTGGCCAACTAGATTGGTAGTTCTTGTCATGGGAGAAGTGCTTAGCTTTGGGTTCGATCATGCGGTGTCCTTTCCCAGTGACAGAAGGGGCAGCAAGGCACGTATTGTATCGTTGCCATCGAGGATTACAAGATGGGGTTTATTTCATATTGCATGAATTTATCTCTCTACATCATGTCATCTTGCTTAAGGCGTTACTCTGTTTTTAACTTAATACTCTAGATGCATGCTGGATAGCGGTCGATGAGTGGAGTAATAGTAGTAGGTGCAGAATCATTTCGGTCTACTTGTCACGGACATGATGCCTATATACATGATCATGCCTAGATATTCTCATAACTATGCTCAATTCTGTCAATTGCTCAACAGTAATTTGTTCACCCACCGTAGAATACTTATGCTCTTGAGAAAAGCCACTAGTGAAACCTGTGGCCCCTAGGTCTACTCTCATCATATCAATCTCCATCACTTTAATCTTGCTTTGCTTTTTACTTTGCCTTTTACTTTTCAGTTTGCATCTCTATACCAAAAATATTATATCTATCAGATATCACTCTCGTAAGTGACCGTGAAGGGATTGACAACCCCTAATCGCGTTGGTTGCGAGTAGCTATCGTTTTGTGCAGGTACGAGGGACTTGAGCATGGCCTCCTACTGGATTGATACCTTGGTTCTCAAAAACTGAGGGAAATACTTACGCTACTCTGCTGCATCATCCCTTCCTCTTCGGGGAAATCCAACGCAAGCTCAAGAGGTAGCAGGCACGCATGGGGGGTAGGCGCGCCCACCTACCTCGTGGCCTCTTGGTACGTGTCTTGACATAGGGTCGAAGTCTCCTGAGTTGTATTCGATGAGAAAACGTTCCCGAAGGTTTCATTCCGTTTGGACTCCGTTTGATATTCCTTTTCTTCGAAACCCTAAAACAGGCAAAAAACAACAATTCTGGGTTGGGCCTCCGGTTAACAGGTTAGTCCCAAAAAATAATATAAAAGTGGATAATAAAGCCCAATAATGTCCAAAACAGTAGATAATATAGCATGGAGCAATAAAAAATTATAGATACGTTGGAGACGTATCAGTGACCCGATGATAGATTTAAGTCATGTTCATCGGAGCGAGGGGGAGCGATCGCTGCAGTCTCAAATCCATTGAAGATCAAGTCTCCACGGATATCAGCGACGTAGTTCAAGCTTCCAAATCTGAACTGGTGGCTAGGGGCGTAGCTATCGATCTGCTCCAGATGGTCAAGCGAGTTGGCCCGCAGTACAAAGCCGTCGAACACGAAAATCTGTCCGGGGAGGAAGGTTTCTCCTTGGACAGCGTTGCTATGGACGATTGAAGGGGCCATCGAACCTTTCGTCGACAGCATAGTGTAACTCTCAATGAAAGCACCAATGTCGGTGTCAAAACCGGCGGATCTCGGGTAGGGGGTCCCGAACTCTGCGTCTAGGATCGATGGTAACAGGAGACAGGGGACAAGATGTTTACCTAGGTTCGGCCCTCTCTATGCAGGTAATACCCTACGTCCTTCTTGATTGATATTGATGAATATGAGTGTTACAGGAGTTGATCTACCACGAGATCAAGATGGCTAAACCCTAGAAGCCTAGCCTATATAACTATGGTAATGAATATATCCTTTCCGGACTAACCCCTCCGGTTCATATAGACACCAGGGGGATCTAGGGTTTACATAGAGTCGGTTGCATAAGAAGGAATCTTCATAATCGGTTGCCAATTTTTCCTTCCATGCTAAGGAAAGTCCAATCCGGACACAGGTACAATCTTCGGCCATCATATCTTCACAACCCATCAGTCGGGCCCATGGATAATAGGCGGGACACCCGAGGACCCCTTAGTACACTAATCCCTCAGTGGGCACGTGGGCAGCGGTTGGAGGTTGACAAAGTTGACCGATGGGTCCTACTAGTCAGCGCCAGAGGGAGATGAGAGAGGGGGTTGAGGCACGGGGATGGCTAGTTGGGCTGTGGCCTGACTCGCTGGCTCGGTAGGGTTTTTATTTATTTATTTACTTTTCTTCCTTTTGTTTTCCTTTTTGTTTTCTGTTTCTTCTATTATTTCTATTTAATTGTGATTTTTATTTTTCTTTCAAAAATAAACTTGAATATTTATAATTTGTTGAACATTTTATTTGGACCTTTTGAGCATATTTTTTCTACACTTTTATTTTATGAGTTCTTTTATTATTTCTTTGAACATATTTTGTATTTTTCAGAATAGTTTTCTACTGTTTTTCTTGAACCTGGTTTTCTTGGCCCATCTTCATTACATTTTGAATATTTCATTCAGGAAAGTATTATCTAACCCCTTTAGGGTTTTGTTCAACTCTGTGTTTTCTATTGTTTAAGGTTTTAACCAAAAGATAACCAACTTTCAACTACTTGCATAGGGCCTTTGACCCTCTAGGTTGATCAATAAAAGCAAACAAAATCAATCATGAAGCATACTTCTAGGCAATGTTAGTTGACTAGCAAGCAAACAAGGGATTTTATAGAAAAAAGTAATTCCCTGTAAAATTTTCAACATACACGATTTGGGAAAAATCTGGGATGCGACAAACTCGGAACGAACTATACTGAGAATCTAGGAAACAACATTGTCGATGCACATGGCTGACCAAGATCCCAGGGATTGCTTCAGACTCCACCCCATTAGCTGAAGAGGAGCCGAAAGCTAAAGGCACATGATGCTAGAGAGGCTTGCAATGAAGTACATGTCCCAACTGTGATCATTGCGCCATTTGGAGGTGTTGTGGAGTCAGGATGCCATGCAACATTGTTGGCGATGAAGTACAGCGTGCCGAAGCACACAAGATGTTCAGGCCTAAGCCCACACTGATTACCAGAGAGGATCCCACCTGAATCATGGCTCTAGCATGCGCTTGCCTCACGGTGGTCGGTAACAGTCACTGAGATTTCGCGACAGTACTTCTGATTTGAATTTTTTGTGAAGGCAAGGCACCCGTGGATGGTATGGGTATGAGACTTCACAGGTAAGATGTTTTATCTAGATTCATAGGGCCTTGTTCTAGGGGGAAGAACCAACCTCCACTGGATGTTTTTCTCTAGTATGAACATTATGGTTATAATTGGGGGGGGGGTCTGATGATCACCATCCTTGTTTTATATGGGACAATGAGGATGTGTAGTACGGCGATTGTTATGAGCCACGATGTAATAAATTAAAAATTATGATGGTTTTTTACTAATCAAATTATCCTAGCACCATAATGTTGTCCTAAAAGGCGTCATTTATAACGTCAACATGATTGACCACGTTTGGTCCAGTCGGATGGACGTTACAGTACTTATTAGCCAGATGGGCTTTGTGATACCAACATGGCCGAGTGATTTGATACGTCTCCAATGTATCTATAATTTATGAAGTATTCATGCCATGTTTGTAACAATTTTATATGGTTTTGGTATGATTTGATTAGAACTAACATGGACTGACGCCGTTTTCAGCAGAACTACCGTGGTGTCATTTTTTGTGCAGAAATAGAAGTTCTCGGAATGAGCTAAAAATTTACAGTGATTTTTTATGGACCAAAAGAGACCCCCGAAGCACCGGAGCTAGACCATGATACGTCTCTGTCGTATCTACTTCTCCTAACGCTTCTCCTCTTGTTTTGGACTCTAATTTGCATGATTTGAATGAAAACTAACCCGGACTGACGTTGTTTTCAGCAGAACTACCATGGTGTTGTTTTTGTGCAGAAATAAAAGTTCTCGGATTGGAACGGAACTTTGCGAGGAATTTTAATACAATAAAAGAGAATTTCTGGAGCCAAGAACCACCTGAATGGGCACAACCCACCAGGGCGCACCTGCACCCCCCCAGGTGCGCCCAGGTGGGTTGTCCCCACCTGGTGGCCCCGCATACCCTAAAACCTATGCTATAAAATCCTATTTTTCCAGGAAAAAATCAAGGAGGAAGAATTATCTCGTTTTGCGATACGGAGCCGCCATCACCTCCCGTTCTTCATTGGGAGGCCAGATCTGGAGTCTGTTTGGGGCTCTGAAGAGGGGGATCCTCCGTCTTCGTCATCACCAACTGTCCTCCATCGCCAATTCCATGATGCTCTCCACCGAGAGTGAGTAATTCCTCCGTAGGCTCGCTGGTCGGTGAGGAGTTGTATGAGATTCATCATGTAATCAAGTTAGTTTTGTTGGGGCTTGATCCCTAGTATCCACTATGTTCTAAGATTGATGTTGCTATGACTTTGCTTTGCTTAATGCTTGTCACTTTGGGCCTGGGTGCCATGATTTCAGATATGAACCGTTTATCTTATTAATATTATATCTATGTTCTAGATCCGATCTTGCAAGCTATAGTCACCTACTACGTGTTATGATCTGGCAGCCCCGAAGTGACAATAGTCGGGACCACTCGCGGTGATGACGTAGTTTGAGGAGTTCATGTATTCACCGTGTGCTAATGCTTTGTTCCGGTTCTCTATTAAAAGGAGGCCTTAATATCCCTTAGTTTCCAATAGGACCCCACTGCCACAAGAGGGTAGGACAAAAGATGTCATGCAAGTTCTTTCCATAAGAACGTATGACTATTTATGAAATACATGCCTACATTATATTTATGAACTGGAGCTAGTGCCGCATCGCCCTAGGTTATGACTGTTATATGATGAATATCATCCAAAAAATCACCTATCCAATGCCTACGATTTTCCTACATATTGATGTTGCTGAGTTACTACTGCTACTGTTACTATCATCACTGCTACAAAACTATTGCTATCACTGTTACAGTTATTGTTGCTGCTACCACTACTATCAAAACTATCATATTTCTGTGCTACTGATCACTTTGCTGCAGAGAATTAATCTCTAGGTGTGGTTGAATTGACAACTCAAGTGCTAATACTTGCAAATATTCTTTGGCTCCCCTTGTGTTGAATCTATAAATTTGGGTTGAATACTCTATACTTGTGGGTTATCAAAACCTTTTTCTGGCGCCATTGCCGAAGAGCATAGCTATATTTGTTGAGTCACTTGGGATTATTATCAATTTATCACTATGAAGAATCAGAAGGATGCTAAGACTAAGATTTTTCCCTCTAAGACGAGGGGAGGTAAGGAACTGCCATCCAGCTCTGCTTTAGATTCACCTTCTGTTATTGATGATGCTACTTCTGCTATGAATGTTACTCATGATGATGCTAGTACCTTGCTTCATGATAATGTGCCACTAGGTGAATTTCTTGATGACAAATTGCTAGAGTAAGACAACATGATATTGAAGAAACTGATGAAGAAATTGAAACTGGAAATCTTGAAACACCTATTAGAACTAGCCCTCCTAGATATGAATTGCCTAAAGTACCGAAAGGTTATGTTATGAATGACGAGACAACTAGAGATATTCTTGCTTGTAAGGATAGAGATGATCTAGAAAAATTATTATGCAAGTATTAAGAAAGGACTCTGAATGCTAAAATGAAATGTGATCCTCAGTCTGCTACTTCACCTATATTTGTTGATGATAAGGATTTTGAATTCTCTATCTACCCAAAGTTGATTACTTTGGTTGAATCTGATCCTTTCCATGGTCATGAAACTGAAACTTTTGTGGCACATCTTACTAAGTTGAATGACATAGCCACCCTTTTTTCTCATGATGAGAAAATTCGCTATTACCATATTCTCAAATTATTTCTATTCTCATTAAAGGTTGATGCTAAAGCTTGGTACAATACTCTTGCTCCTGGTTGTGTGTGTAGTCCCCAACATATGATTTATTACTTCTTTGAAAAATATTTTCTTGCTCATAAGAAACAAGCTGCCTTAAAGGAAATATTTAACTTTGTGCAAATTGAAGAAGAGAGTCTCCCACGAGCTTGGGGGAGGCTTCTCCAATTGCCTAATGCTTTGCCTGATCATCTTCTTAAGAAAATTGAAATACTTGATATCTTCTATAATGGACTAACCGATTCTTCTAGGGATTTCCTAGATAGTTATGCTGGTTGTGTTTTCAGGGAATGAAATATTGGACAAGCTGAAGAATTATTGAATAACATATTGAAAAATTATGATGATTGGACTCCTCCTGAACCACCGCTTAAACCCACTCCGAAGAAGAGGGGTATCTTATATCTCAGTCCTGAAGATATGCAAGAGGAAAAGAAATCTATGAAGGAAAAAGGTATTAAGGCAGAGGATGTAAACTTTTTGCCTCCAATTGAAGAAATACATGGGCTTGATAGACCACCATCACCTAAGGTGGTAGAGGTAAATTCTCTAATGAAATTCAATGATAATGATAATCCTCACAATATGCACCCTAGCCAATGGCTTTGTGAGGTTGAAAACTACATTACAAAACAAGATCACTTCAATGCAAATGTTATGAAACAATTGAAATACAATTCTAATGTGATTGCTCGCTTGAGTGACTTGTTATTTAGAATCTCAAATGATGTTAGAGGTGTGGGGAAGCATGCTTCTATGGTTCAAACCAAGTTAGAAGAAGATGCTAAATCACAAAGAGAGTTGTTTGATGAAATTAATAACAATATAAATGACTTTGTCATCAGAGTAGCCATTGGAGGAGGTAAGGTGACTCAGGAACCACTTTATCCTAAGGGACACCCAAAGAGAATTGAATAAGACTTTCAAATAATTAACACTGATGCACCTAGTCCTTCTAAATAGAAAAAGAAAAATGATAGGACTTTGCATGCCTCTAGTGAACCTGAAGTAGAAAAACCTCTTGTTAATGATAATGAAGTTTCTATCTCTGATACTGAAACTTAATATGGTAATGAACACTCACCTTCTGATAATGAAAAAGTTAATTATGAGGTCCATGGAGATACTCCAACAAATGATAAGGAACCAGACAATGATGTTGAGATAGAACCAGCAATTGATCTTGATAACCCACAACCCAAGAATAAAAGGAATGATAAAAGAGACTTTGTGGCTGGAACGCACGGTAAGGAAAGAGAATCATGGGTTAAAAAACCTATGCCCTTTCCACCTAAGTCAACTAAAAAGAAAGATGATGAAGAATTTGAACGCTTTGCTGAAATGCTGAGGCCAGTTGTCACATCCCTAGTTCTGGTATGACATAGACTAGTTAGTCATGTGTGCATCATGTTTAAATTTCAATGAATTTGAAATGGGGACATGTGAAAGCCTCAGAAATCATTTCTGAAAATAACCAAGATAAAAATTGCTCCAAATAGGTCCAAGAAAATGTTCATATTTCTCTGTAAAAATATTGGCAAGAGGTGAAATCCAAACCAATATTTTTAGGTGCCCATAAATATTTATTTTGGGCATTTGGAGTTAATGCAATAACTATTTGCATCGGATTTATATTTGCTATATATACTTAATAAGCGTCCAATAATTCGGTGAAATTGTGAGGGCCTTTGGAATAGTGCAACTACTCCCTACAAAAATTCTCAGAAGAAAACATAATGATTTAGAATTTTTACTAAATCCGAAACTAAAGAAAAAATAGAAAATAGAAACTAAATAGAAAACAGGAAAGAGAGGGCACTGTACCTGGTAGCCCACTTACCTGGCCCAGCTAGCGGCCCAGCCCGCGCGACCACCTCCCAGTCATCGTCCTCCTCCAGCAGCAGGACGAGAGCGTGTGGCCACTGCGCGCAAGCACACGCCCCGGCCACCTCCTGTTTGCCGCCTCCCCCTGGACGGCCTGGAGTCGCCACGATACCCCCTAACTTACTCACCCCTCTCCCTGGTCGCCCCTCCTCCCCTCTGCTCTCTTCCCTACTGCTGCCTCAGAGATCCCGTCGCCGTCGTGCCCTGCCAACATAGCCACCATGCTCCTAGCGCTTACCCGACATGTCCAGGAGCTCCGCTAGGACTTCCTCTTCGTTGTTGCCGAGCAAAGCATCGTCGGAGGCCATGAATCGTCACCCTCGAGCTCTTCACCGCCGCATCTCCCTGCTGGAGGTTGCCGTCGATGCGTGCGATGGAGTTCGTCCCCGAGCCCACTGACCTAATCTACAGACCCGCTGTGAGCTTCCCTTCATTTCCTCCTACTCCTTTGGCACGCTCGTCCGCTTACTGACCTCGCCGTCCTAGCCATGAGCTCCGGCCGCCGCGTTTGTCACCGTCGTTATTATGGTGGACCACCGTCATGTATGAGGACGTGGTCGGTCTCCTGCTGCCCCGTAGCTACCGCCTCTGCTCTCCGTTCGCTCGAAAGCAAGCTGCAGCCTCGAGCCCGCGCTATCCTGTGCTCAGGCCGCCGCCTGAGCTCGCCGCCGCCGCTGCCAGAGACCACCTCAGTACCCGCTGCAGCCGCCCCTCAATGCGCCGCGTCGCGCTGAGCACGTAGAGCTTAGCCCCGCTCGCTCCTGTCGCTGTAGTCGCCGGAACAGTGAAAGCCCCCGCGCCTAGGTGTGTGCCGGTGTTAACCTCCGACATGGCCGGCTTAATTAGGCCCTAATGGGCTAGTTAATTAACCATAGTGACATAGACAGGTGGGCCCCACACACTTAATTAAGCACAATTTATTTCCTGTTTAGTTTTAACTAATCACAGTGGCCCCATGCGTCAGCGTTGACCTTGCGGACATGGCCCTTGACCAACCCCACCCGTCAGTGACCCAAACTAGCAATGTGACACTTACTAATGGGTCCCACATGCCAGGTTTGACCTGGCCGACCCAGTTAACCTGCTGACATCAGCCTTGCACAATGCTGACATAGTAAATGTTTTCTGGAATTTAAATAAATCAGAAAATAATTTATGAATTTCAGAAAATGCCCAAAACTTCTAAAAATCATAATAATTTATATATGAAAAATTATCAAAAAAATTCAAAGAATATGTATATGGCATTTTCATGCATGTTTGATGAACCCAAATCTACTATATATGACAAATTGAATTAATGGCATTTGAAATGCCTTATGTGGAGTTTGAATTTGAACCTTTTGTTGAAACCAACTTCATTTAATTTGTTGTTAGCTGCATTAGCCCAAACCACATCATATTGCCATGTCATGATCATGCATCATATTGTTGCATTGATTGATTGTATTCTTTCTCTGTTGCCGGTGTTTGTTCCCCCTTGGTAGATGTATGTTCTGACGATGAGTTCGATGACACCGATGAAGAGCTATATCATCTTCAGAAGTGCCAGGCAAGCAACCCCCTTTGAGCATTCCAATACAATCACACTCTCTTGCTCCTGCTCTCTTTTACTGCATTAGGACAACAATGTTTCAATTGTTACATGCTGCGGTAGTTGAACCCCTTTCCTCTGCATGACCTGTCTTTGCCAGAGTAAATAGTTGAAACCTACTAGCATGAGTAGGAGTTGTTTAAGCCATGATGTGCCTACTCATTCATGCTTGTTGTTATGCCTGCATATTGCTTAGAGTTGAGTCAGGTCTTATTCATCGGGGATGAATTGGAACATGGTGAACATGTTCTACTGTTGAGAGCTAAGTGTGTGAACATGATTTGGTAAAGGTAAAGGTAAAGGTGAGAGGCCATGTAGGAGTACATGGTGGGTTGTGTCATTGAAGCCGTCCTGATGAACTAAGTTCTGTGTCTGTGATCCAAGACAGTTGCTACCACACATTGGGCTCCGGGCATTCCAAGCTCTCTCGACCTATTACTCAACCTGATCTTTGTCCAGGAGTTGCAACTAGTTTCTGGTGTTTGTAGGTAGTGGTAGTAGTCTACCAAGTGGCACCCGGTACATGTTGGTTTGAGACAGACTAGGTGAAGTGGCATGGTGTACCATGTGGTGCCCGGATGGTGGGGAGCCCTTCTCACATCGTTTTGGGCCATGATGGAAACCTCGGCCGGAATCCCTTGCGGATGGAACCCAAATAGGCGATAAACCTAGACTAGAGTCTTGCGTGGTTAGTCAGGTCATGGCCGACACCCTCGCCAGGCTTCCACTCGAAGGTTGCTGAGATACATGACATGTACATGCATGGCGGTAAGTGGCGAGAGCATGTGTGAAGAAGTACACCCCTGCAGGGTTAACATGATCTATTCGAATAGCCGCGTCCGTGGTAAAGGACTACTGGGTTGCTTATGCAGTTCATAGACAAGGGAAAGTGGATACTCTAAAATGTGCAAGATAAGCATGAGTGCTATGGATGGCCTTCTCGTAGGGAGACGAGAGTGGATCCATAGTGGTGTAGTGATATGATGTGTTACATGCTAGATCAGTGTGACTTAGGATCGGGGTCCCGATAGATTTGGTATCAGAGCCTGACTGCTTGTAGGATTACCAAGCCAAACTGGTCAATGTCGAGTCTAGAAATGCTTTAGTTATATAAGGGATTTGATTGGGGAAGGGACATAAGGTTATTTTTACTCCTTTGCCTTATGTCCTTCTGATCTGAGTCATCCTCTTCTCTTCTACGGGGATTAAGAACTAGGCTTCTCATTCTTCTATCAGGATCACGTGCTACTAATCCGTAGACTTATAGGATTGATGGTTTCATGCCTTAGTTCAGTTTCTACTACGTCCGTGTGATAACAGTTGGCCTCGGAACCTTGATATTGCGATGCTAAGTGGTTATGCCACCAATTTGCAGGATGTCTCAAATCTTTTTGAGCATTTACAGCCGTTATGCTGTCCGGGTCATCCCAGGTTTCTGAATAGTCTGATGCACTTGCAAA
Organism: Triticum dicoccoides; assembly: GCF_002162155.2. Taxonomy (NCBI): domain Eukaryota; kingdom Viridiplantae; phylum Streptophyta; class Magnoliopsida; order Poales; family Poaceae; genus Triticum; species Triticum dicoccoides. The sequence continues at coordinate 156,396,071 of NC_041388.1, forward strand.
TCTTTCCTCCATGTTCCTGATATGCTTTTAGGCTAGATTAACCACAGTAATTGCTGAGTTGAGGTACTCCATTGCCTAGACATATATGTTGAAGCTATTATTATGACACTAGGGTATCCTAGAGAACCACCCAGTAATCTAGCAATGCTTTATATTCCCAGTGTGATGATTCTGGCCATCACTCTCGAAAGCATCTCGTGATGTTATTAGTTAATAGGTATTCCATTTCTGGGTTCTTGAACCCAAGATTCACCCTACTTACTTCATGTTGATTGTGTTGCTCGTTCCTTTAGGGTATTATTAACCTTTGTGATAGTCTTTGAGGTCCATGGTATATTGTTCTTAGAGTACCATGAACCATTATGGTAGAAGTTCTTTTGAACCAAAAGATCACAACCAGAGTGCTCTTGATGAGTTCTCCATTCTACATTGTGACTCTGTCAGTCCTACCTCTCTGCATGGGTTATCCGGGAGAAACATGTTGAAATGTTTTCGACATGCTAATCTATGCATCCACAACTCAGAAAACTGTATGTTCCTTGAGTTGTCCCTCTTCAGTTGTATTCCGACCTCTTTCTATCAATTCATAGTCAAGAGTGTGTGTGCATTCATGTTCATCGATGCCTTTTACTTTTGAGGTCCATCAAGCCATTCTATTCTGGAATGACTAGGAGAAACAAACTCCAATACCTTATCCATTTCTAGGATTCGGTCAAAGCAATTGTATTCCGCAGATCAAAATGTCACTCCATCTTTTGTTCTGTTCTACCCTAGAGTATTACCCCCTTTATGTCAGGAATATCATAGGAATTGCACACCATCTTATGAATTCATGATGGAGTGAAACTTCTCACCATCATCATTCATTCCTCGGCCCCTGTGTTGTTGTAACCGGAATGACGACAAGTGAATCATGATGTGTGAAATCAATACTCCTAGCAACCCCGTTGCTTGGTAGTTAATGGAAAATAATCTCATTTTTAGTGTGTTGGTTACTGAATCACCATCGTAAAGATTGATTGTGCTACCTCTAGTCCTTATTTTTGGTGCACTCTTCGATCAATGAGTTAGGATTTTGTCAATCCCTTGCTTATTTGACCACATAATCTTTCCTGGAAAGCGAGATTGTTCTCAAGCTTAATAACATAGCAGTGGTTCGTGATTTTCCAAATATCTTCTCGGAAGTATTACCATGTTGTTCCCTGGCCGTTATGTTGAGCTCGTGATCAAGTTGGTTTATCCCTCTAGACCACCCTTTCTTCAAGATTTTGTGTTGGATACCCTGAACTAGTTGGTTGAGCTAAACAACAACTTGGAGAGTTGGAGGATAAAGCTTTACCTATCTTAGTTCGCTTCAGAGGGATATCCATGCATGTGTGTGTGTTGAAGAAAGATGATATTCTCATCGACCGGTCCTCGTGATCAGTTGTTGGATCAATTGTCTTGTCAAAACTTTGATTTGAGTGTGGGCTATCATCAAATCAAATCAGAACCAACGATGTTTGTAATGTTGTCTTACTCGTGGTTGTTCCCTCGGGCATACACAGTTATATCCTTTTGGTCTGACCAACGCTGTCACCGTGGTCACATAATTATGGAATTCTATCTACATGGAAACCTAGATGAATTGTTGTTAAGCCCATCAACATCATTTTATCTCCTCCATGATTAATGTTGAGCATTAAGCTAGCGTCGGAAACTTTTGGAAGCATGTGCTTTGTGCTAGCCCATGGAGTATATGTTTTGATGTAAGAAGTGACTTCCTCTAAGCTCATGTGCACTAAATGTAAGTTGCCGCCATGAATTTGAGAAAGCTTGTTTTTACTTTCTCTGGAATCATCCCAAGCCATTCATGCATGTGCAAAGTATTCTATGGTATGATAGAATGATCATCTTCATTCCATATGTATTCCCTAGCACCTAAAGCCACTGATTGATTTGTCCAAGGAAAATAAGTTCCTTCTTAAGAGCTAATCATATGACTTATGCAAGGACTTCGATATCCTCTATGATGGTTCTCCACCTAAACTCAGTAGTGTTTTATTATAAGACTACTGTGTGGTCACGCTTGTCTGGGACAGCGTGTTCACATGTGTTTAGCAGAGCCAACTCATGTTTTGGAGCTTGCTATCATAGTTCATCTCCTGAGGATCTCGCAATGTCATCTCGTCGATTCGTGTTGGAAACTTTCTTTTCCAGACATGTTGTCTGAAATATTCCGTTACCAATCATATTTGAATCTCAGGCAGATATGATGGTTGGAACATTCCTAACATTTGCATTTTGTTCCCATCTTGCACCAGTAACTGTACCATCTTACCATGGGCTGACCTTCTCAGCAATTGTTGTCCGAGACCATCTTCAAAAGTGAGATTACCTTGGCCCTATCCTTTCTCGATGATAAGCAGAAATCATCCATCGCATTTTCTTCAACATGGTAGTCCACATCATTCATTCTAGCCCGAATGTGTCGTTCTCTCGAACTCTGTCAAACGATCATTTGTGAATTGCCTTAGCCTGATATGAAGAGTTTCAATGATCTATGTATCAAAAGTAATTCTTTTTGCCACTTTAGTGAATAATTCTATGACTCACCTCCTCTAAGGTGCTCCGTCATGGTATGAAGGACAATTAACTCCTCGCTACTCTGAAACTAGTGCACCATCTTTTCAAGCGTGAAATTCTTGCCTACCAAATTAAACCTTCGTCATCAGATCCTTACCATCATCACTGATGTGTGTTTTGTGTCTCAGTTAGAGAGATGTTTCAATGTCTCACTCTATGAGTTGATCCAGAGTTACTTGATCTTCACGAAGATCGATTTTTCTAGAGTTTTCCCTTTCTTCTTGTTGTCATGTTGGATGGAGTTCTCAAAGCAAGAAGTCGAGACAAAGATGATGATCAAATCAACATTCTTATGAGGTGCAACTTAGATCATGAAGTTTGTGAGATTTAGTGTCCCCTTTGTCTTCTTACCTCATGTCTTGAATCTCGGGATGAGATTCTTGTTTAGTGGGGGTGAGTTGTCACTTCCCTACTTCTTGTATGACCTAGACTAGCTAGTCAGGTGTGCATCATGTTTAAATTTCAATGAATTTGAAATGGGGACATGTGAAAGCCTCAGAAATCATTTCTAAAAATGACCAAGATAAAAATTGTTTCAAATAGGTCCAAGAAAATGTTCATGTTTCTCTGTGAAAATATTGGCCAGAGGTAAAATTCAAACCAATATTTTTAGGAGCCCATAAATATTTATTTTGGGAATTTGGAGTTAATGCAATAACTATGTGCATTGGATTTATATTATATATATATTTAATACATGTCCGATAATTTTGAGAAATTGTGAGGGGCTTTGGAATAGTGTAACTAGTCCCTACAAAAATTCTCAGAAGAAAACAAAATGATTTAGTATTTTTACTAAATCCAAAACTATAGAAAAAATAGAAAATAGAAACTAAATAGAGAACCGAAGAGAGAGGGCACTGTACATGGCAGCCCACTTACCTGGCCTAGCTAGTGGCCCAGCTCGCGTAGCCACCTGCCATCCATCATCCTCCTCCAGCCAGCAGGACGAGAGCGCGTGGGCACCGTGTGCAAGCACACGCCCTGGCCACCTCCTGCTTGTCGCCTCCCCCTGGATGGCCTGGAGTCGCCACGATACCCCCCGACTTACTCAACCCTCTCCCTGGTTGCCCCTCCTCCCCTCTGCTCTCTTCCCCGCTGCTGCTCGAGAGATCCCGTCGCCGCCGCTCCCCGCCAATGTAGCCACCGTGCTCCTAGCACTCACCCAACATGTCCAGGAGCTCCGCTATGACTTCCTCTTCCTTCTCGCCGAGAAAAGCATCGTTGGAGGCCGTGAATCGTCACATTCGAGCTCGTCACCGCCGCATCTAGCCACTGGAGGTCACCGTTGATGCATGCGCTGGAGGTCGTCCCCGAGCCCACTGACCTAATCTACAGACCCGCCGTGAGCATCCCTTCATTTGCCCCTACTCCCCTGGTCACGCTTGTCTGCTAACTGACCTCGCCATCCTGCCCGCGAGCTCCATCTGCCGCGTTTATCACCTTCGTCATTACCGTGGACCACCGTCATGTATGAGGACGTGGTCGGGCTCCTGCTGCCCCGTGCCTACCGCATGTGCTCTCCGTTCGCTCGAAAGCAAGCTGCAGCCTCGTGCCCGCACTATCCCGTGCTTCGGCCGCCGCCTGAGCTCGCTGCCGCCGCTGCCAGAGACCACTTCAGCACCTACTGTAGCCACCCCTCGACGCGCCGCCGCTACGCCTGGGTTAGCGCTGATGTTAACCGCCGACATGGCCAGCTTAATTAGGCCCTAATGGGCTAGTTAATTAACCATAATGACACAGATAGGTGGGCCCCATGCCCTTAATTATCAATAGTTTATTTCCTGTTTAGTTTGCACTAATCATAGTGGCCCCACGCGTCAGCGTTGACCTTGCTGACATGGCCCTTGACTGACCCCACCCGTTAGTGACTCAAACTTGCAATGCGACACTGACTAATGGGTCCCATAGGTCAGGTTTGACCTGGCCGACCCAGTTGACCTGCTGACATCAGCCTTGCGCAATGCTGACATAGTAAATGTTTTCTGGAATTTAAATAAATCAGAAAATTATTTATGAATTTTAGAAAAAGCCCAAAACTTCTAAAAATCATAGAAATTCAACCGTAACTCCAAATGAAATAATTTATATATGAAAAATTATGAGAAAAATTCAAAGAATTTGTTTATGGAATTTTCATGCATGTTTGATCAACCCAAAGCTACTGTATATGACAAATTGAATTAATGGCATTCGAAATGCCTTATGTGAAGTTTGAATTTGAATCTTTGGTTCAAACCAACTTCATTTAATTTGTTGCTAGCTGCATTAGCCCAAATCACAACATATTGCCATGTCATGATCATGCATCATATTGTTGCATTGATTGATTGTATTCTTTCTCTGTTGCCGGCGTTTGTTCCCCCTTGGTAGACGTATGTTTCGACGATGAGTTCGATGACACTGATGAAGAGCTATATCATCTTCAGAAGTGCTAGGCAAGCAACCCCCTTTGAGCATTTTGATACAATCCCACTCTATCACTCCTGCTCTCTTTTACTGCATTAGTAAAATAATGTTTCAACTGTTACATGCTGCGGTAGTTGAACCCCTTTCATTTACATGACCTATCTTTGCCACCGTAAATAGTTGAAACCCACTAGCATGAGTAGGAGTTGTTTGAGCCATGATGTTCCTAATTCATGCTTGTTGTTATGCCTGCTATTGCTTAGAGTTGAGTCAGGTCTGATTCATCGGGGATGAATTGGAACGTGGTGAACATGTCCTACTGTTGAGAGCTAAGTGTGTGAACACAATCTAGAAAAGGTAGCGGTCAGAGGCCATGTAGGAGTACATGATGGGTTTTCTCATTGAAATCGTCCTCAGGAACTGAGTTCTATGTATGGGATCCAAGGGAGTTACTACCACACATTGGGCTCCGGGCACTCCAAGATCTCTTGACTTATTAATCAACCTGATCTCTGTCCAGGAGTTGCAACTATTTTCTGGTGTTTGTAGGTAGTGCTAGTAGTCTACCAAGTGGCACCCGGTACAGGTGGGCTTGGGACAGACTAGGTGAAGTGGCATGGTGTACCAAGTGGCACCCGGATGGTGGGCTTGGGAACCCTACTCACATCGTTTGGGGCCGTGATGGAAACCTCGGCCAGACTCCCTTGCAGATGGAACCCGAATAGGCGATAAACCTGGACTCGAGTCTTGCGTGGCTAGTCAGGTCGTGACCGACACCCTCGCCAGGCTTCCGCTTGAAGGTTGCCGAGACACATGACGTTTACATGCACTACAAAAAAGACACATCCGTGACATTTTGGGCCAAACGAATTATTTTCTATCATACTTATGACACTTCTATGACTATAATTGTGACAAAACCCGATATCATCATAGATGTGGTGGGGTCCTACTTCTATGAAAAAAAATCATGACAGAAAATGGGCTTTTCGTCCTGGGCGTGCCAGAGACGTAGCTGCATGACATTCTTTGGGCCGTCCATGACGGAAAAAACTGTGGTAGAAGCGAGGGCGAGGAAAATATCATGGAGTTCCCGGTTACAGTGGGTGGTCGGGTGCCGAGCGATGCGCGTTTCTCTCATACGTATGCGCATGTGTGTAAGGCGTTGGGCTCTAACTGAACCCGAGCGATTGCACTACAGTTTACGCGTTACTGAACCCGAGCGATCGATCGACCCCTTGCTGTTAACTGATCCCGAGTGATTCCTTCGCTACTGCTGCTAACTGAAGCCGATTGATGCTGCCTCTGGATGAACAGTGAGCATTATTTGGGGGGTGGATGAACAGGACTCCGTGGTAGTAGAGGTTGTTACCACTGGATGAACAGTACCCTGATTGACCAAGCCGGTGGATTAACAGGACCCCGTGGAGGGCTGGATGAATAGTAGCCGGTGGAGGGATGGTTGAACTGTAGTCGGTGGAGGGCTGGATGAACAGTAGCATGTGGAGGAGTAGTTGAACAGGACCCCGTGGAGAGGGCTGGTTGAACAGTAGCCGGTGGAGGAGCGGGTGGTGGAGGCTAGATGAACAGGAGCCCGTGGATGAACAGTCGCATGTGGAGGCTGGAGGAGGTCGACGGTGGATGAACAGTAGCCCGTGGAAGCAGTCGATGGTGGAGATGAACAGTATCCCGTGGAGTCCCGTTTTGCGGTACGCCACATCCCTCCCGATGAACATGACCCATGTTTTGACCGTAGCGCTCCAACACAAGTCTGTTTCCTCCATTCTGCGGTACACCACACCCCTCCCGATCAATAGGACCCCGTTTCCACCGTAGGAGGTCCGTTTCCTCCGTTTTGCGGTATGCCAGACCCCTCCCGATGAACAGGATCCCGTTTCGACCGTGGTTGGTCGAACAAAAGGCCGTTTCCTCTGTTCTACGGTACGCCAGGCCTCGTTTCAATGGGCTATTCCGTCCAAGCCGGTTGGCTCCCGATGAACATGATGACGCATTCCATTCCGACCTAGTCGGTTGCCTCCCCATGAGCACAATGACGGCACAGCTTCTCCGTTCCGACCCAGCCATGTACAACAGCCCTAGCCGTACGTATGCGTGAGTAGGCATTCGAGACCCCGCCTGTATGTACTTACGTGGCCGTATTTTCTTTCTTGCACTTTGGTCGATGTACGTACGTGTACATGCTACGTGCGCACCTCTACATCGACCAGTATGTATGTACATGTTCGCGACCAGAATGACAATGCTACGTACGCTTCGACCAGGTGGGTCCCGACTGTCAGGCACTTCCTTGCGTGCGAAGATGTAGCTGGTGGCTCCCAGCAGTCAGTGGGGCGAATTATTTTTTTTCACGAAATAGGGTGGCCCGTCCGGTGGGTCCCTGCTGTCAGTCAGAGGAATCATTATTTTCCGCATAATAAGGAGACACTTCTGAGGGAGTCCTGGATTAGGGGGTCCTCGGGCCTCCGGACTGTGGTACGTAGGCCGGACTGATGGACAGTGAAGATGCAAGACCGTAGACTCCCACTCGTGTCCGGATGGGACTTTCCTTGGCGTGGAAGGCAAGCTTGGCATCCCAATATGAATAATGCTTTCTCTGTAACCGACTTTGTACAACCTTGGTCCCCTCTGGTGTCTATATAAACCGGAGGGTTTAGTCCGTAGAGGCGCAGAACAATCATAATCAGATAGGCTAGACTTCTAGGGTTTTAGCCATTACGATCTCGTGGTAGATCAACTCTTGTAACTTCCATACTCATCAACATTAATCTAGCAGGACGTAGGGTTTTACCTCCATCGAGAGGGCCTGAACCTGGGTAAACATTGTGTTCCCTGTCTGTTGTTACCATCGACCTCAGACGCATAGTTCCGGACCCCCTACCCGAGATCCGCCGGTTTTGACACCGACATTGGTGCTTTCATTGAGAGTTCTGCTATGTCATCGCCAAGAAGTTAGATGGCCCCGTCAATCATCCACAACAACATTGTCCAGGGAGAAACCTTCCTCCCCGGATAGATCTTCGTGTTCGGAAGCTTCGCACTGCGGGCCAACTCGCTTGGTCATCTAGAGTAGATCGATAGCTACGCTTGTGGCCATCAGGTCAGATTTGAAAGCTTGAACTACGTCATGGACATCTGCGAAGACATGATCTTCGATGGATTCGAGACCGCGACAGTAGCCGCTCCCTGTCACCATGATGAACATGCCTTAAATCTGTCATCGAACTACACCCAGGAGATAGAACCTACAACTGCTCCAGCCTTAGATCCGGAGCAGGTCACGCCATTGGAGGACGGGGGCTCAACCCTGCCACGGAGGCCACAGACTCAGCGGCGTTGGAGCCGCACACAGACCCAGCCTTAAGTGAGATCTGTGGTGCCAGAACCTCGGACACGCTTCCGGCCATAGGTTCCAGATCATGTGCGTCCGTGCACGACGAGCTTGACCGGGAGTCGATCGTCGAATTCAGCTCCGCGGACATCTTCCGGCACTCGCCTTTAGGCGATGTGCTAAACTCATTAAAAACACACTCCTTAGCGTGTTACTCACGACAAAATTATATCCAGTTCGAACTGGTGGCTGATGACGAATTTCAGTTCCCACCCCCCGCCCACTTAATAGCCAATGTCGAAGATTTAACTAACATGCTCAATTACGGCTCCGACGCATCGACGGTATGGATGATGATGCCGGAGAAGAGGAGGCCCAAAACCCGTTGTTTACCGGACGCTAGACGACCACTTCCTCATATGACGTATACATGGTGGATGCACCAAAAGAGAATAGCGGCAATGAAAAGGAAGATACAGTTGAGGATAAACCTCCCGAGATACAACCAAAGCACCGGCGTCAGCGGCGCCGCTCTAAGTCACGCCGCAGCAAAGATAGCAACACCGGCACAGGAGAAGATAACACTCCGGACGGTGCGGAAGACAATGAAGACCCCATTGAGGCGAGTTCCGAACAAGATGAACGAGAAGATGGGCAAGTTATCCCTGATGAACATGCCCCGCACAAAGACTCGGAGGACAGTAATTATCTTCCGCTCTCCGAGGACGAGGCGAGCCTCGGCATCGAGGATTTTATCGTGCTTGAGGAACCTCTCGAGCAGGAGCGCTTCAAGCGCCAGCTAATAGCCACCGCAAGGAGCCTGAAAAAGAAACAGTAGCAGCTTCAAGATGATCAAGATCTGCTCAACGATAGATGGAATGACGTCCTGGCAGCCAAGGAATACGGCCCCAAGCGCCCAAAAGCTACCCAAAGCGCAAATTGCTACCTCAGTTTGACGACGATGCGTTGGAGCCCATACCACCATCCCGCAATGCAGCTGACCGACTAGCACATGGTCGGGATAAAGTGGAAACTCAAGCCGAACACTAGCCTGCCCTACCTCACCGTAAAGGCAGAGATAAAACAGCTCGGGGACACACATACAACCTACTGCAGGACTTGGACAGTAGAGCAGGTCAGAACAGGTCGATCTATGGATCATGGGGACGTGCCCCGACACGCGATAACGACTATCTTGCCGGATGCAATATTCATTCTCACGCTCGGGCTGAGAACCGCAGACGGACTCCATCCGAGCTACGTTGCGACGTGGCTCTATATAGAGGCGCCTCTCACCCACTTTGCTTCATCGACGAATTAATGGACCATGAATTCCTAGAAGGGTTTAAGCCCATGAATATTGAATCATACGATGGAACAACAGATCCCGTGGTATGGATTGAGGACTATCTTCTCCATATCCACATGGTCCGTGGCGATGACCTTCACGCCATTAAATACCTACCACTAAAACTAAAAGGACCAGCTCGGTACTGGTTAAACAGCCTTCCAAAGAACTCTGTTGGCAGCCGGGAAGACCTGGAAGATGCCTTTCGCGATAACTTCCAAGGCACATATGTCTGGCCACCAGACGCCGATGACTTAAGTCACATCATACAGCAGCCTGGAGAGTCAGCCAGAAAGCTCTGGACTAGGTTCTTAATTAAAAAGAACCAAATTGTCGATTGTTCGGACGCCGAAGCCCTCGCGGCCTTCAAACACAGCGTTCGGGACGAATGGCTCGCTCACCACCTCGTTTAGGAAAAACCAAAATCCATGACAGCGCTTACCGCTCTTATGACCCGCTTTTGCGTGGGAGAAGATAACTAGCTCGCTTGTAGGAGCAATGGCGCCAGCGACCTAGGCACTTCCGAAGTCCGAGAGGGCAACAGAAAGCCATGACACAATAAATACAAGCGTCGTATTAATGATGAAATAACACAAGACACAGCAGTTAACGCCGGATTCGGCAGCCCCAAGCCCGATCAACGAAAAAAGCCATCCAAGGCAAATAGAGACGGACCATCCAACCTCGATAAGATATTGGATCGGCCATGCCAGATTCACGGCACCCCCGATAAACCAGCTACCCATACAAACAGAAGATGCTGGGTCTTCAAACAAGCCAGCAAATTAAAAGCCGAACACAAGGGGAAGGGGCCGCCCAGCGACAGCGATGACGAAGAGACTCGTCGGCCGAATAACAGGGTTCAGAAGCAATTCCCGCCGAAGTGCAAACCATAAATATGGCATATGCGACGCACAACCCCACAGGGGAGCACATGCGCGCACTACGGGACACATACACCATAGAGCGGATTCCCCCAAAAATCAGTCATACCCATCCCGAAGGATCGGCAGCTCTGATCATCGATCCAATTATTGATGGGTTCCATCTCACGAAGGTCCTTAGGGACGACAACAGTAGACATAATCTACTGTACCAAGACACTGTCAACAAAACGGGCATTCATCCTTCTAGAATCAAACCCACCACAACAATCCTCAAAGGAGCAGTACCTGCTATAGAAGTCATACAAATAAATGAAAAAATGGGACACTCCTTCCGTACAGGGGATTGTACTACGGCCATTACAGCCGAAGCACAAAGTGGCCTCGTCAAGCCGCACAATTCATCGGCCATTAAGCCGCCGGTCTCCATTAAATGGAACCAATCTGTCCCAAAGCAGGATTAGCAGTTCAGCCTCCGTCGTTCGCCTCACAATCATGCGAAGTTTATACCGCGCATGCATAATTATGCACTTAAAATACCCTGGCCATCGACGGAGGCACAATACGGGCAAGCCTACAAGCACTCCCATTTCCTCCTTCTTCATTTCTAACTATTTCTTTTTATCTTATCGCAGGTGACGCAAAATATTGGTCACATCACAGAGTCTTTCGGAGTTTGGCTTCATACACTTACCCGAAGGTTGTTACTGTTAAAGGAATCCTTTAAGCGAGGCAAGGCGGCGTAGACGTGCGACAGGAGGTCCAAATAATTGTGTAGACCGCACTCTCTATTTTTGAGCCTGTAAAGTGCCTTCTCCCTCAGCCTTCGACCACCGGCATGTGAAATAGCCAGGGTCGCGGCATTATTATTTGAAAATGGCAATTGACATATCAATTAGATCCCAGTAAACATAGTCATTTCACACTCGCAGTTCAGCATGGGTTGCCAGGGGCTCGATATAGGAACAAATGAATTGCCGTCAAGTCCGAACAGCATTATAGCACACTTCGGCATCGCGAGTTTGGCCTTATATGCATCAGCTCCGAATCATGTCTTTGGTCAATAGTTGGGTTGCCCGGCTCCTGTGGTTACTACCTTATGTTCCGCTATATCGGCTAGGGTAGTAAAGGGAGAACTACTGCGATTGTGTCCCAGTTTATCCGGATGAGCACCTTAGTAGAGAAATCCGAAAACTAACTGTCATGATGCGGCGAGAGCTGGTCAACCACTCGATGACTTATTAGAATATTTCGCGATTCCTCCCATATTGCACGAAGGACCGCTCTCCTGGTCACTCATGTAATGCACCTTACTCGGATAACTGCTTACATACCAGGGGCTATATCATAGACCCACCGTCAAACTCCTATGGCTAAGTGAAAGTACTGAAGCCCTATAGTCCGATTACCTAGTTCACCGCATTGACACCTCCTTCACGGACCAAGACATTGGATCAAGAGTGATCAAGTGATTTTCCGAACACCCCCGTATTTTATGCGAGGGGGCTAAAGTCGACGACTGGAAAACTATCAGATTATACAAAAACGGCTGCACAGGAGGAGCCACAACTTCTAGGCATAATCTTAAATTACAATAATATTGTTTTTACAATATCAATACATTTCACTCGAACATCATCTCTTACGAGCACTAACCCTCTATCAAGCGGGCACCCTCTAAGACATCTTCAAAATAATACTCTGGCAAGTGATGCTTCTTGCCCTCAGGTGGACTTTTCGCTGCAACATCGGTGGCCTTCAGCTTCGCCCAATGCGTCTTCACATGGGCAAGGGCCATCCGTGCACCTTCAATGCACATGGACCGCTTAACAGCGTCGATATGCGGCACCGCATCACTTAGTCACCGTACCAAACTAAAATAACTCTTCGGATTTGGCTCAGTTGGCCACAGCCGGACTAAGATGTCCTTCATGGTAGAGCTAGAAATTTTGTGGAGCTCGGCCCACTGGGCCATCTGTTCGTTCACTAACAGTGGGCGCTTCAGCGTGCCGAATTGTGAACAAAAAATCTTCTCCGTTGCATGCCCTTCCTGCACTTCATAAAACTGCGCCGCATCAGAGGCACTCTTCGGCAAGTCCAAAAAGGCGACTTGGGAGCTCCACATTTGATTAAGAGGAGCATACATCGGATCGCCAAACTTAGTCTGCAATAAGAAAGGATTACAGGCCGCTACTTCCCCAGCTTGCCGGATCTCTTCCCGAGCCGCTCTAGCCTTAGATCGTGCTTCTCTTGCCTCTTGTAATGCCTTGTCAAGATCGGTCACTTTGGACTTGTTATCCTTCTTGAGGAATTCACACCGGATAGTGGCTTCCTTCAGCTTGCGCGCCATAGTGGCCAGTCTCTCCTCACACTGGCGCTCTCCGACCTGTCCGGCTTCTAACTCATCAGCTGCCTTCTAGGCAGCCACATTACTCATCTGGGCTTGCTCCTCGGCTCGGGCAAGTTCAGCCCGAAGAGTCTCAACCGCGACAGCACCATCTGCAGATACGCATGTCTTAGAACATAATTCTAGCTTCGTGCATGTGTTACTATACATATTCTAACACATACCTTGCGCCTTGTCGAGTCGCCGGTTAATAAGCGTGATGTCGTTATCTGTCACATCAAGCTTATGCTCCAGACCTGCAACCTCCATAGCGTGTGCAGTCGTCATGGAGGTACAAGCCTGTGTTTCGAGTCATTAGATTATTACCTGAGGACATCTTTTTTGATCCTCTGGTTTCCTACCTTTGGGCACCAACCAGAGTCTCAGGGGCTACTATCTATACACAGGTGCATTTCTACGTATAAAGCACAATCGAACATTACATACCTCAAATCCTCTTAGTAGGCTCATGAAGCTTCATTCAATCCGCTTTTCATGGACAGAATCCTCTCGACCACCGTACCCATCAAGGTACGATGATCATCTGAGATTTACAAACACCGTAACATGTCCGTCAGTGTATTCAGCGCATCCAGATTCCTGGAAGCAGTTGTGGCAGTACGGACTCCCTTCAACAGGGTAGGTTTACTTGACCCTAGAGTCATCTCCGTCTGTAAACCGGATAGTCCAGAGCCTTTATTGTTAACCCTTGTAGGGACCGCACACTTTGAATTCTGGGCGACCGAAGTTTCACCTTGGGGCGCTGGCTCTATTATCCCCCAATCGGGAGAGACCCTCCGGGACGACACCTCGACGTCGTCCGCCCTGTTGGGCGAGGAAGCTTGTGGAGGTGTTTCGCTTCCATCATCTCAGGTAAAAGGTCCCCCGAGGAGGAGGATTGTTGAGGAATATTGTGTGTCGTACTACAAAATGCATATTCTAGATGTTACCTTGCAAAGAGAAAAGGAACGGGGTATGTTTAAAATATCTTTGTTCACTTACAATTCGGCTGGAGGCTTGTCCTTACGAAGGGATTGTGCGACAACAACACCTTCCGAGCCTAAACTGCCTGACAGGGGCATTTTGCCCCTCTTAGGAGCCCTTACCTCCCAACTCTCGGAGGCGGCCCTTTTCTTACCATGGGAAGAAGGGATGTCATCTTCTCCTTCCCTTTTGTCTTCGGAAGAGGGAACCCTAGTCTCCCCGGAAACAGTGTGTGGTTTGCCTCCCAGATGGAAGCCGCCTTTGGCTCCCCCGCTCTTCTCATTCTCCTCCTCCACCGGCGCCTGGATGGCACCGAGACCAGCATCCTTGCTAGTATGGGACTAGCTGAGTCTTCGGGAAGAGGAGGCGAACACCTGATTCGATCCGCCTTCTTTATCCAGCCCTGGAAGAAGATGGTTTTCTCAGCACCTTATCATGAGATGTGTATCCAAGCTGTGTTCAAGAATCGAGTGCTTACCGAGGTATCTGGATGGTTGCAGTCAAGGCTGATGTCTTCTGTAGTGTCCGGCCACTGTTTTCGTTTCTCGAATAATAACTTCCACATTCATGTATGCGTCACACCGAAGAAGTGCTGAAGGGTTGGTGGTCCTTCTGGACTAAACTCCCACATGTCGAGGGGCCGTCTTTGGCACGGGAGGACCCGGCGGACTAGCATTACTTGAATCATGTCGATGAGTTTAGTTTCCCTCTCAAGGAGACTCCGGATGCGGCTCTGAACTGTCTGCACTTCATCGGTTCATCCCCAGTCCAACCCCTTATTGACCCATGATGCGAGCTGAATTGGAGGGCCAGATCAGAACACATGTGTAGCTGCCACTTGGTGCCACGAGGTTCTGTGATATAAAACCACCCTCGCTGCCATAAGTCGTAAGATTCTGTGAAGGATCCTTTTAGCCAGGGAGCGTTGATAAGTTTACCCACTATAGCACCACTACACTCTGCCCGTCCCCCGTTGACTACCTTCGGCTTCACATTAAAGGTCTTAAGCCACAAGCCGAAGTGTGGGGGAATACGAAGGAAAGCTTCGTACGTAATAATGAATGCCAATATATGAAGGAAGGAGTCCGGAGTTAGATCGTGAAAATCTAGCCCATAATAGACCATAAGACCTCGAACAAAGGGGTGGAGGGCGAACCCCAACCCTCGGAGGAAGTGGGAGATGAATACGACCCTCTAGCTAGATCTGGCAGTAGGAATAACCTGCCCTTAAGCAAGAAGCCTGTGGGGGATTTCCGCGGTCAAATATCTGGCCGCTCGGAGCTTCGCAATGTCCTCCTCTGTGAAGGAGGAGGGCACCCACCGACCTTGAGGACTGGGGTCGGCCATGACTGGGAAGCTCGAAACAATCGAAACCTTGGGCGCTGGAGCTCGAGGTTGGAGAGGATGAGGAAAGAGTTGGCGTAAAGAAGCCAGACGGGCCTTAGTCCCTTTATAAAGGCAATAAATATCAAACACCTCCTCAACCTTGAAACCTGCCTATTCTTAAGGAATCACGCCAACCGGACGGTTGGAATCCCCATGCCCATGTTGATGAGGATCCCTCAATGAGGGGACACGATCTCTGCTTCGACAAGATGTGCCAATGAAACCGCATCTTGGAAAGCGGAAAGACGAGCAAAGAAAAGAACGGTTCGATATAATAACAAGATGGTGACGTGATATCACATCACAGAAAAATTGTCAGCAGATTAGACTCGCAAAATATTTTTTCCTCTGTGGTGGTGTATGGTATTTGTTTTGCAGAGTCGGATACACTCGTTGCGTCGGAAGACTGTGTTGGAATGTTTGGAGAAGGAACCCGCCTTGCAATGCCGAAGCCAATTTATGCGCCGGACACCTCATTATTGAAGCCTGGTTCAGGGGCTACTAAGGGAGTCCTGGATTAGGGGGTCCTCGGGCGTCCGGACTATGGTACGTAGGCTGGACTGATGGACAGTGAAGATGCAAGACCGAAGACTCCCACCTGTGTATGGATGGGACTTTCCTTGGCGTGGAAGGCAAGCTCGGCATCCCAATATGAAGATTCCTTTCTCCGTAATCGACTTTGTACAACCTTGGTCCCCTCCGGTGTCTATATAAACTGGAGGGTTTAGTCCGTAGAGGCGCAAAACAATCATAATCAGATAGGCTAGACTTCTAGGGTTTTAGCCATTATGATCTCGTGGTAGTCAACTCTTATAACTTCCATACTCATCAATATTAATCTAGCAGGACGTAGGGTTTTACCTCCATCGAGAGGGCCTGAACCTGGGTAAACATTGTGTTACCTGTCTCCTGTTACCATCGATCTTAGATGCACAGTTCGGGAACCCCTACCCGAGATCCACCGGTTTTGACACCGACAACTTCCTAGCTGCGACCGTGGACCCTACTGTCAGCCTCTCCACATACAGTACTCTTCTGACGGAAGTAGGTCGTTGACCACATTGACCATGCCACGCCGAGAGCAGCAAGGCGGTGGACGACGGCGAGGCCTGGGAAGGGGACGACGCGGAGCCGGGGAAGACGTGGCAGTGCATGCCCATGCGGAGAGGAGTATGAGGGTTCACTGGTTCAATTGCGGTGTGAGCGTGCCGTCACCGCAGGGCCTGGCCAGTGGTGGGAGTAGTAGGGGGCAGTGAGGCCTCCGCGGCAGCACAGCCAGCCACGGGAGGCAGGAGCAGGCGGCACGACCGGCGCTGCTTTGGGCGGCTGGAGTAAGAAGACCAGAGGTTGAAGAAGCACTACGACCGTTGGATGGACATCGTACGGTCATTGGAGCTAGAGTCGTTCATATTGACTAAGTTGACAAAGGCCTCCGTACATGTCAACTTAGTAGGGCCACAGGTCAGCCTCCCACTATGCTAGGTCCCAGCTAGCAGGGGGAGTATTCATTTTTTGTGCATAATAAGGAGGCACTTCCTTGCGTGCAAAGATATAGCTGATGTGTCTGACCTGTCAGCGAGGGGAACATTTTTTCGTGAAATACAGAGGCCCTTCTGGTGAGTCCCAGATGTCAGGTGGAGAAATCATTGTTTTGCGTGTAAAAGGAGGCATTTCCTTGTGTGTTGCCGTTGATCCAGCTGTTAGCCTCTCCATGTAAAGTCCACATCCGATGGATATCATTCGTTCACCATGTTGACCATGGCGCCGAGAGCACCAGGGCGGTGGACGATAGCGAGGCCTAGGAAGGGGACGACACGGAGCTGGGGGAGATGCAACAGTGGATGCCCACGCGGGGAGGAGTACGAGGGTTCACTGGTTCGGCTGCGGTGTGAGCCTGTCGTCGCCGTAGGGCCTGGCCAGCGGTGGGAGTAGTAGGGGGCGGTGAGGCCTCAACGGCAGCACAACTAGACACTTCAGGCTGGAGTAGGCGGTCTCGCCGATGCTGGTTTGGGCGGCTGGTGCAAGAAGAGCAGCGGTTGAAGAAACAAAAGGACCATGCGATTCAAATCTAATGGTCACTGCTGCTAGAATCGTTTGTTGATAAGTTGACAAAGCCCTACATACACGTCAACTTAGTAGGCCCACAGGTCAGCCTCCAAACTGGTGCACCCCAGATGTCAGTGGGAGGAATCATTTTTTCGCATAATAAGGAAGCAGTTGATTGCGTGCGGCCAGTCCAGCAGAGGGAGTAGGGTGGGCCGGTGAAGCCTGCGCGACATGACAGCGGGCCACAAGAGGAGGGAGCTGGCAGTCCCGCCAGCGCTGGTTTAGGTGGCTGGAGCGGGAAGATCAGAGACTGAAGAAGCACGTCGGCCGTTGGATGGACATCCAACAGTCACTGCTGCTAGAATCGTGTGTTGACTGACAAAGCCTTGCGTAAACATGTTAGCCTCGAAATTTGTGGCGTGTACAGCCAATTTGCTATTATTTTTATAATTTTTACTCATTTTTTAATTCATATGGAATTTATTGCAGGCCATTTTCCATTTTAAGATTTGCTGCCCATTTTCTGGTCAGTACCAGGGTTAAAAAATTGAAAATTCGCAATTTTTTGTTGGTGAACAAAATATACTTAATCCAAAAATTATTTGCCATACTAAAACAAATTTAAAAATAAATTAGTACTATGTCATGTTAAAATCCAATGAAATATAAAATATCAGTGAAGAACAAAACAAAAAAGAAACTAATTTCCCATTTACTTTTAACAGATATTGACCAAACTCTTTGGCCAGGCCGGAATGCATCCCTCCTCGTCTTAAAAGATTTGCAGCCGAGTAAGTCGGAGAAAACAAATAGGCCTAGCTTGGGTATTCATCAAAAAGAAATAGTGGCCTACCTATTTTCCCAAAGAAAAAACTACTGGGCAGGTCATGTTGTTAGACGGGCCACAGAGACCGCACAGCCCAGTTTATAGCCTACTCCTCCGAACAAATCCTCAAAACGATTGTGCAATTCTATCGTTAATTGTCTATACGTTGAAAATTATGTGGGTACCAGATATCAGCATGGTGGATTAGAGTAAAAACGAGGGGTGCATCTGAGTAGTAAAAGAGGCGCTTTGCTTGTGTTCGAGAGTGGACCTGGTGGGTCCGTACAGTCATACTAACAACTACAGTCCTCTCCCGATTCACTATGTTGACAGGGCTGGACGGCGGCGCTGCGGCGAGCGCACCAAGGCGGAGGATAAAGTGATGTCGCCAATGTGCTGGGCTGGGTTGGGCATTCTTATTGAAAAATAAAAATGGGCCGGAACTATTCAAGACGTTGACTATGATTTGCATGGGTCCGCTGGTTGCAGGAAGAAAATGGTGGGAGAAAGAAGACTGGTCGCTATCTTTGCTAAAGAATTATATCGACTGAATGTAACAACACTATCATAGGAAATAATATCCTCCAGTTAAATCATGAATTTAAAGAACTGGTGCATGAGCATTTAGCTTTATTTATATATTTACTTATTTATGTTTAGGGGACCATGAGCATGTACGTGGGCCGGATTCATGTGAGAGCCTCCGTTCCAGTTAATTATGGGCTCCTCTATTGGGCCTTCATCAGTGGGCTGCATGTTATCAACAAATGTGTACCACTCAAAAAAGTGGAAAATGTGTTCCTACGAAAAATAGTATGCGCTACGTATATTACAGGGCACTAAAGGACCGGACCGTGCAACGACTTCCAAAACATTGTGTTTGTCGTTCTAACAACACATTTATTCAACCAACAGATGAAATATACTACTGATTGTACATTCAAAATAGTTGCAGCAGCAACCAAGGCTGGGGGTGCAACAGAAGCAGTAAGCTGGCCAGAAGAGTAAAGACGCAGCTCTCTCTTCCAAACCAAACATCAGCCATCATTACAAAAGGGCTACCAAAAAAGAACAAGTGTATGCATCAAACTAAATAAAGATCCTACTAGACCAAGTGTACGCATCTAACTATCTGGCTCAGTTAGACGTTACTATTTATTAAGCTATGGAGATTAGCTGACGGCTAGAACCAGATGGGTGCCTGACAGGGGAAACTCCAGTCAGCAGGTCGAAGTCTGATACTTGCGACCCTCTCTCTTACTTTGGGCTGTAGAGCATGGCGGCACATATCAAGGTATGGTGCATGCAGGGATGCATGGTACGCTGTGTACACACAGTTTTTCCTGATGAGCGAAACCGTGTTTCCATCATGATCCTTGCTGTGGATTATCTCCTGGTTAATCAGATAATTCAGTCCGAGAAACAGAGAGCGTGTACCAAGGCTACTTACCAGACTCCAATCAAAAATTCCTGAAGGCCCAGAGAAGCTGAGATCCTGCTCAAAGACCTTGCAGTGACTGTGATTGTATTCCGTGAAACAACACGTCCGGTACGTGCGAACGATCATCAATCATTCGCCATCGTCTGATCAAGCCAGGAACCACCTGCAACTGCCATGTCGCTTTTCTTTGAAAGGTTTTGGGATTAGGAAGGGTAGGGACACCAAGCGGCCTACAACATCATATCAAGTTGGATTCAAATAAAAAAGGGCTCTTAATGTAGTCAACAATAGCATGTTGTGAGCATGCATATTTTTTTAGTATATGTTGACAGTAATATAAGCAAGCCATCATGATATCATAGGAAAGTAACATATTGCTGTAATAGCCATTTGTAGCGATGACTGGAGTAGGCCAGCAATAGTCCAGCCATAGAAGGAGTCGACAGCGTAAATGAAGCCCTTGTGTTCAATGGCATCAGAGAACCATGGAGGATGTATGATCATGCGATGGACGTGCAGATTTATGCACTTACCGCAGTGACCTGTCAGATAAGTGAGACCGCGGTTGAAGAACACAATTAGCCTGAAGTCTCTATAATTTGCAGATATTGTGGGCCCTTGGCAGATTAACCTTGAGGAAATCAAACTTGGTATCATGTTGGCTACTGTAAGATTCCGAGTATTCTGGGCCGCGGTGCCAAAGCAGTGCAGTGTTAATTGAAGGTAGGGGGTCAATTGTCGGGTGTAGACCTCCACGAGCATCCAGCTGCCGCCACCGTCGACGAGTACCATCCAAGACATGTTCATGCCGACCCAGTACATACCGTTAATGTAGTTGAGGGTGATGGGGATTGGATCGCAGTCAAGAGGGTTGATGCTCGCCACCCTATGATTGTTATGCTACGTGACACGTTGTTTCTGAAGATCAGGCGGCATCAGCAAGCAAGGAGCTGGCTTAAAAAGCTCCAGCCTAAGGGCTTTGAGTAAACGGTACAGCCCCGACAAGCACGCGGCGAGAGGCATGGTACTGAGATTGTCCACACGCGAAACAATGAGCTTGATTACCTCTATGGGGAGCGAATTCCAGCCACTCTTTCGGCGGACGCTGCTCGGTTCTACCATTGTTAGTGCTTGGGTTTCGGAAGAGGGGGGGAAGCGCCTTAGCGGGGATGGAAGATTGGACGATTATGTGCGGACAAGGATGGAGAAGCGAATATGTGTTGCGGGAAGTGAACAGGTGATGATGACTACAGCACGCCGCTTGACTTACAAGACACGTATCAGTAGCGTAGGGTCATATCCATGCCAGACAACTTGCTTGAGTGATCATAGTACTGGTACGCCCTATAGTACCTACTACTATTCCCTAACTTGCTTGACTAGAGTAGTAGTGGAGTAGGACTCTGCTCTACTAATAGCGTCGGAGGATTAGTGTATTCTAGTCTAAAATAGTTACAAACTTCAATGCCCGAGCTTGGAACAACTACGAACCGCCATCGGTGCTAACCCCAATCCCCAGCAAACGTTCACTGGTAGACATGGCAGTTGCAAACACTCACGACACAGTTACAGTACGTTTGTAAGGGTGGCGGTTTTGTCAAATACTATGGCTTAAAAACAGGCCACCGTCGAATGGAAATCTGACGGTTACGTGGGATTCGCCATGACTGAGCTAGTGGCGAACAATCGCCAGATATCATTACTAAAAAAAGGTTAAAACGCCTGGGGCTATAACTTGCACCGGCTGACCACTAACAATGATACTAACATAGTTGTAAAATGGTCAAAGACCGTGTGTACGTGGTGTTTGGAATTATATGCAAAAAACTAGCAAGATGCACATGCATTGCACGCAACATCAAGATGCATTTTTTTTACAAAAAACCTATTGTGATTGCACTACAAGAAATATGGCAACTTGTGACCTTGACTATTGGTCACTGAAAGGTCATTGTCTTCCATTTGCAACCTTTTTGTGACCAAAAACAGAAGGTCAAAAGCTGGCAGTCGTAAATTGAAATTAACGACCTTCTCTATGAGAAGGTCATAGACGTTTACGACCAAAACAGAAGGTCGTTGAACCCATAACCATTTGTTTTGGTCACTGGCTGTCTTCCCAGGCCACGTCGGATCTGACGTGGCAAAATTGCGACCAATTGAGAAGGTCACTCACAAGATTCAGCCCGGTCCGATTCGGTGTTCTACATGGGCTAAGCGCAACAATTCAGCCCTATATATATATATATTTTTCTTGTAAGTTGAACAGGCCAAGCCCATTTCAGCCTTTTATTTATTTCTGGGCCTGGGGATTTTAACATTGTTTGGGCCATTATATTTTGGAGCTGGTCCCACTTGTCATCTTCTCACACATTAGGCCCACTTGACAGAAAATTCAAAAATGCTCAGATTATTTTCATAAGTGGATCCCACAAGTCAGGTTTCCATTCCACACGTTTTCAAATCACATACATAATCAATATTTCAAACGGAACATTACAAATGTATTTCATCAAATAACACTAACTAAGTCTACTACAATCTATCACATTGGGCCCACTTGACAGAAAATTCAAAAATGCTCAGATTATTTTCATAAGTGGATCCCACAAGTCAGGTTTCCATTCCACACGTTTTTAAATCACATACATAATCAATATTTCAAACAGAACATTACAAATGTAGTTCATCAAATAACACTAACTAAGTCTACTACAATCTATACATAGTTATTACAACCCAGATATGCCTACTATTACAATATTACAGTATTTACATTCTATTACAATCAAACAGAAGAGATTAGAGTGTACACATGCTAGGACTAGCATTGGTTAAAAATAACTAATAATCACATGATGAAGTCATAGAATGAAATTTCAGTAGTGACCAGATCTAGACCTATAGGAAACAGAACAACCATGACAAAATCCTAACAAGAATGCATTTAATTAAAATGGATTGTATCTGGTTACTGTAGTGCAAGCTAACGACATGGGTTCCATCAGGCACTAATCAACTACTCAAAACCATTCTGTGCTTTGCAAAAAAAATACTACATGAATCTCACTAACAGGAGCACTAGGCGATTAATAGAAGAAGTAATCAGCAGATGACACAATAACAAGTGGAGGATTTATCTATCTCCCTGTGGAAGAGATCTAAATCAGGGTATGTAAATGGTTCATCATCAGCTAGTAACAGGTAGATGTGAGTTTGTAGCCATACCGACATGGTTGGTTGCAATCTTGCCATCCTTTGAGGGAGAGACGTGTTGCCATCACCCCTGCATTGTTGCTGCCAGAAAAAGCACCATGTAATGAAGGGGTGTGGTGAGCCATTAAGTACATTCAACAGATGTGAGAGCGAGCAGGCATGAAAGGACTAGATGTAAAAATAGACGAGGTTTGTGCTATCTAGTTGTTATACAAGGACTCTCATACATACAAAATGAACTCTTACAAATCAGTTACCCTTACATGAGACTATCCATTCCTATAACATCCTACAAACTAGTAACTATCATCAAACCTGAATTAAACCCATAAAACATATAAGCCCAGCTGCAATTGATAACTACAAGCCTACAGCAGCTCAAAGTGGCAGTAGCTAAAACACAAGCATTGTTCAAAGATAAACCACAACAATCATCAGTACTGGATTAAACTCAATGCTATCTTCATATTAACTAATCTAGTGTTAAGTTGTTTCTAATGTTCCAAAATCTAATTAGCATCCATGTGTAATTTGGTTAGTATGAAGAAGAACAGGACTAATGAAGACACACAGAAGCAGACCTTCATGCCGTCCTCAATCTTGGCGACCTGGGACTGGATTCTGGCGATGGTCTCATTGAGTGGGGCGTTGACAGGGTAGTTGCCCTCGTCCAACACAAATCTGCAACAATCCAGTACAATTGAAGATTGTACGCTATGGGCATATGAAAAATGTAAGCAACGGTACTGGCCACATGCAGATTGAGGGACCTGGTGAGGTAGCTGTCGATGCGGACGCCGTCGACGATGAGGGTGTCGGGATACGTCCAGGCAACGAGGAGGGGTTGGGTCCAGCAGTAGCTGTCGGGGACACGGCTATCTCCAGCTTTGATGAGAGCCCATCAGGAAGGAGGGAGAGTCGGGACGCGGATGTCTCGGCACGGTGCAGAACCTGGAGGAGCGGTAGCAAATGAAGCACTATAAATAGCCAGTACATGTGTATCTACTAGTAAGTAATTATACAACTACACAAGACATAGCAAGAACCGATTCCTATATCGCCAAGCCAGAAACATTAACCACAGTAGTTAAATGGAGATATATGAGCTCAAGCAATGCATAATTCTAGGATAGCATCTCGCATGCCTATATGCATAACACAGACAAAACAGCAGCAACACAAACAGTAGTATAGAAACATAAAATAGTAGCACCCCCTACATAGTAGTAACCAGGGAATTAATTGACAGTTGGTAGAGGGAAACAAAATCACAAACACTACTGGTAGTAGCACGTGCATCAGTTTTTGACTGAACAGAAGATTACTTATATTGAAATAACACAGACTAAGAACTAAGATTATTTTGTTGTAACCCTTGAGCTCTCTGTCACATTATGCCAGGTGTAATGTGACATCACAATACCACCAAACTATTCAGCAATAAGAGCATACACCTGTAGCAAAGCAGAGCAGAATTCATTGCTAATCTGCATGACTAAAACTGCTCCAATTTTTTGTTTTAATATGTATACAGCACACAATCATTGACCACGGAGCATGCACCCACAGCAAAACAGGGGAGCAATTCAGTTCTAGATCAGATCTTAGACAAGTGATACTGGTCAATTGGTTCAATCAGGAGAAACAATACATATTTACCTAAACCTAAAATTTCCATAGTGTGTAAATCATGCCACTTGTCAAAGCACAACACCACAATCACAAGTCCAAGGCCACCACGATGGCAGAAGCACAGCCGGCCGTGGCTGCGGCAGAGTTCGTTGCCTCCGTCCCACCGACTGCCTTGCCAACCTGAATAAAATAAGCAATCAACCGGATGGCAACTACTTAGCATTTGCATTATCGACATAAATGTTTCATAAACACCACATGAAAAATTGAATATCAAACAAAATGAGATATATCGTGAGCCTGAGACGAATCATGTATTCCTGGCTTTCTTCTAGTAAAGTAGTAAATGATAGGTTGTAGGTGTAATCCAACTGGGTAGACCGATCTTCGGGGTTGCTGACTTGCACAAAGAGGAAGAGGAGGGGAGAGAGAGAAAGAGAGCTACCTTTCATTGCATGGCATCCATCAAGGTCAGGGCCCTCCTCTCCCGCAACTTCTACATCGGCCAAGAACGTCCTCCTCTCCGGCATGTCCATGGCCCTGCAGCCTCTCCATGGCCTGGCCCCTTCCTTCAACAGCCTCTGCACGCACAGCACACATCAGTTCGGGGGAAGAAGGAAGAAGCAGAAGAGGGAGAAGGAGAGAAGGCACTCACGCGTCAGATGATTTGCCGTCTTCGGGCGGCGTTGGAGGTTGGACACCGTGGCTCCTCCCCTGCCTGGGTGTTTTTTGTGGTGGACAAGGAAGCATGGGAGGACTCCCCCTCTGCCGGAGGAGTTCTTCTGCTGGTCGCCGTAGCCCGACCACGGCAGTGGCGAAGAACGGCACCGTCGCTGGGGGAGGAAGACGTCCTAGTCGCCATTTTCGTCCCTTCGAGGTGGCGGTCCAGGAGGCATCGGTGGTGGCTGCGTGGGAGGGATTGGGAGCCGCGACAGCGTGGGTTGTGGATGCGGTTGGGGGCATGCTAGATCTGATCTGGGACGGGGAAGAGGCGCGCCATGGCCGCCGGTGACAGAGCTCCCTCCTTTTTTTCTTCTCTTGTTTTGTGATGAGGGGAGGGGAGGGGAGGGGAGGGTGCAGATGGCTGCAGACCGGCGGCGAGGGGAGATGTGGGTGGCGGAGGCAAGGGGAGAGGTGGAGTAGTGGAGAGGTGGGCGGCGGAAGGAAGGGTAGGACGGGGCGGCGGTGGATGGATCTAGATCGGGGGAGAGGAGTGGGGGCGGGGAGGGATCTGGATCGGCTAGGGTTCACACGCGTGTGAGAGAGAGAGAGAGAGAGGCTGTAGTGGGTTGGATCGACGGATGGAGGACGTATGGATGGACGGATGTTTTCCACGTCATCGATCCATGCCACAACGGATTCCACCAATCAGAATTCAGCTTATGTTTCTCTTATAGTTTCTATCCTCTTATTTAGAGCAAACATTTAACATATTAACCACGTATAGTTTGTTAAAATGAATGAATATTGTGCACATGTGTGTATCTTGTAATGACAAACAATGTTGATATGGGGAGTTTTCATTTTTCTTTGGACGAAAAATCAATTTTTCATTTTTTGAATGCCCAAAATGAGTTTTTTTTGTGAAGTATCTACCATATATTTGTTGCAAAATTGGATCAAATTAATTTTATAAAATATTAGAACATATTTAATGCATAATTTACAAAATAGTTGGGTGTCAAAAATTTCGAGCCACCTCTGGTGAAAAACACAAATTCCCGCCGATTCAGTAAGAAGCGGGTAAATTTGAACTGCAACTACCTCGTAGTTTGCTCTTTATTTTTTTCAAAAATCATTTCTAGGTACATAAGTATCTATTTAATCAGAGAAACATCAAAAGTTTTCCAAGATTCAACCACTAGCTAGGAACGATCAAGCCCGCCTTTTTGACCGCATTTTGAAACGGGCATGAAAAATTTAAAAAAAATCAAAAAATTGCAAAACCTTCGCATTGTGTCATTACATGTGACCAAGTTGCCAGGAAAAATAATAAACTTGTAATACGACAATTATTTTTCAAAAGTGTTCTAAAAAAAGAGCAATCATGTGTTAAGATTCATGGCTTTCAAATCAAATAATCAATCTTATAGCCACATTCATGGCATAGTTTGTTCAAATGATCTCATATTTTGCACAAGGGTGCATCTTCGAATTCCAAACAATGTTGCCTAAGGGAGTTTTCATTTTCTTTGCATGGAAAATTAATTTTCCATTTTCTGAGTGCCCAAATTGAGTTCTTTTTGTGAAGGACCTACCATATATTTGTTGCAAAATTGGACCAAATCAATTTTCTAAAATACTAGGCCATATGTGATTCACAATTGACTCCTCTCGCCGCCGCCGGACACGTTCGCCCCGGGCGGACGAATTCCCCCCACCGCCCGCACCAGTGGCAGGCTGCCACGTGGCGCCCC